>NC_041227.1:11089139-11098378 GCF_002837175.3 Physeter macrocephalus | reverse complement strand
AAAAAAAAAAAAAAAATATATATATATATATATTTAAAACAAGGGGGGAATCTGAAATTTTCCTGGGGTTATTAGAAAAAGTTGCATTCAGTTATATAAAACATGTATCTTATCTAAAATCTTAGGTCCAAAATTTGCATAGGATGTGAATGAATTATCAACTTTCTAAACATAAAAACTTCTCACTAAAAGTTTGGCTAAGAGTGCAGTTCTAGTTTTTCAAACAGCTTTGTTTTCTAGCCAAGTATAAGATCAGAGAATCAAGTGACTTGCTCAAGGTCATTTGGCCAAATCAGGTGGGATTAGAATGACTGATTCCTGTCTTCCAAAAGCCAGCCATGAATCAAACTTTTCTTGGAACTAAGCAGGCCAAAAGGGAAAAATCATTCCCCATTTCCTTTCCTCAATAATCAAGATAAAAGAAAAATTAATTTAAATAGTGGAACTTTAATAAAATTTCATCAGTATATAGACTACTGCCTCTAACCATGCACAGGCATCTCTCTCAAAATTAGTAACTAAACAATTTGCAAAGGTCAGTAACCTCTATACAACCCTGCCATGTGACAGCACCATAAAGTTAATGAGATTTTCAAAATCAGCCCTTCAAATGTATGTCCATCCATAAATAGTTCACTTCTCTTATCTTCTAAAAGACCTGGTCAGACTGGAATATGGAGGTACTCCGAGCTCTTAGATTTTTTTTTTTTTTTTTTAAGTTAAAGGATCATAAATAAGTTCAAAGTTCTCTTCGGAACCCTGAAAGGAATAGGGATATTTCAACAGTGCAGGTAAAACAAGTGATGAAATAAATGATAATCACTCAGGCTGTGGAGGGCAGGGGGCTACAGAGAAGAGGCACGTATGCATTTTTATAACCATATTCCCTTCCTCTTCCTTCTTCAAATCCACCACCTCCCTCACACTTTCTGCCCCATCCTTTTCATTTCTACTTTTAAACTGCTGATATAAAACACTACTTTTGATTTAATAACAAAAACATAATGGCCAATGAACTCATATTTTTAAATTACTTAACTGGATTGGCAGGGGTTTATTAAAGTAGCTAAGAGTACTTTGTATTTGTTACAAACACATTATAGTCATATTTAGTAATATTCCTCCAATTTTCTAAGCCAAATGGTAACACTACCTCCATTTCAGGTGACCCTCAAGTCCAGGAAAATTTCCCTTTGCTGTTAGACTATGGGACACTAATATTAAGAGCTGGCATTAGATCTCAAAAATACCAACAATAGTTAGGCTGAAATTGTAGCTGGGCTATATTACACATGAGCAACTTTAAAACATTTATAACTAACATGCTTTTTCTCATATCTCAAATTCAAGTCTACTTAATTCCGAATATAGCTGTAACACACTCTCGGGTTGATGATTTCTCTTTAGCCCTAGAGCACAGCGTGGCCACAGGGTATACAAAGTAAATCAAAAGCAGGACTGGAAAAATATTAAACCTGGAAGGAAATACAGGTCTGACACTTCCCGTTATGCCAGAAAACAGGATTGTCATTATTTGGAAATGTATTAGGTTGAGCTATATCAAACTGCCAATGTACAACTGGTTTTGACCTGCAAAAAATGGAAATTTCATGTGGTTCAACCCAGTATTATTTTCTAAGCTCATTTTAACAATTGTCTCAAATAAGGTCTTCATAATCCAAGGCATACAAAACCTTCTATTTCTCTAGACTGCCTTAACCTTTTGAAAAGATTTGCCACCCTCTGTCCAAAGCTGATTATTTAAAAAATTAACAGGAAAGCCAAGATAAATAAAATCACCAAACTGCTTTGCTCAATGTATCCATTCTAAAACCACTTCACATCCTGCCCACCACTCCCCTTTCCAACTAACAGAAGTGAATCTTAAGTAGATCTGCCCTTTAGAAGACCCACATTTAAGAAGAAATTAGTGAATATTTAAGTGCTTTACATCTTTCTCAGTTATCTGTGATGTAGGAATCTAAGTGTGGTAGAAGCCCATTGCTTTATTTTTTTTTAATGTACTTATTTTATTTATTTATTTTTGGCTGTGTTGGGTCTTCGTTGCTGCGTGCGGGCTTTCCCTAGTTGCAGGGAGCGGGGGCTACTCTTCGTTGCCACGCGCGGACTTGCCATTGCGGTGGCTTCTCTTGTTGCAGAACACAGGCTCTAGGCGCGCAGGCTTCAGTAGTTGTGGCTTGCGGGCTCTACAGTGCAGGCTCAGTAGTTGTGGCACACGGGCTTAGCTGCTCCGCGGCATGTGGGATCTTCCGAGACCAGGGATCAAACCCGTGTCCCCTGCATTGGCAGGCAGATTCTTAACCACTGCGCCACCAGGGAAGCCCCAAGCCCATTGCCTTACACTGGGGTTCCACTGACCTAAAAATCTACTGCTGAAGCATTTTAATTAAGTTGTTACGTTCCCTTTCTGTTTTAGAATCTGGCTTCTAATCTTTCTAATCAAGAGGGTGATTACTATCCCAGTGGGATATATTTTTCCATTTTGACATAGCTGATTTATGCACCCACACCAGAAAAAACCCATCACTTTCACAAAAGGGGTTATGGCTTCAAGACTGCCTCTAGGTTCAAATCCATCATTTCACACCCATTTTTATTAGTCTAATATCCAATATGCTAATGAACTCTTTTCTCAATTAATTCCACTAATTACTCACCTGTTCTTATTCTGCCCAGACTCCTATCCCCTCATCCGATCCATCAGGCCACATACAACACCTTCCCAGAGGGATGCTTTTCCTAAGACATTTCATAAAATGTTACGGCAGTAGGATGTTACCTGTTCTATCTTTGTAGTACAGACTAGATCTAGTTTGTACTACAAATCATCAATATTAACCATCAAATGAAATATGCTCTTAAAAAAAACAATCAGGAGAGGAATTCCCTGGTGGTGCAAGTGGTTAAGAATCCGCCTGCCAATGCAGAGGACACGGGTTCAAGCCCTGGTCCGGGAAGATCCCACATGCCGCAGAGCAATTAAGCCTGTGTGCCACAACTACTGAGCCTGCGCTCTGGAGCCCGCGAGACACAACTACTGAGCCTGAGTGCCACAACTACTGAAGCTCGCACGCCAAGAGTCCATGCTCTGCAGCAAGAGAAGCCAGCGCAGTGAGAAGCCCACGCACTGCAAGAAGAGTAGCCCCCGCTCGCCGCAACTAGAGAAAGCCCAAGCGCAGCAATGAAGACCCAATGCAGCCAAAAATAAATAAATAAATTTATTTTTTTTAAAAATCAGGAGACAATCTCTGGCTCTATCTGGAAATTCCTCTATTCAGCTAGCTCAGTGTTGACAGGTCAACAGAGAATGGCACTAATCATTACTACAATCCTAAAGGGTATTTCCCTAGAGTTAAACCATCAACCCTTTCCTAACATCCAAATGATCCAGACTTTTTACAGCAAAATTTACTCTCCTTGCCCCACCCCCAACAGCATTTTCTGATCATTTTTCACCTTAAACTGAGGTTTTCTCTAGGGCCTCATGGTGATGCCAAGTCAGGCAAATACATACCTTAAACCTTCCATCTACTCCCTTCTTTCTCGAAAGCTACATATAATAGCTTTTTTTTTTTTTTGAAAACTCTCTAAGCATCAGGTACAATGATAAGTGCTTTAAAAGGGAATTTATCTACTTCCATCCTTAAAACCCTATGAGGTTAGGATGAGTACCCCCATTTTACAGAGGAGAAAAGGTGAGGCTTAGTAACTTGCTCAAGGTCATAAAGGGCAGGGATTAGAATCCAAGTCTGACCTCCATGTCCTCTGACCTTAACCCTCATGCGGTTATTTCCTTCTAATCTTTCTTCACGTCCTAAATGTCTGCTCTGTGCTCTTAGACAGCCTTATGCTTGGTCAGGGTTCAGTTTCTCCAGGGCTGTCTTTCCTTTAAAGGACATGCTTTTGAGAAGAATGAGTACCCATTCCACCTTCTCTCCATGCTCCTCTTTCCCACCTGCATCATTTCCCCAAGGCCCTTGTCACATCTCCTCCTCTAGGACCAATTTAAATTCCCCCCCACCCCGCCCGCCCCGGCCCCATAGGATACTGAAGGGCCACCTTCTACCCTCAAGGCTAGGAGAGGGCAGAAATGAAAGAAAGGGGAGAAAGGAAGAGCCCAGACAGCACCCCTTCCCCAAGTCTTCAATCAGAAAGAAACTGTGGCTGAGGACCAGAGGGGGGTGGTGAGGATTCGGGGAAGGATAGGAGATAAGGGAGCGGAGATGACAGGGAGTGCCCTTGGGGGTAGGCGGGGCAGGGGGAGGGGATGGAGAGGAGGCGTGGCACGCTCAGGGGTTCGTAGACTGAATGGGGGGGTGGACCTCCCTGGGGGGTGGGGGATGCCACCCTGCTAGGAAAGGGATCTGGCCACTTGGAAGAGGAGAATGTGTGTGTTGGGGAGGAGGACCTGAAGGTGGATGTAACAAGGGAAAGTCGAGGAAAGAAAGGGTAGGAGGGAGAGCAGGAAACGGTGGAGTCACCGGGGAGGAGAGAGGGGAAGGATGGATGGGAACCGGGAAGGTGGGACTCCTGGAGACCCCAGCACAGGGGCTCCGCGAGGAGGGGCGGGCGGGCCGCGGAGGTTCGGGGGCCGCGGAGTGCCCGGAACCGGGGCTGGAGGAGACCCCGGAGGAGGGCGAGCAGGAGTTCTCAAGCTGAGGAGCGGAAAGTGGGGGTTCTAGGGAGGCCAGAGCGAGAAAGGGGGCGTCCCAGCACGTGTGTGTGTGTGTGTGTTTGTGAAGGCATGGTCGGGTTCCCGCGGGGAAGGGGTTAAAGGAGGGCAGTGGGTGGGCGGGAGGCTGGCGGGGGGAGGGGGGTTCTGGAGCCCGTCGGGGTGCAGGGCACTGGAATGTCCTGGAAACCCCGAGGGCCAGGCATGGGGTCTCCCGAGGGTCGGGCCGGAGTCCCCGTAGTCTTCCGAGGGCCAGGCTCGGGGTCGCCTCCCAGCCGGGTGTCTTCCGAAAGCCAGGGTCCCCTCAGGGCGGGGCGGGGATTCCCGGGGTCCCCTCGAGACCAGAGCAGCACCCCCGGGGTCCCAGGCCCCGTTCCTACCTATGCCGGGCGCCACATAGACGAAGTAGAGCAGCGAGGACGACAGCGAGAAGAAGAAGAGCGCGGCGAGCAGCGAGCGGCGCGGCAGCCGCAGCAGCCCCCGGCGGACGCGCATGCTGCAGCCAGGCGGCCGCTCGAGGGCCGGGCCGGGCCTGCTCCCGCCGCTCTCCGTGCGCCGCCTCCTGGGCCGCCGCCGCCGCCGCCGCCTGGGCCTCGGCCACCTCCCGGGCCTCGCCGGCCGCCGCTCGCCGACGCCTCGCCGCTCCCAGCCGCCGGCCTTCGCTGGCCGGGCCACATGAAGCGGGCGGGGGCCTGAGCCGGCCCGGTAGAGAGCGCAGCGGCGGGGGCGGGGAGGGGCGGGCCGCGGGGGCGGGGCGGGGCGGGGGCGGGGCTAGCGCCACCGGGCACCGTCGCAAAAGATCCGCGCGCGCGCGCTCACAGAGCGATCCCCTGTTTGGTCCCCGCGGCGGCGCAGTGGCCCGCAGGGAAAGTTGCCAAATGGCGACAGCCCCTCTACCGGCGTGGCCACCGCCCTGGCTTTTGGGGAACGTCGCTAAAGTGCTGGTCGGTCCGCTCTTGGACGCCCCCAACCTGGGAGCCAAGGGACCGTATGCAATGTCTGACTCGGCTGGCCACCCACTGCGACAGAAGAGCAGGGATTGTAGGCTTGAGGGCTCGGTATACACCTCCATTCATTCATTCATTCATTCAATCCATTTATTGGAAGCAAGACATATGCCAGACACCGTTCTTGGCGCTGGGGATGCTACATAGAACAAAACAGACAAAATCTCTGTCTTCTTGAACCTAACACTCAAATGGGAGGAGAAAGAGAAACAAATCAGTTCATAGTGTCAGGTACTGACAAGTGATATGAATACAATAAAACAGGAGAATATGTTTGAGGCAGACTAATGTGGTCAGGGAAGGCCTCACTGAGGGGTGACATAAAACGGTGAACAGCAGATGCAAAGGTCCTGAGCTTAAAAAGCCTGATCTGACCACAGCTTAACTCAAGGCCAGCATGGATACAATCCAGTGGGGCAGGGAGAGCGACAGGGATGAGGTTGTAGCTCTGGGCAGGTTCCATATCCCAAAGACTCCTAAGGAGCTTAATGATAACAGTTATCAATATGAAGACTTGCCCTAGAGAGACACTGGGCTTTACCTACCTCATTAAATCACCCCCAACAGGCCTGAGATGTGTGCTCTTATTATTCCTATTGTACAGATGAGGAAACTGAGGCTCCTAGATGGAGAAGTAATCCACCCAAGCCTTGCAATAAGGGCTTAAATAAAAAATGACCTGTCTCCCAAGGCACCCTTGACCACTAGGTTGTAAGTGTCTCAGCTTTCCACCTGAACCCTAATTTCCATCCTGCAGACAAATCGGTACCCTGCTCTGTAGGATAGTGTGCGGCCATATCCAAAACAATGCTTTAAGATCAGCCCCAGGCCAGAAGACCTCTGATGGCAGTAGGCAGTAACTAGAGACTCAGGTGAGGGCCAATAGAACCTGCCTCAGCCTCAACTCAAGAAGTTGCCAGCTGAACTGGGGAGGCAAGTGTCCCCTTGGAATGCCATAGCAGTCAGGAGAAGAAAGGACTTTGCAGGGATTCTGTGAGAACCAGCAATAATCCTGCTTTGTATTCCTGAAGTGATTTATACTTTATATGGTGTTTCTTTGACTCTTTAAATTCGGGCTCTAGAGCCAGACTGTCCTGGTTCCTTGTTCCTGTTCCTTGTTCCCTGTTCCTGTCTCTTCCATTCTTAGCTGAGTGATCTTAAGCAAGTTACCTAACCTCTCGGCCTCTCAGTAAAATGGCATGTATCATTAGTAATGACTGCATCGGGTTGTCGTGAGAATTTGAGTAATACATGCACACAGGCTCTCAGCTGACCAACATCCCTGGGAAATGGAATGGGAGAGAAGAGGCTTAAACAACAAAAAAGAAAAGCAAATAATTTTGACTCAGACAGATGTGAGTTCAAATCTTAACTTGGTCTCAACTGGCTGTGTGACCTTGGGCGAGTCACTTCACCCTCTGAGCTTCAGTTCATTACCTGTGAAATGGGCCCAGTGTTGCCTACCCCATAGGGATGTGATGCAGAGTAAGTGAGCTAGCAGAGGTGAGGCTTTAGACCAGAAATCTCAAACTAGCTGGAATAATCTGACCTGCCACTACTTTTGTTTGGACCATACGATGGCCCCCGCCTCCCGCCCAGCTCTGTCTTTAACAAATATTTTCAAACATACAGAAAAGTTCAAAGACTAGTACAAGGAGCACCTGTACACTCTCCATTTGGATTGTTATTTTTTCCAGCTTTTTAAATTTTTTATACAATTTTTAAATGTTACTTTCCATTTACAGTTATTACAAAATATAGGCTATATTCCCTATGTCATACAATACATCCTTGAGCCTATCTTACATCTAATAAGTTGTACCTCTCACTCCCTCATCCCTATATTGCCCCTCCCCCTATTTTTTCAGATTTATCTATCTATATTCATATGTACAGTTTTTTTCTGAATTATTTAAATTAGTTTCTGCCTTATTGGTACTTCATGCTTCAATACTTCCACAGAAATCCTAAGAAAAAATACATTCTCCTACATAACCACAATAACATTATCACACCTAAGAAAATGAACAATCACACCACAATGACCTGTAATATCCAGTCCATTCCCAAATTTACCCTTTGCTTTAAAAAATGTCTTTTATAGCTTTTTTTTAACAGTATCAAATCAGGGTTTACACATTGCATTTGAAATTATTTCCATAGTATTTGTTTATCTACCATAGTCCCTCTACCTTTTTTTCATCATCCCTCCCCCAACATGTTATTTAAAACACTTTTAAACCCGTTGGGAAGTTGAAAGAATGGTACCATAAACACCCATACACCACCATTCAATATTTTGTTTAATTGAAACAAAACAATTGGTGCTGGGTCAACTGGACTTCCATATGGGAAAAAAAAAAAAAAAAAGACATCACTCCTACCTCACACTATTCACAAAATCAGTTTAAGATGGATTGTAAATCTAAATACGAACAATAAAACAAAAAAACAAAAGCTTTTAGATGAAAACATAGAAGAATATCTTCCTGTCCTTGGGGTAGGCAAAGATTCATCAAACACCAGCCAAAAAGGAAAATTTTGATAAGTTGGGCTACATTAAAATAAGAATTTCTCTTCACCCAAAGACACCTTTAAGGGAAAGCATAGGCTGCACAGTAGAAGAAATAGAAATATGTAGCTGATAAAGAATTCATATCCAGAATATTGTTTAAAACACACACAGATTTATAAAGACCAACAAACCAATAAGGAAAAAAAAGGAAAGACTTGAACAGACATTTCATAGAAGATATGCAAGTGGCCAATAAGCACACGTAAAGGTGCTTGCATTCATTTGTCTTCCGAAAAATGCAAAATAAAACCACACCTCAATACCATCTGTGGGCTGCTGATTCAGAGGATAACAGGGAGTGCCTAGAGCCGAGCCTGGAGGAAGTCCACCTTGAATGGCAGAGCTAAAAATTATGACTCTGCCAAGGAAACAGAGGGCTCTGGAAGCTGAGGGAAGAGGCGCCTCTGCCTTTGTGAATGAGACCAAGGTCACTTTTCATCCCTGACATCATAGTATGCATGTATGTGTTTATTTGTTCCTTTTCTTTCTCCTGTATCGAACATAAGCTCCATGCAGTCAGGGATTTTGTTTCATTCTCTGCTGAATCCTTGCATCTAGCACAGTGCCTGGCACACAGCAGGTGCTCAATTATTATTGAAGGAATGCTGAATGAATAGCAGATGTGCATTGAGCACGTCTGGGCATGACAAATGCAGAGGTGACTGAGAGGAAGTGCCTGCAGCCCACTGGCAGGACTGACAGGAAAGTGAGCAACTGTGGTACAACGCGATGAGGGCAAGACTCATATGACCAGCAGTCTGGGGAAGTGTCCTGTGAGATTCTAGATGGCCTTTGAAAGGGAGTTGAGACACGCTTGCTCGAGGGGCGGTGAGAGGAGGCCAGCCTGCCTGGAGCAGCTGGTGCCTCCAAGGAAAAGGAAAAGGGATGGTGTGAGATCAGAGGGGCCTTAACCCTATAGCTCGGTAGGGGCCCCAGAGTCAGAAAGATCTCATGACCAACCAGC
>NC_041227.1:11063639-11088639 GCF_002837175.3 Physeter macrocephalus | reverse complement strand
CCTGCTGATGCAGGGGACACGGGTTCGTGCCCTGGTCTGGGAGGATCCCACATGCCGTGGAGCGGCTGGGCCCGTGAGCCATGGCCGCTGAGCCTACGCGTCCGGAGCCTGTGCTCCGCAACGGGAGAGGCCACAACAGTGAGAGGCACACGTACCACAAAAACAAACAAACAAAGAAAAAAAAAAAACCTCATTCTAGAACTCTAGGATGCCATGGGTAGACACATCTAATGCTACAGATGGGGAAACTGAGGCCCAGGGAACTTAGCGGCTGCCCAAGGCCACACAGCAGAGAAACACTGGCTCATGCAGCCAGCCCTGCTGATTGTCTCCCATGCTTGTCCTCATCTGCCAATAGAGATAAGAACAGCAGGTGTCCATTTGTGGTGTCATGAGTCTCAAAAATCCATGAGCACTCAGCAAAGTGGCTGAGACATAGTGAGCTCTCAAAAACATCCAGGCACAGGGTCTGGGTACATGGCAGTCTCCATAAGTGTGAGTTACTATTTCTGCAAACAGTAGGTGCTCTATGAAGGGTGCTCTCATTCATTGAGCACCTACTCTATACCAGGCACATTTCTAATCCAGAGCACCTGTTAATTTGTTTAATCCCCACAACAGGGCGAGGCCTCATTCACCCCTCAACTTGTAGCTTCCCTGGCCCCATGCTCAGTGAACTGCCCTCAGGGAGCCCTAACTCCCAGCACGTCCCCACTGACCCCACTGAGTTCCCTCCACCTCTGCTTGCATGCCTCCTGGGACAGGCGGCTCACTCTCTGAGGGCCCCGCTTTCCAGAGTTCCTTGTCCCCGTGTGGGCCTGGGCAAGGGTTGAGGGCCTCTCTAGGCCTCACTTTCCACACTTGTAAAAGGGCATTAATCACAGTCCCACCTCCTAGGCTGGTTGTGAAGACCCAGGAAGGGCTTTGGCACAGAGCCTGGCCTGTAGTTCGTGCTCAGTCAACAGGAAGTATCGCCATCAGCCATTATTGTTGCACGGGGCTGGCCCTGCCTCCTGTGTCCTGTCTCCTGCTGGAGCCCTGGGTCTGTCCAGGTTTGGGTGCTGAGGTGCCTGGAGTGACCCCAGGCCCTGACCCAGGAGCTAGAGGAAGGGGAGGGAGTCTCCTGGGCCCGCCTGCTGCCTCTCCCTGCAGCCCTGGCTCCAGCTGACGCCCCACCCAGGGCCACCACCATGCCTGAGGACCCCCTGTTCCTGTCTGGCTCAGCTCCAGGGCCCTAGCCCTGCCCAGGCTCCCACTTCCCTCTAGGATCCCCCACCAGCCCCAGGGCTGGGACCTCCCTACAGGGCCCAAATGAGGGTTCCAGATGTGGCAGCAACTCCGCCGTGGGAGCATGAGTTCAAATCCCAGCTCTGCTGTTTCCCAGCCTGGGACCTTAGGCACTCGGCTTCTCTCAGCCTCAGTTTCCTCCTTTGTTCAGCAGGGGGACAGGACCTTACTGCGCTGTAGTGAGGAGCCTGTGACTTTGAGGATGGCAGGGTGCCCAGCATGTAGTGAGCCTCGGGGAACATTTGTCCCCCTTCCTCTGCTCCCCACAAGCCTAGAAGACAGAGCCAGGAAGAGTAAATGCAGGGGTGAGGAGGGGGTGACTGGCCCTGAAGCTGGGGGGTGGGGACCGTGAGCAGAGCACTGGATGAGGAGCCCAAGGCCAGGGTCCTGGCTCCAACCCTGCTGTGTGACCGCGGACAGATGTGGACATCTCTGGGTCCCAGAATGAGGGAAAGAAAAGGCTGAGATCCTCTCTCCCCAGGGAGCAAAGGAGAGGGGCGGAGCCAACTTTTCTTTTCATTTTTTAAATTTTCAGCACAAAGGCCCTGAATGAAAACCAGCTGCAGAGACAGAGAATCCTATTGTGAAGGCATCTGAGACTCCCAGACAGGCGGAAGAGGCAGCTCCTGGGTGTTGGGCTGGGTAAACAGAGGCTGGGGTATTGGCCAGAAACGCTAACAGGCAGGCAACAGCTACCCTTCCCTCAGAGTACTAACCTGGGAGGCTGGGGCCCTCCCTGGGACATCTCCGGCTCGGCCACCATCTCTGCTTCCAGACATGGGCCAGCCCTTTTGCCTCTCAGAGCCTCTGTTTCCTCATCTGCAAAATGGGTACAGTAACAGCACTTCCCTTCTAGGTAGCGGTGGGCGTGTTGTAACAGACTCAGGACAGGCTCTTCAGTCAAACAGTCTTGGTTTAATCCTGGCCCTGCCACTCACTGGCTGTGTTACTTGGGGTATCCACTTTAACCTCTTGCCTCAGTTCCCCCATCTGTGTGTGAGATGGAAACAAGAATAGCACTAACCTGCAGGGAAGATGAACTGAAACAACTCAGCATGGAACCCGGAGCATAATAAATAATAACTATTATAATTATAATTTTCTTCTTATTATTCTCTCATGAGCTCAACATGCTAAGGCCCCATCCTCAGAAAGCCTTCTCTCCTCTGAGTACCGGTTCATCTCAACAATTCCATCACTTATTTCTAGAGTGCCTACTTTGTGCCAATCTTGGCAAAGCCAACATTCCAGAAGAAAGATGTTAAATGCAGGACTTGTGTGTGAAGGACCTGGCTCGTAATAGGTGCTCAGTGATGCTGTTCACCCAGCACCTGGCCCCCATGGCTGCTCTGTGCTGGGTTCTTGCTGAGTTCCGGGGATGCAGCCCTCATGGGGGTCCCAGTCAGAGGGTCCAGGTTGGAGTGGGAAATTGGCATGTGGAAGAGGCAACATTCTTTGACAGAGGAAGCCCCGGTGGCTTCGGGAGCCAGAGGAGGTCAGGGTGGTCTTCCTGGAGGAAGTGGTTATGAATAAAAATAACATCTATTAAGTATTATCTTATGTGGCACATAATGTGGAACAGCTGGGCACTGTTCTCTTTACACTAGCACTCTGAGGAAGGTTTTCTTCTCACACACCCATTCTACAGGTAAGAGCCTGAGACCAGAGAGGTCCAGTGGCCTGCCAGAAGTCACACAGCAAACATGTGATAAAGCTGAAATTCAAACCCCACAGTCTAACTCAGTCACAGCACTGTTCCCTAGACAGTCTCTCCAGCCTCCAGACCTTTGATCTGGCTCTTCCTTCTGCCCAGACCGCACTCTTACCATCTCCCCCTAGCAGAAATCACCCCAAATACAGCCTCCACTCACTCCCTGCAGGCCCCCTGAAGGCCTTTACACATCGAAAAGAGGTGATGGGTGAGGGACAGGGAGTTCCTGGTACAAACTCCCTAAAGGCAGAGCCTGGCCCTTATTCATTCTGGTAAAAAGGAAGGAAGAGAATGGGCATTTTCTGAGTGCTCCCTGTGTGCTCACTCGATTTCACAACGACTCAGTGAGGTCAGGTTATACACACTTTCCAGAAGAGAAAACAGAGGCGAGGAAGCGAGGAGACCTCTGTGATTCCAGACGCTGTACCACCTCACCCACACTCTACTGAAGGGTTGAAGGGAACAGCCTCGGGGTGGGGGTGGGGACTCCAAAGTGTCTCTGAGCCTCAGTTTGCCTACTTATGACACGGGACCTGCCTCTCAGGGCTGCAGAGAGAAGTGAGGCACAGACTTGTTCACCTGGGGCCTGGCCGGCGGGAAACACTCGAAGGCTGGCGGTGATTATTACTGCTCTCATTATTACTATCACAGCAACACGCCGCCTCAGGCCTGGAACCCCCCATACCTGCAGTCCTTCCTGTAATGAAACCCTCCTGCCAAGGCCTCAGCCAGGGGCCCTGATCGCTCAATTATAATCTTTGGGAAAAAGCAAACACCCCCACGAGATACTGGGGGAGCCGACTGTGTGGCTGCAGCCCCGTCAAGGGTAACCTGATGCCCCTCGGCCGACCAGCCCCCAGGTCTTTGTCTGAGTCCTGGCCAGATTACTCTCCTATTTGTCTAGCCCCAAACCCGGGCTGGCATGAATACAATGCTCTGCATTGTCCTGGGACCAGGCCCCCCAGGCCCTGAGGGCTGGGCCTCATCCTTCCTCCACCTGGGGATCCGGCCCCCAGGAGGTGTCTCAGGAGAAATCAGAAACCCAGAAGGGCCCAGTGGGCGGCCTCCTGTGTGCCTGGTCCCAGGCTTCCTGCATGTCACTTCACCAAACCTTCACAACTTCCCTGCATGGAGGGGCTCACACTGTGCCCATTTTCCAGATGGAGAAACTGAGCTCTGGAGAGTCAAACTGTCCCTCAAGTTGATGCAGATGGAAGTGGCAGAGCCCAGGTCAGGCTGAATCAGGACCCTTTCCCAAGAGGGAGCCTGGGTATCCTGGACCCTCAGCTGGAGGCTTCTGGGGGCATTACATCCCGTCAGCAGGAAGCTCTCCTGGGAACTCCACAGAGTAGAGATGGAAGAAACCTGAACCATGGGGCAGAAGATGTCATGGCTAAGGGCTGGGATTTTCCCAACAACTGCTCCAAGTTCAAGTCCAGCTCCGGGCCCTGCCTTGCACAAAACCTTGTTCCTCTCCGAAACTTGCTTTGCTGAGCTATAAAACAAGGTGGGGAGAGGAATCAGGCCATCAGCTGTGTGAAACACTTAGCAGGTTACATGCTCGATTAACAGGTACTTAAAAATCAGAGCTTGAAAAAGACAAAGGTGACCAGCAGGCACATAGCAGCTGCAAAAAGGGAACAAAGACAGTGTGAGGACCACCACCACCCCCACCCCCCGCAAACCACATCACCCACATCCCAGGGGCCAGAACTGAAATCAGAGCAACACCAGGGGCTACCAGAGACTCAAGCCGACCACTGGCCGGGAGCGGGGTATAAACTGATGCATGTGCCCTCTTCTGTTCCCTCCAGATCACCGCCTTCCCCACCTTAATCTGTGCCAGGGAAGCTGACCTGCATGAATGCCACCAACCCTGGCTCTCAGCTTCCTGTGGGGTTCGCTGAACGGAGGAACCACCAGAGACCCAGAGGGGAGGGCGAGAGGGGAGTGGGGACAGCTCCCTCCCTGCTGGGTGTCCTTCCCAAAGGTCTCAGCTCCTGCCAGGGGCCCTCTCTGTGCGGTCCATCCCTGCAAACACCAGCTCCCCGCTGAGGCCAGCCCCACTCTGTACCTTTCCCTACTGTTCCCTTAACCCTGCCCACACCCTGGAAAAGAGTCTCTTTATTAAACCCTCCCCGGGGTGCTCCATTTGAGAGGTGTCTGCTTCCTGCCAGACCCTGACTGTTACAGATCTGAAGGAAATATGGCACAATGCTAAGATGTGACAAAGCCAGGTGATGGGGACCTGGGGCTCTTATACTATCTCTCATGATGTTCTGGGTGGTTGAAATATTTTCTAAAGAAAGAACAAGACAGCAAAGAGAAAGCAAGCTCAGCAGCCAGGAGGCCCAGCCCATCCGGGATCCTGGGTGTGTGCCCTGAGGTCAGTGGAGGTCGCAGGGTCCACACTCACCCACTTCTCTCTCCTTCTGGGCCCCTTCCCACGTTCCCCTTGGCTTGTACCTCCCTGCAGGAAATGGGAACCACATGGGGGATCACTGCTGAGGGGCCCCCAAGCAGGACCACTGCACCCCTCCCAAGGAGCCGCAGGTCCCAGCCAGAGAATGGGCAGCACTGAGGGAATCTGGCTCCAACGGGACCTTGCAATTGGTGGCAGGGCAGGGGCAGAGAGGGACACACTCTGGCAGACAGACTCCTGGGGGTACCCTCTTCTCTTCAGTTTCTCATCTCACCAGGCCCCTGTCCAACCTTTTTGCAGAGAATACTTTGGGCTTCTTTTTTTTTTATTGGTTTTTTTTTTTTTTTAATACCAACACACACAATGACTCAATGTGTAACTTGTCACACATGCCTAAATGGAATTATTTTGTGTGCACTGTTTTGGTTTGGCGTCTGGCCTTCTTTTTTTTTTTTTTGCTTTTCCTTTTCTGCAAAAGCCTTCTTGCTCCCCATGTTGACAGTTGAGAATGGATTCCTGCATATTTCTCTGTAAGCATGAAAATCTCATGCAGACTCTGCGTGGACTAGGGATTTCTTTATGTGTCATTTCTCTTACAAATCAGGATTACATTGTACACTCTTTTCAGCATCTTGCTTTTCTCATTCAAGAATACCCACACAAAACAAGAACTTGTGCTCGGGTACTCATAGCAGCGTTGTTCATAATTGCCAAAAGGTTGAAAACACCTAAATGTCCACCAACAGATGAATGGATAAACACAATGTGTGCATCCACACAATAGAACATTATTCAGCCATGAAAAGGAATGAAGTACTGACACCTCGAAAAAATTATGCTAATTGAAAAGCCAGACACAAAAGGTCATGTATTATATGATTCCATTTATATAATTTCCAGAATAGATAAACCCATAGAGACAGAAAGCAGATTAGTCGTTGCCAGGGACTGGGAGGAAGCTGGGATAAGGAGTGACTTGTTTAATGGGTAGGGGTCTCCTTTGGGGGTGATGAAAATATTTTGGAACTACACAGAAGTGATGGTTGCACAACATAGTGAATGTACTAAATGTCTCTGAATTGTACACTTTAAAATCGTTAACTAAGAATGATTAATTTAAATGATTACTTTTATGTTTTGTGAATTTCATCTTAATTTTTTTAACTATAAAAAATATGAATGTATACAGTCCTCCCTTTTAGAACAAAGGTAGAATACTATATACACTGTATTTTCCTTGACTTTCTTTCAGTTAAAAATAAACCCTAGGAAAAAAAAACATTAAAAAAAAAAAAACCCTAGAGAAAAAAAAAAAAAACCTGTGTAATTAAGAATGTTAAAAACAAACAGAAAAGATTAACCACACAAGGCACCTAGGAAAACTGTGAGCCATTCTTTTTAATGGCTACGTAATAGTCCATGGTGTGGCCAGACCAGAATGGACTCACCCATTTCTTCAAAATGATGAATAATGAGTTTTCATTTTGGTTCTTCGTTTTCCTCCTTTTTCTTACACATAGGATTTTATTTCATCCTTACTCCAATTCTAAGTTTTCTGTCATTTTTCAGCTGAGAAAATTGAGGCCCAGAAAGAAGAAAGCCAGGAAGTGACTGAGCCAGAACTCCAAACCAGGTCTGTCTGACCCCAAAGCCACACAGCCCTGGGCCCACTCCTTGCTGGGGATACAGCAGGGAACAATACTGACCAAGGGACCTGCCCTGGGGGAGCTGGCATTCTAGTGGAAGAAACAGGCAAGAAACAAGATGAATCAGTAACCTGTGTGGCCTATTCCCAGGTGTCAAGGTTATGGGAAGAAATAAAGGAGGGAAGGGGAGAAGGGGTGGTAGGGATGTCAAAATTTTCAATTGGGCAGTCAGGGAAGGCCTGGCTGGGAAGGTGACATTTGGGCAAAGACCTGAAGGAGGTGAGAGAGGGAGCGAGCCTTGCAGTTTTCATCCATTTGGGGGAACAGTGTTCAGACCAGCGGGAACTGCAAGTGCAAAGACCTTGAGGCAGGGAGTTACGAGGAGCTGGGTGTTGCTGGTGTGTGAAGGGAAAGAGGCAAGATCAGGGCACAGAGGGCTTGTACCCCAACTGAGGAGGCTGGACTTTATTATGAGAGTAATAGGGAGTCATGGACGAGCTTCTAGCAAGGCCGATTGGAGGTTAGATTTGGGTTGTGAAAAGCTCCCTCTGGCTTCTCTGGGTGGGGCAGGGGGAACAGGAAAGCATGTGAATGGTGGCTCAGGCAGGGAAGGGTTGTCATGGAGATGAAGATGGAGAAAAGCTGTCTGGTGCTGAATGTCTGGTCCAGCAGCTGGGGAGAGGCCCTGCCCACCTCCCCTCTACATATGTACCCTTGAATTTAATCCCCCGCGGAGGAAGCCAGCTCCCAATCTCGCCAGAGAAAGTGCCAAGAGAGGAAGGAGAACTTCGCTGACTCATGGGCCTGGGCCTCCCAACTTCCCTCTGAGTGCGGAGGGCGGGGGGGATTTAAGCTCAAATGAGGGGATGGGGAGCCCTGTGGGGGCTGAGAGCAAATAAAGTAATTACAACTGTGCTAAGTGACGGAAAGTAGTTAACAGGGTGACCTGGTTTGTGGAGGTGTCATCAGGGAGGGCTTCCTGGAGGAGGTGGTATTTGAGCCAGAATCAGAACAAGGAGTAGGTGTTTAATTAGGCCAAGGATAAAAGGAAGAGCACCCCAAACAGACGAAACTGCCAAGGCCCTGAGACTGGAGGCAGCCTAGTGAGTTCAATTTTCTGAAAGGAGGCCTGGCTGGGCAGAAAGTGCCCTGCGTGCTGAGCCCAGGACAGACGGTGGCCTAAGCCAGGGAACATGCCCAGCCTGGTCCCAGACGTGGTCAGCTTCTGGCAAAGTATTGCTCCTGATGCCTTGGAGGTTGCATTGGTGAAGAACCCCGACCCAGAAACTTCTCTGAGCATCACCACAAGCCAATAAAATACTAAGCAGATTTGGAAGAGAAATAAAGAAGTCCCAGAAATGGTTATTCTCTTTGGAGAGACAAGGAAAACAGGGCCCAGAGAGCGGAGAGGTTATGGACTTTGACAAGTCACACCACGAGACGGCTGCTGAGAGCTTCCACGCCCAGCACCAGCCTCCCTGTCTCCCTCCCTGCTCCTCGCAGGACCACAGGACAGACCAACTTTGTCACACTTGGAGGGGGCCCCTCGGTGGAGCAGATGGCAGCTGGAAAGGCAGAAAAGCAATCTACAGCAGGAGCTGGCCTGCTGCCCGTGGAGGCTAGGGGAAGGGGATGACAGAGAAGAGAGAGAGAGATACAGAAAGAGAGACAGACTGACAAAGGACAGAGGTAAACAGAGAGAAATAGAGAGGAGAGAGAAAGAGGAGGGAAGAGGAAGAGGAGAGGGAAGAGGAGAGAAGAGGCAGATAGAAGAGAGAGACAGATACAGAGAAAGAGAGAGATGAAAACCCACAGAGAGACAAAGAGAGGGGAGAGACAGTGAGAGGGAGGGGAGCGGGACAGAGACAGACAGACACTGAGACAGAGAGACAAAGAGGAAGACACAGAGACAGAAGGAGACAGACAGAGAGAGAGAGACCAAGAGAGAAGCAAACAGAGCCAGGCCAACCGGCGGGGGTGGGGGGAGCCTCGGAGTCTCGAACTCTCCACTGCTGGAATTTCAAGAACCTTGCAAAGATCCCAAGGTCTGATTTTAAAGCACTAATGCTCACTCATTCGCCAAATACACACTGAGCACCTACTGTATGCTGCACGCCTGCACCGTCCCAGGCACTGGGGTACAGCCCCCAGACGCAGCCCGCCCTTCCTGGAGCTGACACCCTGAGGGCACACAGGTATCTTCAAGTGAGCAGACCGCTGGATGTGCTTCTCCAAACAGAGATAAAGGGCTTGGAGGGTGGAGACAGGGAGCCGTGACCAGGTGTCACAAGAGGTCCCGCTGCTGAAGGGTGGGCAGGGCAGGCTGCTGGGGGCCAGCTGACCCCCGGAGAAAGAGGGAGAAACAAATGTGTGTATGGGGAGGGTACAGCGGTCAGAGAGCCAGAGCGGGAGTCCTTCATGGAGCAGCAAGGAGGCCAGTGCGCTAGAGCCCATGGGGTAAGGTGGGGATGGGGGTTGGCGGGAGGCGAGCTCAGAGTGGTGATGGGGTCCGATCACACCAGGCCTCGTAGGACCTCGTAGAGCCTCTGAGCAAGGTGGGACCCTAGGAGGGCTCTGAGCAGGGGAGGGACATGGTCTGACTTAGTTCCAAGGGGATTCTCTGGCTGCGTACAGAGAACCAGCTGAGGGGCCCAGGGCAGAAGCAGGGCACCCAGGGAGGGGGTGACCGCAGTGGTCAGGGCAGGAGATGAGGGCGTGGACTGGGCAGAGTCTGGGGAGCTGGGGAGATGGGAAGGAGCCCGGAAGCTCTGCCCTGAAGACAGTGAGAGGACCACAGGTGAGACCAGGGCACTATCTTGAGACTCATCCTCAAGCACTCTGCGAACCCACCCCAGACTTTTCTGACACAACGAACGGCTCCTCCCCCCAGCCTCCACCCATACCGCAAACTCCAGAGAACTCACACATTCTCAATGTCCCTGAAACAAGACCTCCCAAATGTGGGTCCTTCCTTCTGCTGAAGACTTGGAAGATGGAAGAGAAGAGGAGAGGGGGAGGGTCAGGGAGCACAAGGAAGAGGCGCCTGCCATCGTCACAGACAGACACCCACCCCCCACACTCACCCTCCAGACAGACATGCCCCCACCCCCCACGCTCACCCGCCAGAAACCCTCAGAATGATGGTGCAGGGGCTTCCCTGGCAACCCCGTGGTTAAGCCTCCGCACTTCCACTTCAGGAGGCTTGGCTTCAGTCCCTGGTTGGAGAACTAAGATCCCCATGGCAGGCAGCATGACCAAAAAGGAGAAAAAAAAAAAAAAAGAATGATGGGGCAGAAGAAAGGCTCTCCACTGGAGGTGCTAGCTAAGCCTCTGGTGGCAATCATTTTGAGATATGTAAGTGTATTCAATCAACACATGGTTCACCTTAAATTTACACGGTGTTATGTCAATTATATCTCAATGAAGCTAGAAAAAGAAAAGAAGAAGAAAGGCACGCCACAGTGGGATAAGGGCTCAAGGGTCCATTGCCTCTTTAGGAAACTTTAGAAGTAAGTGATTCACTCCTACCAGAAATGAGAAGAAGAAATGATAATAACAGCAGTCACTGTTCCTGCATACCAACAGGCCAAGGGCTTCCTAGATATTATTTCTATTTTTATAAATTATTGTGTATTTGGATTACAAAACTAAGAGACTCATTATTAAAAAGGAAAAAAAATGAGCGAGGAGGAGGGGAAGGAAAGGAGGAAGAGAAGGAAGAGAGGAATTCTAACATTACAGAAATCTCTCTCTCTCCTCCAGTCATACTGGCTTCTCACTGCCCCTCAAACACCCCAGGCCTGTGCCTGCCCCAGGGCCTTTGCACTTCCTGTTCCCTCTGTCTGAAATGCTCTTATGTCAGAGAGCCAGCCACAGGCTTACTCCCTCCCTGCTTACAACAGCACCTCCATCACACCTGCTGTTCTTCACAGAACTTGATGCTAACTGACACTATATTGGCTTATGGTCCCTGAGCTACCACTAGAATGCCAGCTCCATCATGGCACGGACTTTTGTCTGTTGCATTCACTGCTGTATCCTCTGTGTTCTGAACAACTCCTGGCACACAGTAGGCATTCAATAAACATTTGTTGTACAGGTGAATGAATAGGTAAATGAATGTGAACATGAAATGGCTCTCTCCTCAGCTGGACCAGGAAGAGGAGTTCTGTGAGGGCAGCAACCAGGTCTCACATGTGTCTGGCACACAGTAGGCATTTGCGGATGAACAGATGGATAGTGGGGTCGTTAGGAAATGAGAAGTGCTGGAAGCAAAGCAAACAGAGGAGGAAATCAAGGAAGAAAGGGAACTATGTATCCAGGCTCCCTGCGAGTCTATCCTGGCCTAAGCCCACCCCATATGTTAGCTCACTTCAGCATCACAACCACCCCGTGAGGGTTTATTTTAAGCCCATTCTCCAAATGAGAAAACTGAGGCTGAGTAAGAAGAAATGTTTTTTCCCAGGTTCCATAGCCAGGAAAGGGCAGGGCTGGCACTGAAAATCAGTCCTGTCTGCCTCCAAAGCCAGGGTTCCAAGCTGAGTGCATTTGGCCCATTCATGCTGTCAACAGAGGCCAAGAACCTACTATGCACCCGGCACGGGGCTGAACCAGCTGGTGGGGATGTGAGCTCAGGACTGCCAGTCTTTCAACATCTGTAAGTCTTTCAACATCTGTGGACTCTGGGTGTCCACATATTTCCATGAAATCTCTTGCTCTTCGATGCTAGCTACCATAACAAAATTTTAGAAAACACTGTGCAGGTTAAAGAAAACATGTCTGAGGGCCACTAGTTTGAGATCCTTAGTCTAGGCGTGGAATTTCAGGGAACATGGACATCACTGAGGGTGGGGCAGACAGGGAAGGCTTCCTGGAGGAGGTAGAATGCGGCGGCCTTGGGACTGAGGAGGGTGGGGCCAGCCTGAGAGGAGGGAGCCTTTCGTGAGGAAAAGCAGGAGGGACCTTTGGCTGCCCTCTGGTCACACCGAGGGTCAGGGCAGGCTCCTGTCCAAGACTCCCCACTGAAGATGCCCAGCAGGTCAGACCAGACTGACACCAGGAACACCTGGGGGTCAGAGCACCACAGCCGCCCGCCCCCTCCCTCCACCCACGCTTCCTTTCCATCTTCCTTTGGTCCTCTGGGATCTGAGCTGCCTAGGACATTTCCCAGAAGATTCTGTGTCCCTGCAAAATTTCCCATGGGGCCAGCTGGAGGGAGGCACTGAGAATAGCCCAGCAGGGTGGCTGGGTGGATGCGCCGGAGCTCTTTTATCCGCTGGTCATTAGAGATAACAGAGCCTCAAGCAGAAAATGTCTGAGATCCAAAATATTGTATTAGCTTCAAAGGAAATCATGACATTTAAGTTAAATATCTCTGAAATATAATACTATATCAACCACTCAAAAGTGTAAGGTAATGTTTCTTTTTTTTTTTTTCAGTTGTATGTAAATTCTCTTTAATGCAAGACGTAGATGTATTTTAATGCTTGACACAATTGAGTCAGGGTTGGACACCAACTTTACCACTTACTACAATGGGAGACTTTGATCAAGATCTTAGCTTCTCTGTGCCTCCCATACCTCGTTGGTAAAATGGGGTTGAGGGGAGAAACCAGGGTCTGGGGCTGTCACTCAGCTTAAAGGAGATAATGCTTGTTAAACACTTAGAAAGTACTTAGCACATAATAAGCACAAAGTAAGTGGCAGCGATAATTATGGTTATCAACATAGTGAGGCAGCACTATTTCAAATCACATTATAAAACATAATGGATTCTGGAGATATCAGTATGAACTCATGTTTAGTGAAATATAGATATAGATGTTTACATATAGAAATATTTGTAGATAGAATCATACAAATGGGTTAGTAAATAGACATATATACACACATATATTTCTTTTTTTCTGTCAGCTGAGAAGGCCTAAAAGAAATGCCACCCACTAGCAATGGGCACACCTGGCACCCAGATATTGGTTTCTAACACCACTCTCCAGAAAGGAACCAGGGCTCCATGGAGAAATGGCTGATTCTAAGATTGGGGCAAGAAATATACCAAATGAGTCTAGAGCATCTTGTAGGACCAGAAGTAAGCAAGTGCTCAAAGAAAGAAAAAAAAAAACAAAACGCTACATTGATGGGGTACATCAATGGGCAAGGGAGCCAACTCAAAGAGCTCCCACTGGCCAAAGTTGCACCAATTTGAACGATAAAATTAATTAGTATTGAATTATAACTCAAAGTATAAATAAAATAAATAGCCATGACTCCATACTGATATGATTGAATAAATCAATAAATAAGGGAGAACAGACAAATCTGGGCAGAAGTATTCTGAATCATTTGTACAGCAGAGCATAACCGTCTCCTCCTTAGGTGGAGGCTACACAGAGTGATTTCCTTCCAAAGAGGGCAACATGGAAAGGGGGAAAAGAGTAACTTCACAGTGGAGAAACCTGACAAACACTGCCTGAGCCAGGTGACCAAGGTCAACATCAACAGAGATAAATCTTGTTGACAGTATGTACTCTTGATGTGATATGATAAAAATGGCATTTTACTTCTGAGAGCTACCTCCTCAAAACCCATAACCCCCACCTAACCATGACAAAAACATCAGACAAATATTTCCAGTAGAAGAGCAGCCTACGAAAAACCTGACCGGTATTCCTCAAAACTGTCAATTCACCAAAAACAAGGGAAGTCTGAGAAACTGTCACAGTCAAGGGGAGTCAAAAAAGACATGACAACTAAATGTGATGTGGAATCTTAAATGGGATCCTCAAACAGGAAAAAAAAAAAAAAAAAAAAAAGACATTGGGTAAAAACTTTAAAAATCTGAATAGATTATGGACTTTAGTTAATAACAACGCATCAGGCTTCCCTGGTGGCGCAGTGGTTGAGAGTCCGCCTGCCGATGCAGGGGACACGGGTTCGTGCCCCGGTCCGGGAGGCTCCCACGTGCCGCGGAGCGGCTGGGCCCGTGAGCCGTGGCCGCTGAGCCTGCGCGTCCGGAGGCTGTGCTCCGCAACGGGAGAGGCCACGGCAGTGAGAGGCCCGCGTACCGCAAATAATAATAATAATAATAATAATAATAATAACAACGTATCAACACTGGTGCATTAATTGTAACAAATGTACCAGACTAATGTTAAGGTGTTAATCCTAGGAGGATCTGGGTGTAGGGTGCTACCTTTTCCATTTTTCTGTAAATCTAAAACTGCTCTAAAAAATAAAGTCTGTTCTTAAAAACAAGTATCCTTTTCCAATATGCTTTCTTACACACTCTTATAGGTCATGGTATGACTTTTTCCAAACCCAGCTGACGTGTCTTCGATATCAGAAGTTTTACTGTTCTACTATCCATCCTGTGAGCTTCAGACCTCACATTTCCAGATCATGGTCTGTTCATCTCCATGTGAAACCTGTTTGGAAAGTGTGTCTTGAGCCAGAGGACCTATTCTCCTGACACTGGAGAAGCTCTTCAGTTAATTCATCCGTTGATGCCTGCTGTTTACCTCAACATCCAACAACTGCCATTGTAGGGTTGAACCCTCAGGAGTCATTATTAACTGAGTTAAACTGCTTTCTCCCTCCCTTTTTCCAGTTCTGTGACCTTGAGAGGCAACCCCATGGCCCTGTTTCCATCTGAGAAATGATCTGAAGGCTCCACACAGGACGTTCTCCATGACAGAATGAGCTGGTTCAAATGCCAGTAGTGCTGCTGAAGAGAAACTCTGTGATAGAGTGAGGGTGGGCCCCAAACCCCTGGACCCCTGCTCCAAGACTCCTCCCTGGCCCCGAGGGCAGCTGACACTGTCTGGGAGGAAAGAGCAAAGGGGAAGCACATGGCAAGACACCCATTTCTCAGAAACTCTGGCTGGGAAGTCAGGGGGCCTGGGTTCAAGTCCTGCATCTGCCTCTGACTCATAGTGTCACCTTTGGCCACTCACTTCCCCTCGTCTGGACCTCAGGTTCCTCATCTGAGAGTCAGGGGGTTGGCCCAGCTGGTCTCTCAAGCCTTCCCCATTTGACACGGCACTGTTGAAATCAGGGCAGGTGATATTATTCCCCTTCCCCAGCCCACCCTACTCCCCCAATAAGCACCAAAATCCAGAGACTGTGGCCACATTCGCAACTAACAAACTCACATTCACATCTAACAGATTGCAGTGACCTGTTACCTGTGTATTTCTTTTAAAAAGAAAAGCTGCAGGGGAGGGGTGTGCAGGTGCTTTTCTTTAAGGTGCCAGATCCAAAGGGCCCTAGCTCTGGGCTGGAAGTGAATCACGATGAGTTTGCACTTTGTATACTGTAGTCACCCATGACTCTGGCCTTTGTTTATAATAATCACTGTTGGAATGAAATTCAAATTCCTCCTGCCTCTGAGACCCTGAAGGACCCACCCCCTCCCTCTTTCTCCGACCCTCTCTCACTCACTCTGTTCCTGCCACAGTGGCTGCTCTTCCGTTCTTTGAACCCCCTAACTTACTCTGACCTCAGCGCCTTTGCCTTTGCTGCTCCCTTCATCATCAACCGCCCTCTTTCAGGTCACAGCTGCTTCTCAGAGAGGCACTCTCCGGCTGCTCTCCATCACACCTCCCTGCTATATTTCTCCTAAGGCTGTACCACGGTCCGAAATGATGCTGTTTGTTTACTTGCGCACTATCTGTCCAAAGGCAGGGGTTTTGTCTGTTCCGTCCTGCGATGTGACCGCAACCTTCTGCCCAGGGCCTGACACATAGTAGGGTCTCGGTAGATCCTGGCGAAATGAATGAGTGAATGAAACTGGAATCATAGAAGTCCTCAACAGTGGAATCTGCAGCCAGAATAGCTGGCATTTAGTGAGCATCTACTGTGTGCCAGCCACTGTGCTATTGTCTCATCCCTGGAGCGGGTCTCCATTTTGCAGTTGAGAAGACCAAGATCCCCAGGCTTCAGGGCCTCAAAGGATAGAGCTGGCCTTGAACCCAGTCTGGGGCCTCCAGTGTTTGGGCTCCATCCTCCCCACTAGGTTCCCCAGTGAGAGAGCCTGGGGGAGGGGAGCCGAGCCCTGCCCCCCATGCACACGCACCCCTTGTCTAAGGCAGAGCCTCCTGAGCACCTCCGTGTCCCCACCACCTGGTGGAGCCCCTGGGACCAGGATGGGAGCCAGGTGTGCAGGCAGCCTGGCCTTGTGCCAGTCGGTGCCAGGAACCGGCTTGGGGAGCAAAGAGTCTGGACAAGTCCAGGGGCAGTTGATGTGGGCCACTTGCCCCAAGGGAGCTCCTGATGTTCACTGGGGCTCAGAGGGTGGCAGCGGGCACAGGGTGCTTCTGGGAGCCCAGGGGCTCAGGTTCTCACCTGCCTTCCTCTGAGGATAGAGCTAACCTCTGTGGTTCCGATCTAAGGAGGGCAGCAAGGAGGGCAGGTAAACACGAGGCAAAACGCAGCGTGTAAATACCCAGTGCAGATCCCTCCTTGAACACCTGCTAGACTCCTTGGGCAAGGCTCTTAACCTCTCTGGACTGTCGTCTTTGGCAGGTGGGTGGTGCTGCTGATCCAGATGAAGGCTCCCTGTAATCAAGGTCTGCTCCAGGAACAGCGAGGAGAGAGAAGGCAGTTGGGTGGAGGGGTGTTGAAGGACAGGCTCTCCCTTGGGTCAAGGAAGTCCCCAGTCCACCTCCCACCCCCAGAGGAGGTGCCTGCCCAGCCAGACCTGGAACAGTGAGTGGGAGTTTGGCACAGAGAAGTAGAGAGAATGGTGCTCCAGGCAGAAGGCACAGCCTGGGAAGACAGCAGGCATTTTGCCCAGTGAGCCTCCTTCCTCCCCTTAGGCCTCAGCTCGAATATCACCTCCTCAGAGGGGCCCTCCTGCTCCCTCGACGAGAGGGAGCCCTCACCCCCTGCCCTCCATCAAAGCAGCTTCTTTTCCTCCTTGCACTTAGGACAATCTTACTCGTTTGTTTTATTATTTGTCTACACTGCCAAGTTCCCCCAGGGCAGGGACACTGTCTCTCCTGCTTGCTGCTCTGTCCCAGAGACCAGCACGGCACCTGGCACACAGCAGACACCAAACAACGTGCACTGAGCGTGATTTGAACAAGTTAGCCCCTACTCTGGGCCTCAGTTTCCTCGTCTGTGGAATGAGCATCATAACAACACACACCTCTCAGGGCTGTTGTAAGAATTAAATGAGTTAGTATTTGTGGAGCCCTCAGAACAATCCTGGCCCACGGTAGGTGCTCTGCATAAGTGTGTAAAAAAATACACAATAAATGCATCAGTGTGTAAATAAAATGTGAGAATTACAGATGCATAGATTAGAAAGTCATAATATTGTAGATCACCAAGGTGTATAATCTAATATGCTGTGGTTTATACTTACATTTTATTCTCTATTTTACTTTTTCCCAGCTTTTTATTTTGACATATTTCAAACACAAAGAAAGTAAAAACAGAAACAAACCAAAAAAACGGTACAGTGAAAGCCTCAATTCACCAGTCATTGACTTTTAGCCTCGTGTGCTTTCCCTCTCGCTAGATAGAACGAGAAAGATGAATATTTATACTTTCATTTTCTTGTCTTATTGTTTCATTCTGACCCATATGGGAGCCAGTTGAAGATGCCAAGATAATTTGCCCCTAAACTCTTCAGCTGCTGTGATTTTTTTTTTTAATTTCTCACTCAAAATGAATTCTCTGGAACCAATTATAACCAGTTCCCTGATCTTACATATCTGTAATTCTGCAAATCTACTAATCCATGAATCCTTGAACCTGGAAACATCTAGAAACCATCATCTGCTGGTTCTCGGAGTCCATACATGCTTGAGGTTCTACCTCTTGCTCATCTGGGATTCCTGGAGCCCTGGTCCTGTGGTTCAGGAAATCTGCAAGGCGTTTGTTGCCTCTGAGGCCAGACTCCCACTTCCCAGAAGATGACGCCTGGGACTGAGCAAGGGGAAAACCCAGCCGGTCCCACTCCTGACACAATGCCAAGCCCCAAGGATGCCAAGTGGCACAGGGGCCTGGGTCACAGGGCTGAGACCCTGGCTTGGCCACAGCCAGTGGCCCTGCAGGGTCTCCCTGGGGTGCCCAGGCCCTCCTCAGGCCAGCCCAGTCAGGGGCAGACATGCGGGCCCCCAGCCCCGCCCTGCTCATGGAGCAATCCTCTGAGTCACTCCCACCTCCTAATTTGCCTGCCCGTCACCACTGAGGCCCGTCATTAGCCTCCTCCGAGGCTGGGCCTTATCTGCCCTTCGGGGCAGACAAGGGAGGGGTCGCCCCGGATGTCCCCCACAGATGCGGCCCATCCTGGGGCTCAGTGGCACACGATCCGGGCATGCCTCTGCCATAGGTGGCAGCTAGCCCCAGGTCCAGAGGTTCACTTTTGACTGCCAGAATTTCCACTATCCATTCCCCGAAACTCTGCCTCAAGGTCTACCATTCAAGCCATTTTCCAGCTAAAATGTAAACTGATCACTTACTTTTCAGAGTGAATTTTCCAAAGCCCTGCTAGGGAACCAGCTCTGGTAGGCACCCAAGGGGTCAAGGAAGACCCAGTGGAGAGCCACCTGTGGTCGTGGCTGTCAGGCAGGCCTTGCAGTGGGTGCCGGAGAAGCGAGGACAGAAAGGATGTCTTCTTACCTCCTCCCCTCGTTGGCTGCCCCGACCCTGGAGGAAGTTACAGTGGTGCCCATTCTACAGATGAGGAGACTGAGGTCCAGAGAAGCTTCAGACCAACTCCTATTTTCCGGGGTGTGGCACCAGGACTGTGCTGATGTTGGGGGAGTGGGTAGGGGCCTCTTCCAGGGAAGGGGTATCCCTCCACCCCCAGCAGAAAGGACAGTGAGGGCAGTCTAACTGCAATCAAACACCCTGAGTTCAAATCCCACTTAAATCCCCTGTGCCTCAGTTTCTCCAACGGTGTCAACTGCAGATAAAAACAACACCAGCCTCATCTGGTTGTTGTGAGAATTAAATCTGGCACATAGTGAGATGGCTTCTGAAGACACAGAGTAGGCTCTTTCCTTTGTCCTCTCGATATTAGCAGGTCCCTCCTAACCTGGGTTGAGGGGAGGCAGGGAGGCCACAGTGTGTCTCAACTCGGGGAGGCTAACTCTGTGTCCCCCATCAGCTTACCCCCACACACAGGCTCCTGGGAAGCTGCAGCTGATCCCCAGGCTGTCCCCCACCCCAGGATGGGGTCCCTAGAATAGCACCCCCAACCTCACACCTGCAAAGACACACACAGACACATCTCAAGGCCTGCAGCAGGGTTGGTTGCTTTGCAATTATTAATAATTTCCTCCCTCCATCCCTCCCCCAGACCTGCTCAACCAGTCTCCCCACAGGCAGCAGAGCTGGCCTGACATTTGAAACGACTATTATTCTCTCACTTCTGGGAGAAGCAAGAGGAAACATGGGACCTGTGTCTTGATCCTTGGGGTGCGGGAGCACCCAGGCCATCCACAGGTCCCGAGGCCTCGATTCCGAGGCCCTGGGCACAGCATTCAAGCTCCCTAGGGCAATGGGCTTGTTGCCCCTTTCCTGAAGACCAGGTAAGACAGAGAGAGATGAAGCCCCTGCCAGGAGGCAGACTGGAAATCCTCTTGAACAGGGGCAGGAGTATGAGGTGGTTAAAAGTCAAACTCAGGGTCTGGATTCACATCCTGGTTTTGCCCTTGACTTGCTGTGTGTCCTCAGACAAGTCACTTGCACTCTCTGATCCTCCATTTTCTCATCTGTAAAATGGGGTGATGAATCCCCACATTGCAGGGTCAGTGAAATTTAAAAAGCCCCAGGCCCAGTGCCTACCTGGTTCTCTGTGGCCAGGGTCTGCTCACATTCTTTCATCGTGGGAGCCCAGGGAGGCTGGGCCAAAGTGTGACACCTGAGACAGAGCCCTGAGGCCTGGGGACACCAAGACCTTGCAGTCCAGGCCCATCTCTAGCCATCTCTAGCCATCTCTAGCCACATCTGGAATCCACCAGTGGGGACAGGCCAGGGTATGTGCCCCCCCATTATTCTCTTGCTCCATAATTAGCATTTGTGGCCTCTTCCTGACAGTTAGGCAGTGCCTGCAGCACCCAGCACACAAGGCCAGACCCAGAAAGGTCTGGTACTGCCCAAGGCACCCACGCTGGCCGGAAGAACAGAGGGTGGCTCAGGACAGTAAGTCCTGGAGCCATGGGGAACAATGGAAGACCTCTCAGGAGGGGCAGGACCTGAGCTGGGAAGGTCAGAAGGTTCAGATCAAACATTCGGGGCCTCACCAGCTATCCCTGTTACTCTCATGGAATATTAGAATGCCAAGAGCGCAAGCTGCCTAGGTTCAAATCCAGACTCCAATACCTCCATACTCCAATCTGTGTGACCACAAGCAAGTTACTGTGCTCTGCACTTCAGTTACCATCTGTAAAATAGGGGTGATAATAGCCTAGAAGTGTGGGAGTCTATATGCAACAATGACTTATAAGCACAGTACCTGGCATATAGTAGGTGCTCAATAAATGGAAGCTGGTCGTCATTACTGCATCTAGCAAGTGATTTCACTCTTCATGTTTTCCCTCTGCCTGGTAGGCCCATCTCTGTACATCTCATATGAACTCCTATGCATCCCTTAAGGCCCTACCTAAATAGTCCCTCCTCTGAGAAGCCATCCCTGACCTCTCACACACACACACACACACACACACACACACACACACACACACAAGAAGTCCTTTCCTCTGGGCTCCCCAGCACCACACGTGGATGCCTCCTCCAGCAGCCTGGCCACACCACAGGTAGAGGAGCTGATACGATGAGATTCTCCATTAGATCACTGGTGCCTGGCATGGAGGGATGTGGGTGGAAGGTGTTCTTTCTCTCTCTCTCTCTCATTCGCTCACTCTTGCTCTCTCTCTCCTTCATTTCTTTTATAATTTCAAACAAAACAGACTCAAAAAATCCCCGCAGATATGGGAAAAGCTTATAGTTTCCAGGCAAACTTTGAAAAATTTTCTCAGGACACCACCAGAGCAAAGGACAGTAAAGATTCCAAAAAGTTAAATTCAAGACTGAAAAGCCCTTTAATCATATGTATTACAGATTATTATTTTTTTTAAAAAAAGAAATACCACGTGGCAAGGTAAGAAGAATAGAGCAGATCTGTGTGTGCTGATCTGGAACAGTGTCCACGATAAGCTGTCAAATAAAACAAAAATAAAATGAGGGGCAGAATGAGCTATGAAATGTATTGGCTACCATTTATGTGGGTAGAAAGGAGACAGAAAAGGACAATTTATATATTTGTATTACATAAATTAGCTCTGGGGAAAAGAAATTGGTAAACAGTGTCTACTTCTTAGGAGAGAAAGTTGGAAACTGGGGGTCAGGAAGGGTGGAGACTTACTTTTCACTCCATATTCTTCTGCACTTTTTGGATTTTGTACCTTTTACTCAGAGTAGCTGTTCAAAAATAAGCACATTACGCAAAAAAAAAAAAAAAGATTAAGCCTTGTTTAGGGCTTCCCTGGTGGCGCAGTGGTTGAGAGTCCGCCTGCTGATGCAGGGGACACGGGTTCGTGCCCCGGTCCGGGAAGATCCCACATGCCACGGAGCGGCTGGGCCCGTGAGCCATGGCCGCTGAGCCTGTGCGTCCGGAGCCTGTGCTCCGCAACTGGAAAGGCCACAACAGTGAGAGGCCCGCGTACCGCAAAAAAAAAAAAAAAAAAAATAAGCGCATGAATAAAGTTTAGGGCTTTGGAAGACACATACTCCAGCACCAGTCCCTGCCTGATGCAGGAACACTCCTCAGCACCCCTGACAGGCTATCCTGCCTTGAATGCTCCCAGTGATGGGGAGCTCAGTAACTCACCAGCCAGCTAATCCATCCTGGGGTAACTTTCAAGGGTGGGTTTGGGCTCAAGGAGAGAAGGCAGAAATGTGCTTCTGGGGCTGCAGATAGATGGCTCTCTCTTGCCCCTGAAAGTAGGTAGAAATGTGAGTTCCTGACTAGGGACCTGCTCTGAGGGCCTGCCTGTCCCGAGGCCCAGGCGGGAGATGGGCAGGATGGCAGGGTGTGCTCTACTGTGACTCAGGCCCCACGGGTGCCTGGGGCACAGGAAGCTTCCCAGGACACAGGGCTGTGATTCAGGGTCACACAGCGGGGCCAACCCAGGCGGCAGCTGGTGGGCCACCAGCACACCCGTGCCCTTCTCATCCTCAAACCCCAGCAGGGCCTCTGTCCCAGGCACACATCACCTGGCTCACCGATGGCCCCCCTGGCAAAGCGTGGCATGTGGAGATTAAGGCTCCGGCACCAGACAACCTGGGTTTAAATCCTGCCTCTGCCATTCACTGGCTTGAGCCTCTGTTTCTCCGTCTGTACACGGGACAGGTATACTGCCTTGCCTCCTCATAGGGCTATTACAAAGATGCTCTGAATTCACTGGGTTCGCACCCTGATCAGCCCCAGCACCGAGTCTGCACTCAGTACCTGTCAGCCATTTCTACTGTGGGTGCCCAGACTGATGTGGGGGTCACTGACACTGGAGCCTCACAGGGAAGCCTGGGTACCCCCAGTTCACCCTGCATGGCCTGGTGAGCTCCAGAAGGAGCTTGCCCCCAGGGACACCTGGGTTCAGAAAGATCTACCAGGCAATCCCAAGGGAGTCCTAGGTCCCCGACAGATTGTCAGCTCTACGAGGGCAGAGGCTTTCCTCTGTTTCATTGGCTGTGTCCCATGCTTGGAATAGTGCCTGGCACACAGTCAGGTGGGCTTCATGGCCGTGTGACCCAGGCCCTCACACAGGGCCCCAAGTCAGAAGTTCCCATGCTGGCACCATCTTGAAATTCTTAATTTTGAATGAGAGGCACTGCGTTTAATTCTGTACAGGGCAACTAAAATTCTATAACCAGTCACGTACATAGTTGACACCAGTATGGGCTTTTGAATAAATGAATGGCCAAATGAATGCTGCCTTGTGGCATCACTTTTCTCCTTCTACCCTGAGTGTCGTGGATTCCAAGCCTCCTTTTACAGACGGGAAAACTAAGGCTCATGGAGGTGAACAGACGCACCCAAAACCACCCAGAACTAGAACCCGGGCCTATCGGGCCCTAAAGCCCTGGTGCCCATGGCCACCTCAAGTACAGCAGGGTGGCTTCTCTGTGACAGGGGAGGCCAGAGCCCTGTGGATCTCAGGGGAAACTGAGGCTCAGCTCGGGGTGTGAGCTGGCCCAGCTTCGCGAGGGTGCCTGCCCAGGAGGCAGCCTGGCCAGGTGCCCGGTCGGGGGGCGGGAACCACTGTGAATCGCTCCTCAGTCCCTGCCAACCACAAGCGGGTTGGGTGAAAGGCGGCTGCTCCCCGCCCGCTTCCCCGCCAACATGGGCCCAAACAATGGGCCTTTGTGCCTGGCGTGGGCGGGTTGTCAAGGTGCGCGGCCCTGGCCCTGAGTCCTGGCCTCAGCCTCCACGAGGGCAAGGGGGCTGGGCCAGGGGGTCTGCGGGGGCCGGGAAATCCAACGGACAAGGAAGCAAGGTCTCCCTAAGACAATCACAGCAAAGGAAATCGGGGCACAGAGAAGGTGCACCAGGTACCCAGAGCCACACAGCACACGGGCATCAGAGGCAGGTCAGCCACCTGGGACACCAGCCTCCCACTCACTGTGGCCTGAGTGTCCCCACTCTGCAGCAAGGGGCTTGGTTATCCCTGCTGCTGAAACCTGCCCCTCAGGGGGTCAGCAGAGCCAGAATCCCCCTTCCTCTCTCTTCTCACTGCCACCATGTCCCCTTTCCAAAGCAGCTCAGCCAGAAGTGACAACCCTCCCCACCCTGTCTCTGGAAGTCCCCCCGACTGCATGAGCCACAGCACTGCTAGGAAAATGTTGCCCCCTTGGGGCCCCACCTGACCTGCTCTAGAGCTCTTTCTCCCTTTAAGGCATCTACCATATGCCTGGCAAGAAACTACCTTGTCAGGTAGGCATTGCCATGAGCCCCATTTTACAGGAGAAAATAGAGGCTCTGAGAGGGGGCTGGGCTCGCCCAAAGGCACCCACCCAGGATGCAGCAGTAATGTGTAGTTAGACACCAAATATTTCCAATGACCTCCAGGAGGAAGATGGGAGCAAAAGAGCAGGCCCTGCCCTCGCAGCACCTACCGTTTAGTGGGAAAGTCAGAAGTCAACAGCAACAGCAGTAATGATAACAAACAGCTACCAGTTATTGGGCATTTACGAAGGACTTTACGTATGCAATCTCATTTCATTTTTCCAAAATCACTGGGAGGTGGGTATTATTCTTATCCCCATTTTACAGATGAGGAAACTGAGAGGCTAAGATGAGACAATTTACCAAAGTCAGTCAGCTGATAAATGGATTCAAACCCTGACCACTAAATGTCTCTGCTCACTCAACCCTTTCCAGGCAGGGTGAATGATCCCAAATTACAGATGAGGAAACTGAGGCTCTGAGCAGCAAAGTGACATGCCTAAGGTCACATAGCCAGAAAGTGAGAGGAGGGATTCTACCCCGGGTTTCTGGCCTCCAGAATCCAAGTCTTGTTTCCTTCCTCCTCCACCTCAACCAAGTTCCCTAAAATGTCCCTCGAAACCTCCTGCACCAGCAGCCCCTCATCCTCATCTCCCACCTGATTGATGCAACAGCCCCTCCACCCCCATCCTCGCTGGCCTCACTCAACACCTAACAGATGCTTATGAAAATCTGGAAAGAGAATCCCAGTCGGGAATAAGCTAAACGTAAAAGCTTGGAGGAGAACGCTGTGGTCTGTTCACAGGACAGAGCCTACATCAAGAATAAATAGATGCACTCAAGCTGCTACACCAACAGGGACAGATCTTGGGAACAGAACATTGAGTGGAAAAAAAGTAAGTTGCAGAAGCAAAAGTACAAGTGACACCATCTGTAGAATCACACCCACAACACCCACAACCAAAACAGCGGCCCAA
>NC_041227.1:11038139-11063139 GCF_002837175.3 Physeter macrocephalus | reverse complement strand
TCGGAGATGAGGAAACTGAGGCTCAGAGAGGTGAAATCACTGGCCCAAGATCACACGGCCAGTGAATGGTCCAGGGGGAACTTGAACCCACATCCGTGTGACTCCCAGAGTCTTTCCATTTCCGACTGCCCCTGGTTCTGGTGCGAGCCAGGAGGCCAGACCAGGCGGGGAGAGAAGGCACTTCTTAGAGCGGCTCATTACAGCCTCCTGCCTCTGCCTGACACCACATCTCCTCCTCACTCAAGCCCTCTTCCTCGCCCCAGCCATCCTCCAACTACCCGGGCCCTGGGTGAGCTCCTAACATGTAAGACCATCCCCTCCCCGGTGCAGACTGGCTTTTCAGTGATGGACAAAAGGGGCCATGCAGAGGACCCCAGCACTCATGGAGGGGTGACCAGCAAGGACCTGGAGCTTCTGGGCCCACATGTGCAGAGTGGCCAGGGCAAGTCCCCGGCCTCCAGAGTCATGCTTGCTTCAAGGACAATCACTTTCTTTTTCTTGTAAAAAGAAGAGAAATTGTCAGCGCTTCAGTTTCACTCTGAGCTTGTCGATGTCTTTCCAGTAACTGAAGGGCAAGGGGCTGGGCCACTGCCCGGAGGCCGCCTATGGATGCCTTTGGGGGCTGTGGTCGATGCCACCTGGCCCCCCTTGCATCACCCCTCTCTCCACACCCCTCCCGCCTCCTCCAATAATTGTGGTATTTGGTTTCCTTTCAACAACAAATGTAAAACTCTGCTGGAGGTAACGCAGAAGGGAATCTGCGTGCATCTCTGAACTGGGGTTGAATGGAGGTATTCTTAGGCGCCTGCTTGCAAGGGTGGTGAACTTCTGGTGCTAAAAGCAGAACTGCTTTTCAGTAAATGTTACGCAAAAAGGAAGTTGTCACCGCCACTGTCATCTCCAGCCTCTTTCAACTGCCACGTTGTCTGCCAGGCCCGAGGCAGGAGCGGGGGGGCGGGGGGGTCTCTGCAAGGCTCCCCACAACCCCACCAAGCCCCCAGGGGAACCTGTGGCCATCTCAGCTGACCCTGCCAGCCAAAGCTGACATTCAAATGCCCACAGACGGCCTTGGCATCATATCTCAACGTACCAACTCGTAGCTTACTCAGCATTTACATCTCCAAGCTTGAGTGGTCTCGGCCGTGCTGAGCTAGAGCTGAGGGTGGGGTCGGGGGCACAAGGAAGAGCTGTCAGTGGACTGTTTTTTCAAGAATTGTTGTCCATCTTGGCAAGCCATCCCTCTTAATCTTTGTTTGCTCTTCTCTAAAATGGGGAGGGGATGATGATACCCCAGGGTAAAGAGCTAAGCATAATAGTTGGCCATAGTGGATGCTGAATAAATGGTAAGGTTATTATTAATAGTCAAAATGACACTGAATTTAAATCAGACTAGGGCTCAGCTCCACCATCTACTAGTTGCATGACCTTGGACAAGTCCATTCACCTCTCTGAGCCTCAGCTTTCTCCTGTATAAAGTAGAAATAATAATAATACCTATTGTGCAAGATTGTTGGGAGAATTTGATGAGCTGGAGCATGTAAGTCATAATGCACACAGTAGGTATGCGGTAAGCATTACTTCCATTCCCTCTCTTTGCTGCCTCAGAGAGGCTAGTCCCTGGGCTGTTGTTCCCCTGGAGCAGCCCAGCCCACAAGAACCAGCTGTGTCCTTCCTTCATTGAGAAATGTCCTTGAAAGTGTGCACCAGAGTCCAGAGGGCAGACGAAAACTAACCAGACCAACCTTAGTGCAGCTGTTCAGTACACACCCCTGTGAGAAAGGAGTCAAAACAAACCTCAGGATGGCGGGTCACCATCCCAACCTAAAGAGCTAGCAGAGGATGCCCTGAGGTCCGTTCCCCCACCTGCCGCAGCCCTGATAAGTGACAAATACTTTACAGAGCAGCACCTGCACCGGAGCCCTGTGCTCTATGTGATTCACGAATCATCTCTTGGAGTCCCTGCACCAACCCCTGAGGCAGGGCCTCTCATTACTCAGCCACTTGCAGGGGTGGAAACCGAGGCTCAAGTAGGTGAGAGGTCTGGTCGACTGAGATTTGAACCCAGCCTGTGCTACTGCAAACCACACACTACATCCGCCACACTACATCCACTGTTCGAGATTCTGGTAGTGCCTCCATGTTACCAAAGGTACAATTATATTCAGAAGTGTCTGGGTAGGAAAAAAATTGTATTGGTATTCTTTGTCAAATTTCTTATATTGAGATTAGTGTAGATTCAGGGGCAGTTGTAAGAAATAAAGAGAGATTCCCATGCCCCCTCTCCTCGGTTTCCCCTAATGATAACATCTTTAAAACTATACCACAAACAACATGCCGGCAGTGATACAGCCAAGACGCAGAACATCTCCATCGCCATAAGGATCCATCAGGTTGTTCTTTCATAGCCCCATCCATCTCCCACCTCCAACTCTGTCCTTTCCCAGGGCAACCACTAATCTATTTCCCATTTCTATAACTGTGTGAGTTCAAGAATATTATATAAATGGAATCATGTGGTATGTAACCCTTTGGGACTGACTTTTTTTACTCAGCATTAATTCCCTAAAGGTTCATCCAAACTGTTGCATGTATCAATATTTTGTTCCTTTTTATGCTGAGTAGAATTCCAAGGTATGGATGCACCAGTTTCTTTAACTATTCGCTATTGAAGGGCATCTGGGTTGCTTCCATGTTTTGCCTATTATGAATCAAACTGCTATGAACACGTGTATACGTGTTTTTGTGTGAATCTAAGTTTTCATTTCTATGTCCAGGAGCACAATTGCTGGGTCATATGGTAGTTTTTAAGAAATTGCCTAACTGTTTTCCAGAATACTGTACCATTTTACATTCCCACCAGGAATGCATGAGTGATCCAGTTTCTCCAATCTTCGCTAGCATTTAGCGTTCCCAACATTTTTCATTTTAGTCATTTGGATGGTGTGTAGTAATACCTCATTGTGGTCTTAATTTGCATTTCCCTAATGGCTAATGACGTTAAACATCTTTTCATGTGTTTATTTGCATCTGTGTATCCTCTTCTATAAAATGTCTGTTCTTGTCTTTTGTCATTTTCTAATTGGATTTCTTTTTCATTGCTGCATTTTGAGAGTTCTTGATACATTCTAGATACTAGTCCTCTGTCAGATATATGGTTTTCAAATATTTTCTCCCAATCTGTAGTTTGTCTTTTCATCCTCTTAACAGGGTCTTTCACAGAGCAAAAAATTTTAATTTCGATGAGGTACAATTTATCAATTTTTTTCCTTTTTTGAATCATGCTTTTGGTATTCAGGTCTAACGGTTCTTTGCCTAGCCCTAGATCCTGAAGATTGATTTTCTCCTACTTTTAAAAAATAATAACTGTTTTATAGTTTCATGTTTTACGTTTAAGTCCATGATCCATTTAATTTTTGTTATAAGGTGTGAGGTTTGGATCAAGGTCAAGGATCTTTTCTTTTTTTCCTTTTTTGCCTATGGATGTCCAGTTGCTCCAGCACTATTTATTAGAAAGGTTATCCTGGGAATTCTCTAGCAGTCCAGTGGTTAGGTCTCCACGTGTTCACTGCCAAGGGCCCAGGTTCAATCCCTGGTCGGGGGAACTAAGATCTTGCAAGCTGCGTGGCACGGCCAAAAAATGTTACCCTTCCATTGAATTGCTTTTGCATTTTTGTCAAAAATAAGCTGGACAGGACTTCCCTGGTGGCACAGTGGTTAAGAATCCGCCTGCCAATGCAGGGGACATGGGTTCGATCCCTGGTCCAGGAAGATCCCACATGCCGCGGAGCAGCTAAGCCCGTGCGCCGCAACTACTGAAGCCCGCTCGCCTAGAGCCCGTGCCACCGCAATGAGAAGCACGTCCTCCGCAATCCCACATGCCGCGGAGCAGCTAAGCCCGTGCGCCGCAACTACTGAAGCCCGCTCGCCTAGAGCCCGTGCCACCGCAATGAGAAGCACGTTCTCCGCAACGAAGAGTAGCCCCCGCTCGCCGCAACTAGAGAAAGCCCGTGTGCAACAGCGAAGACCCAACACAGCCAGAAAATAAATTAAAAATTTAAAAAAAAATCAGCTGGACATATTTGTATGGGTCTGTTTCTGAGTCCTCTCTTGTATTCTATTGATTGTAGTCTATCCCTCTGTCAATACTACACTCTCTTGATTACGGTAGCTGTGTAGGAAACTTTAATATTGGGTAGAATGATTCCTCCCACTTTGTAGAAAATTGTATATCATATTTTAATTCCTTGATAAATGGGTGGCAAAGCTCTGTTCCTCAATTTACTCGTTTAAAAAGAGACTACTGAGGCAGAGATGACCAAGGGTCCACCAAAGATATATGTTCCTCCTGTAAAGTGTAGAATTATAGATAAGTAGCTGCCCAGCCAGGGAACTATATTTCCCAACTGCCTTTGCATCTGGGTAGAACCATGTGACTAGTTCTGGCCAATGGAACATGGAGGGAAATATATATGTATGTCACTCCAGGCTGATGGGTACCTTCTCCACCATTTCCTCTCTCCGGCTGGATGTTGATCCCCAGGGTGACTTTGAACATGTCAGAAACTCCGGCAGTCGGGATGCCTAAGTGACTATGTGAATCAGAGCTCCTTCTCCCTGTGGCCATCCCAGCGAACAAAAACATGTGCATTTATAAATGAAATCCTATAACGCTGTTAAATTTTTAAAGTTAAAATAAAAAATACAACTTATAAAATGCCCATCCATGTACAATCTACAACCATTTCACACACCCCTGGCATATTCTCAGTTTGGGATATATATATCCTAACCCTGTGTTAGAAGTTAGTCCACATTCCTTCTACGACTAGAAATACAGAGGCCCAGAGAGGGAAGGGATTTGTCCAAGGTCACAGGGCAAACCCAGGGCTGAGGCCAAGTAATTCCACTAGTTATGTATAACTGATTTCCATGAACCTTTGATTCCTTCTTTTAAAGGATGGACAAGTCCGAGCATGTGTCATCTGAAACTCCAAGTGGACAATTATAAAAACAAATCATAATTAATAACTCCTTATGAAGCAGGTCAGAGAGCTTCCAGGGCAAGGTGGTGCCTCTGAGGGCTGGTTTTGGGGAGAAGTAATTTTAAGACTTCCTGCCTTTCATCGGGGAGGGGGAGGGGGAAGCAATTCAAAATAAGCCTAATAACATGGCCCACGCAGCTCTGACCATGGAATGAAGCTCTCGCCTCCAGAAGCCACTCAGCCTTCACGATGTGGGATTTGTCTGTGTGCTGAGGTTAAAGAAGAAAAAAAACAAGACCACGAGGGACTTACGGGGGAAAAACAACATCAACAAAGATAATTTCTTGCGGAACCGAGTGGATCAATTCCTTGCAGTTGCTGAACAAGCGGGTCAAAAGGCATCAGAAAGAGCAACTTTGGAGGAGGCAGGAGGGGAGCGGGCAAGGGCTCCGGTGTCAGGCTTGCAGACCCCGGTACAAGCCGGGGCTGCCGCTGAACAGCGGCGAGTCCTCAGCCATTGACTTCACCACTCTGTGCCTCAGTTTCCCCATCTACGAAATAGGGATTATAGAAGTGCCTACCACCTACGGCTACTTGACACTAAAGCGAGGCAATGCATGAGAAGTTCCTAGCACAGTGCCTCTCACACAATAGGCCCTCAACCCATGCATGCCCTCATTCCATCATTACTGGATAAATGACCCTTTGCGGACATAGAGCTGAGATAATCACACTCCTGTGTTCCATGGTTCTCCACCGGGGCTTCACATTTTAAAAATATTGGTTCCTAGAACCCACCCCAGAGATCCTGCTGAGGTGGTTTGGGGGGTAGGGGGGACACCAGGTTACCAGGTGATTCTAGTGGGCAGGTTTAAGAACCTGCACCTGTGGGACAGCACAGTCTCATTGTGGATCGGAGTAAATGCACATCATACAGAGATAAACCATCGGTCTGCTTTTTTCCCTTTATTCACTCCATGCTATGTTTGTTTTCCAGCTCTAACCATGTGGCTGCATATATATCTAGTTCATTGCTTCTAATGTCTAATTTCTGCATCCTCCCCATTCCTCGTGTCCCCTCTTCCAGCACAGACTCCAGGTCGCCCCCTGCCCCCTCCACCCTCACGTCTGACATTGTGATGAACTCTCTCCATGAATACCCCCGAAGTGGGGGGAATTTCTCTGAGGCTTCCTATTATCATTAAAGTTTAACCCAGTAGCTCCAATGACTGAATCTGAATCTCTGGGGTGGGGCCTCAGCCCCCGAAGTTTTCTAAATGCTCTCCAGGTGATTCTGAGACCCACTGGCTTAACCAACCTCTCCATAATCAAGATACCAGGAAACTTCAGGGGAAAGAAGAAATGTCAGTGAGCTAAAAATGTAATTTCAATCCCTTTGCCAGTACATTCATTGAGGGCCCAATAATAGCCAGGTCCTGGGGATGCAGATATGGTGACAAGCGTTAGCTTCAGAGCGGCCAGGAGAGTGGAACTCAGGACTTCGTGACACCAAGCAGCGTGTTCTGCATCCCAAGATGAAGCCCCTGCCTCAAGTTGTTCACTCCTTAGTGAGGCAGGCAGAGGTATAAAAGGGTAATCACAATCCACTGTGATAAATGCAAATATCCAAAGTGCACGCAAGGAATGGTGTGAAGTGATTGGCCGATTTAAGAGGGTCAGGGAAGTCTTCCCTGGGGGAATGAAGGATGGGTTTTAAAGGATGAATAGGAGTCTGCTGGGAAAAGATCAGGAACCAGTAAACATTTGTCACAAATGCTGTTGGTGCCCACTCACATCCCCTAGGTGCTCGCTCCTGCTCATTGCAAATACCTACGTTTACTCTCTCTACTTGAGAGCTTTGGTCTGGCTGTGAGCATGTGCACAGCCAGAAGTTCCAGAAAGTTGATGCCCCTGGAATTAGCCCTCAGCTGACCACTGATGGGGAGTTGGAAAATACATGGCTGATTTCCTCTCTCCTGGGTTGGAATAACTCTGGGGTCCATGCTCTACACCGGCTCCCTGGGTGAGTTTGAGATCCGGTTACCCACAATGGTGACCGGCTTGATAACCACGTGTTGTATTGGCTTCCTTCCCTGTCTCACGCATCCACCCTGCTATGAGCACCTCCTGGTTATCTCTTCCCAAATATACTCCTTGCACTTGAATCCGGTCTCAGGGTCTGTTTCTGGAAAAACTCAGACCAAGACAACATCCCCAATGGAGGAGACAGCATGGGCAAAGGCAGAGGCAGGAAACCACGTGGTATGTGCAGACAGTTCCCAACAGCTCGATGCACAGGGTGGAATTTGGAGAAGAGGTTGAAGGTAGAGAGCAGCCATGTGGGCCTCAACTGCCACACCAAGGTCCCGGACTTCCCACGTTCTCTGCTCAGGCTGTGGGACCTGGGCTCCAGAGAAGGCAGGGAAATGAGCTGATTATTCAGACTCCTCAAGGATGTTCTGGTGAGGTAGTCAGGCTTGAGGGTGCCAGATTATTCTCCAATCACTGCTTCCATGATCCACTGGCCTTGGAGTTCATCTGAATAACATCCAATTCTTACCTGGCCAAAGGCAGGAGGAGACTAGTCAAAGGCCACTGTCTTTGATTGGCAGAGACAGTCCAGCTGGGTAAGGACTGCCCATCCAGTTTGGCTTTCAACTGGGCATGCTAACTAGTCTCTCTGGGCCTCAGTTTCCTCCTCTGTGCAATGGGGATTATGATGGCACCACCCTCATGAGACCACTGTAGCACTAAGTGAGGTTCCCTTCTCTTGGCCCTCTGCCCTGTGGGGACATCTCTAGGGGACAAGAAGAAACACTGTCCCAAGCTGTCTATAGAGAGCCCAGAGCTAACTTCATCTTGTAACTCCCCCACCCACCTCTAAAAATCAACCTCTCCAGAAGACTCTGAGGTTCATCCACGTAGGAATCATCTCTGTGCTTTGGCCACCGTGACCCCCATCACACCCCCACTATGCCCAGCTCCAGTATGGACCACAGGAGCCCAAGGGCCCAGCTTGACAGGTTAAACCTCAAAATTAAGTTGCGGCAAAGTTAAGTTACTGACTTGCCAACAAATTCCCACCCTGGGCTGTAGAGGGGTCAGGCAGGGGAGGGAGAACAAAGGCTTTTGTTTGCCCAGCCTCAGAGGAGGATGAGAAACAGCAACTCCTGACTGATCCTGTGGAAGCCCCCAGAGCTGCCTGCTCAGGCCTGGAGCCAAAGGAGGCAAGTCAGAAGAGCTAAGTGTGAGACCCAGAGCCCAGGGTTGAGAAGTGATGTTGGGAGAATTGTCCACCCATCTACCCAACTATTCTTCCATCCACCACCCACCTATCTATCCATCACTTACCCATCCATCCATCCATCCATCCATCCATCCATCCATCTATCACCCATCCATCCACTCACCAATCCATATATCCATCATCCATCGATCTACCTGCCCATCCATTCCACAAGCACATATTGAGCATTATGGGAGCCCAGGCCCTGGGTTAGGCACTGGGGAAACAGCTGTGAATAAAGTCTCTGTCCTCAAGGGGCTGATCTTCTAGGCAGGGAGATGGACAATAAACAATAATATAAGTATTTAATATAATGACAGAGGGTAAAAAATACTTGGCAGAAAAATAAATCAAAATTGGAAGAGTGAGTGCAGAACTACTGTCAATGCAGTGGTCAAGGAAGGCAAAAAAGAAGTGATAGACCAGATCTGGTAGGGGGAACAGCAAGTGCAAAGGCCTGAGGTAGAACTGAGATTGGCATATAGGAGCAACAGCCTAGAGGCCAGTCAAGCCATCACTAAAAGAGGGAAGGAAGGTGGAAGGGAAGAAGGGGGTAAAGCTGAAAGGGCCCTGGGAGCAGGGAGACCCAGCTCCAGCTCTGGCTCTGTATAGTCAGGGGATGGTTCCTTTTTCTCTCCAAACCTTGGAATTTCCATCTATATAATGAAAGCCTAGATGGGATTGTCCTTCCCATCTGGGGCTTTGTCATTTTAAAAAAATGGCCTTGCTCTTGCCTTGAGAGCTAGAGGAATAGAGTCTAGACTGTAAGGGTGAAGAACGCAGGCCCTGGAGTCAGGGTATTTAATCTCTCTGAGCCTCAGTGTTCCCAGCCATAAAATGGGAATAATAATACCCCCCAGCCAGGGCTCTTACCAGGAGTTGCTGGGATGGTTCAGGGAAAGCATCTATTTGGGGCACCTTCCCTCGCCCCTGTTATATGATAATTAGGTAAGACAGTGATGGTAGATTTTGCTGATCCTCCAACTCAGAGGCAAAGAGTATGAAGCCCTCAGATGACTCTCTGTGGCGCTGCTGGCCTTGGTTGGCAAGGCGAGGCTGACACAAGCCTGGGGGCTTGGTCTCCAGGGCTCCGTTCTAATCATAGAGGGATTGCTGGAGAGGAGTGTGGATAAAGCCCTTCAAGCAGCTCAGAGGCCTCCACCCTAGACAGGCAGCTCAGCACCAGCACAAAACTCATCTTGGGACAGGCAGCAGAGGCTCCCACCTGGCTCCACTGTGTCCAGTGCTGTGCCCTTAAGCTATCCTGTTCCCTCTCTAGGCCTCACTTTCCAAAAGCACTGCTCGGGTTCTCATCCCACTTCATCTGATCCATTCCTACCTCAGAACCTTTGCACTTGCTGACTTGGCCACCTGGTATGCTCCTTCTAAAGCCAGCTCCTTCTCCTCCTTCAGGACTCAGCTCAAATGCCACCTCAGAGAGGCCTTCTCTGACCATCAGTCCAACACAGCCCCACATCCCCATTTATTCTTTGTCTCTACACTGGTTCACTTTTCTTCAGAATACTCCTTGACACTCTCTGAAATTACCTGCTAAGTTCTTTGTTTGCTTCTTTACTGCCCGATTCCTCCACTATGATGTCAGCTCCACAAGGATAGAGGCTGCCCATCTTATCCACTGTATCTCCAGCAACCAGCACATAGCAGGTGCTGAGTCAATAATTGATGAATGAATAATGGGAACTTAATGATTCCTTTATTTTTTGAAAAAAGTTTTCCCACTTAAAAATTAACTTTAATTACATAATTAACATTATTATACTCTTTAAAATTTTCTTTACTGTTACAGCTTATGGTTAAAATTCCCTTTGACCACCATCCTGGACACTCCCTGAGGTGGTCATGTAACAGGTTTGGCCATATCCTCCCAGACTTATTCTTGTGCACGTACACACGTAGAAATGCATAACACTGCTGTTGATATTGTGTGTGTGCACGCATGCGTGCATGTGTGTGTGTGTGTTTATGTAAATGGTGGATTAGATTGGGCTCCAAGTTGCAAACAACGTAAACAACTCTGAGTAATTGAAAGGTTAAATTTTATGTGTCAACTTAGCTAGGTTATTGTGCCCAGTTGTTTGGTCAAACATTAGTCTCTGTGTTGCTGTGAAGGTGTTCTGTAGATGTGATTAACATCTACACTCAGTTGACCTTAAGTAAAGGAAAGTATCCTCGATAATGTGGGTGGGCCAGTCAGTTAAAGGCCTTGAGAGTGAAAACTGAGGTTTCCTGGAGAAGAAGGAATTCTGTCTCCAAATTGTAACATAGAAATCCTACCTGAGTCAGCGGCCTGCCAGCCTGCCCTACAAATTTCAGACTTGCCAGCCTCCACAATTGCATGAGCCAATTCCTAAAACTAGAAGATAGATAGATAGATAGATAGATAATCTATTGATTTTGTTTCCCTGCAGAACCCTGCCTGATACAGTAATTTAAACAGAAACAGAGTCTATTAAAAGTACTTTAGGGACAAAAGCACAATCAATCCATTGACAAAAAGGGCAAAGAGTTGAGCAGGCATTTCACAAAAGGAGGTGCCAAATGACCAGTAAACACACAAAGGGGCTTAACATCATTGATCATCAGGTCATGTGACCACCCCCAGCTGCAAGGGGGGCTGCGAAGCGCGAGCATCTAGCAGGTTCCACATCAATGGTGGAGGTGGGCAGGCTCTGCCTCAAAAGATGGGGGGTCCTTAGACCACCGCAAGGTGTTTAACCCTTCCTCAATTGATGGATATTTAGGTTGTTTCCAGTAACCATCTTGGCACATACTCCTTGTGCCTGATATTTCTCTAAGGGAGACGCCGAACAACGGAATTGCTGAGTTCTAGAAAATATGAATTTACAGTTTTACTGGATACTGTAAAACTGTCTTCCTGAGAGGCTGTTCCAATTCATACTTAGACCAGCAGAATATGAGTGTGGCCATTTCCCCTCAGTCTCCTGTATACATTACATTATCAATCTTTTATTTTTGACAAACGGAGGAGTCGAAAATGTTATCTAATTTTTTTTTTCTTTAGTCTGTATTTGCCTGATTACCAGCAAGGTTGGACATCTTGCCGTATGTGGTTCTCTTTCCATAAATTGCCTGTTCCCATCCACTACCCTGTTATTCTAGTGGGCTGGGTTTTTTTTCTTATTGCTCTACAGGGATTCTTTAGATATTAGGGAAATAAATCATTTGTCTACATTTATGTTGCAAATATTTTTACCCAGGTTGTCATTTGTCTTTTAATTTGGAAGTGAACACATGCTGTTTCCCCTGGCTCACAACTTTTCTGAGTCTGGGAAATGAACACTGAGGCGAAGCGGGTGGGGATAAAGAGGAAAGGGGATCTTTCTGACCTCACCCCATTTTGTTCCCACTAGCCCTGAGGACATTTTGTAATATCTCTACCAGTCCTCCTTTCATTTCCTTGTTCTTGTCACCAATAGGAAATAGTATTAGAGCCGCAGCCATAGAACTACTTAACTTTTACTTTACAACTTTTTTTTCAAGCCAGAAGTTTACAGAACTTGGTATAGAGAAGAGTAATTCTCAGGGCTCTTAGCACTCTCAGGGTTCCTGGTGGGAAGTCATGAGTGTCACTGAGCACCTCTCATGAGTGTCATTCATTTATTGACTATGTGAATAAAGGAATTAGATTAATGCAAGGAATTTGCAAATTCCTTCAGAAGCTGCCACTAGCGGGCAAAGGGGTAAACGATGTATAGGGCACGTGTGAGCAAAAGGTCTGGAGGTGAAACTGAGCAATGGTTGAAAGTATCCTTGAAAATCCTTTGTTGTTCATGAAAAGGCAAGAGAACATGGTTTGGTGAATACAGATATATTTAAAATGCACAAAGTCAGCACTACAGCCCTTGGGCCAAACCTGGCCCTCCACATGTTTTTGTAAATAAAGTTTTATTGGCACACAGCCACACCCATTAGTTTCATATTGTCTGCGGCTGCTTTCCAGCTACCACAGCAGAGCTGAATAGTTGCAACAGAGACCACATGGCCCACAAAGCCTAAAACATTTATTATCTGATAGCTTTATAGGAAACGTTTACTGACCCTTGAACTAAGTAATTAAAAAGACATTACAAGTTATAATTTCAAAGTATTTTTAGATATAGAAAACAGAAAAATCAAAAAATGATTTTAAAAAGTGTTTGGCCAATCGTGTATGGCTGGATCTTTCTAAGTTAAATGCATAGAAGGTACAATCCACTGCATAACATGGCTAAGAGTAGGACTTTGGGTCCAAATATTTATTATTATTTTTTTTAATTCTGCTGCTTCCTACCTGAGTAATCTTTGCATATTACTTTAGCTCTCTCAACCTCAATTTTCTCATCTGTAAAATGGGAGTGATGATAGTACCGACCTCATGGGGTGGTGTATTTAGTGAGATTCTTAGAACAGTGCCTTAGAATATAGTGAGTGCTATATAATTATTTGCTATTATTATCATCATTGTTATATGCAGACAGATTGATGTCCTGACGGTGCTACTTCGCAGATCTATGGCCTTGAGCACATGGCTTCCCCTCCCCAAACCTCAGTCTCCACATCCATAAATGGGATCATAATTGTTTCCATCACATGCAGTTGCTGTAAGGGCTGTGCTTAGCACAGCATCTGGCATACAGTAGGCATTCCACACATGGTAGATGTTATTGCCACTGTTCCCATTATTCTGACTTCCTTTCTGACCCCAAAGCCTCCACACTGTCTGGACCTCAGCCCTCCTCCTGCTGTGCAAGGCAGGTCATGACCCTGGACCCGCCGTGTACCAGCACTGACTGTTTCCACCCAGCGGTTGTTTATTTAACTGTCCTCTTAAGTAACTCTCCAGCCATCAAAGGGCTGTTTACAAACCCCACAATTAGCTTTCCTGGAACAGCAAATAAACAGAAACCTAATTAGGTATGCTTCTCCTGGCTCAAGGCACAGTGATCTGAAGGCTTGGACACAGCCGCCATCAGTTAAATAAACATCTGTGGGATGTATGGATGAACGGATGTACAGATGGGTGGATGGATGAATGGATGAACGTATAGAAGAATGTATGGGTGACGGATAGATAGATAATGTTTAAGATGATGCACAGATAGATGAATAGATGGACAGATAGACAGAAGGTGAAAGGGATAGAAAAAATGGATAGAAGGATAGGTGGATGGAAGTGTGGATGGATGGATGGAGGGTGAATGGAAGGGACAGACAGAAGAATGGAAGGATAGACGGATAGATGTTTGGATGGTAGACGAGTGGGTAGATGACTAGGTGGATGGATGGATAGAAGGAAGCGTGGGTGGATGGATAACTGAATGGAAGGATGGATGGGTGGATGGATAGATGAATGAATGGGTAGGTGGAGGTTAGTGGAATGCTGGAGGGAGAGGGTAATGTGCACTCAAGTTCCAGGCTCTTTCTGACATCTGGGCCCTGCCCTGTTCTTCACTGAGATGCGAGGTCACCACTCAGTAGAAGGGACTTTGGCCTTGTGGTGTCAGAACAACCCTGGGTTTAAATCCAGCTTCTGCCATATCCTAGCTCTGTGACCTTGAGCAAATCCCGTTACTCTCTGGGCCTTATTCTCCTCCCCTATAAAATGGATGCTAGTAACTGTCCCCAATTCACAGGGCTGCTGGGAGGTTAACGGGTTCAGTGTCCAGGCCATGGTCCCTGTTCTGTACGTGTAAACCCCCTTTTGGCCACTGTTGGTGGATTGCCCGGACCCTGTGTTCTGAGGATTCACCTTGATGGAGGGACCAGAGACCAGCCCGTACCCTGAAGAGAGGGGCTGGTTCCCACGGTGGGTGAGGGGTGCTGAGACAGGACCCAGAACTTGGATCTCCTCCCTGCCCAGCTCCCTCAGCGGTCTCCACTTGGTTCTCCAGGTCTGGGAGATGAGAAAGGTGGCGTGACATCCAGACTGCCTAGATTCAAATCGCTCTTCTCCCATTTCCCAGCTGGTAACCTTGGGCAAGTTACTAACCACGCTGTGCCTTGGGAAAATGAAAGTCCCTACCTCATAAGATTACTGTGAGGGTTGAATGAATTAATACAATGAAGTGTTTAGGACAGTGCCTGGCACATGGTAAGCATGGCTAGTTACTATTATTACTGTATAATAGTTATTATTATTACTATTATTATTATTATCACCTCTCCCCTTTGCCCCTTTGCCCTTCTGGCCAGAGGAATCTCTGACGTTTCCCCCCAGAAGATGGCCCTCAGGCTGGGCTTGAAGGAACAGAAGGCTCTAGACAGAAGGGCACTGCCAGCCAAGGCACAGCTTGGGCAAAGGCGCAGAGGGGAAAGCTCCCGGGAGCAAAGCTGGAGCGCCTTTGGCCGGAGGGAGGCGTGACTCCCAGTGGCGGAGGCTGGGGGGGTGGCGAGGTGAGTCAGTGCTTGGCCCAGCCAGGCCCTAGCAGCGCTGTTTCCCATCAAGGGGCTGGGCGGGGCTGCGGCTCCCTCTGGCCAGGCGTGAGGGTCTGAGTCAGACCGAGTCAGGTAAGTGGAGAAGGACGTGGGACTTTCCCACCTGCACCCTGGAAGCCTGTGTGTGCCAGGCAGGGTGCCCCCCCAAGAGGGCGGGCGGGCAAAGGCCTCTGCACCAGGTACAGTTGGGTGCCGCCTGCTTCCACGGCTGACCCCAGGCCCCAAGTCCAGAGAGAGGCCTGGGAGCCTCTCCTCTCCCGAGATGTGGGGCGGGGCCCAGGATCCCAGCCAAGGGCCTTTCCTAGGGGAGAAAAAGAGTTTTGGAGTCCAGTGAGGTCCGGGAAGCCAGGGAAAACCTCCCTGAACAGGGAATATTTGAACCAAGGTCTGAAGGAGGGGAGGAAGTGAGCAGTGGGTGATATCTGGGGAAGAGTGTCCTCGGTAAAGGGAATAGCGGGTGCAAAGGTCCAGAGGTGGAGGCCTGGAGTTTTAGAGCAACAGGGAGGAGACTGTCGTGGCTGGAGCCAAGAGGGGGACAGTAGTGGGAGATGAGGACAGAGAAGTGATGGAGGAAGTGAGGGCGGGAGGTAGATCCTGCAGGGCCTTGTGGGCCACGGGGAGGACTTCAGTTTTTACTCTGAGTGAGGTGGGAGCCCTGAGAAAGTTCTGAGGAGGGGCAGGATCTGACTTAGGTTCTAATGAGGTCCTCTGGCTGGGTGTAGAGAATGGATTGTGGGTGGGGAGTAGAGGACAGAAGCCAGGGTGACCCGCAATGGTCCAGGTGAGTGATGAAGGGGGCTGGACAGGGTGGGGACACTGAAGGTGGAGAGAAGCAGCAGCATTCTAGGAATTCCTCTGGGTGTCAGTCAACACGGCCTTCTTGGGGACTTACGACGTGAGCCCTGTGTGGGCACTGTGGATACAGAGATCACAAAGACTGAGCCCTTGCCTACAGTCCAGGAAACAAGAGGCAAATAAATCAATATGATGTGATTGGTGCGCAAAGCCAGGTGTGCATCAAGGGTACCCACTCTGCACCTGGCCCTGTCTGCTGGCTCTCTATGTAGCAACTCAACCTTGTGACATTAGAATGATCATGAACCCCCATTTTTACAGAGGAGGAAACTGAGGCCCTCTTGGGGAGGTTAAACAACATGTCCAAAGTTCAGAGACTCCTCCCCACTAATAAGATTCGCACCAAGGTCTGCAAAGCTGCAGGACTGGGCCCACCCAACCGCTCTGGGTCCCCGATGGGCCTGTGTAATCAGGGAGAGCTTCCTACAGAGCTGACACCAGGCCTAGGTTCCCAGGGATGGGTAGGATTCCGTCAGTGAGCCGAGGGAGCATTCCAGACCTGGGCAAGGCCTGAGCCAAGGCCGGGAGGTGAGACCGGTTCTTTTAGCCAGTGTCTCCTGAACCTCGCTTAAAAGTCGTCTTTAAGGCCATTCATACTTTTTATTAAGTTAATTAATTTTTTTGTTCGCTTGGTTGGTTTTTAAAAAATCATTTACCGAGGTGAAATTCACGTAACATCAAATTAACCATTTTAAAGTGAATAATTCAGTGACATTTGGTATTCACAATGGTATTCGCAATGTTGTGCAAACCACCACCTCTAACTAGTTGCAAAACATTTCATTACCCCAAAAGGAGACCCCCGTACCCATTAAGCAGTTGCTCCCCACTCCCTGTTCCTCCACCCCAGTCCCTGGCAATCACCAATCTGCTTTCTGTCTCTATGGAGTTATCTATTCCAGATATTTCATAGGGAATCGTACAAAAGGTGACCTTTGTGTCTGAATTCTTTCACTTAGCATAATGTTTTGGAGGTTCATTCTCACTGTAGCATGTGTCAGTAAAATAATTTTTAAAGGAAAATTTATACTGTTACCAGAAAGAGAAAACAAGTCATCGTTTCTACAGATACAAAGTAACCTTAAAAGCAATGATCACAAAAAAATATTACTAAAGTCTAGCTGGATTCTGTGGCCAGGTGAGAGCTCTGGGCTGAGGTCTGCTCAGCTTCATAACACATAATGAGGGATGAGCAAGCTTTGGACAGATGTTAAAGGCCTGCCAACACCCACGTGTGGCTTTCTCCGTGGGTTAATCAGAAGAATCAGAGAGAACTGCAAAGGGAGAAACGTCCTGGAGGCTTTTGAGATTCCCAGGGTAGACATGGGGAGCATGTGGTCCATGAGGGTGAATCTTCCCAGTGCCTTGGCAGGTGGACCAGAGGGAAAGGCCAAAGACGGGAGCCTGCTGGGAAGCCACTGCCCCAGCCCAGGCCCAATCCAGAGAATTCCACGCTCACTGATGTCTCCCCTTTTCCCAAACCCTTTCACATCCATTAGGCAGGACAGGTGACACCTGGGCTAATTTCTGGGCTCTATTCTCTTCCCTTAATTAATGTATCTGCCCACTTCTATGCCAATACCATACAGCTTTATTTTTTATACCTCTGCCATAGATTCTAATGTCCGGATGAACAAGTCTTCCCTCTTAGTTCTTCTTTTGCACAATTGTCTTTTGCACAATTGTCAATTGCACATTTACTCTTTCACCTGACTTTAGAACTTATCCCCCCACCTTTTTTTTAAGTCTTTATTGAATTTGTTACAATATTGCTTCTGTTTTATGTTTTGGGTTTTGGGGTTTTTTTTGGCCACGAGGCATGTGGGATCTTAGCTCCCCGACCAGGGATCAAACCCGTACCCCCTGCATTAGAAGGCGAAGTCTTTTTTTAAATTTTTAAAATTTTTTTAATTTTTTTAACATCTTTATTGGAGTATAACTGTTTTACAATAGTGTGTTAGTTTCTCCTTTACAACAAAGTGGATCAGTTGAAGGCGAAGTCTTAACCACTGGACTGCCAGGGAAGTCCCTAGTACCTACCCTTTTAACAGACAGGCCTAGAGATGTTAAGTGACAGACCCCAAGTCAAAAGGGCTTCAAGCGTCATGGCCCATTTCCAAGATTCCCAGGAATCCAGGGCAGTGTTGGGGTTGGTATGCTGGGAGGAGGGGGTGGTCTCTGCATCCCCATCCTGGTGGGTCACCAAGGAGACGCGTCTGCTTGTTAAAGGCTTTGAATGCCCTTAAAAGTAGCAGAGTTTGCCACATTCACGTATCCCCTGTACACGATTTACTCTTTTTCTTTAAGACAACTCACTTTTTAAAAAAATTTTTTGTTTTATATTGGAGCATAGTTGACCAACAATTTTGCGTTAGTTTCAGGTGTACAGCAAAGTGATTCAGTTATACATATACAGGTATCTATTCTTTTTCAAATTCTTTCCCCATTTAAGTTATTACAGAATATTAAGCAGTGTTCCCTGTGCTATACGGTAGGTCCTTGTTGGTTATCTACTTTAAATATAGCAGTATTAAGTCAACTCACTTTTTAAATTTTTATTTAAACTTCAGTTTAAAGGAAACATTTCATCTCTGCTTTAAATGAGAAACCAGTATCAAGTATGAGGCATTTGCTCTCGGTGCCTCGCCCATCTCCCTTCCTGCTTACTTTCCATGAACACAGACCAAATTCCAGCTGCCAGCACCTGCCCCTTTACCTGCGGGCTCTGCCCACCTGCAGGAGGCTAGAGTGCTGGGAATTAACACTCCAGGGAGCTGCCTCCTACCAAGGACTGGCAGAAGCAGATGTATCCGTTCTTCAGCTCCCTGGCCACGCCCCCCCGACCCCCATTGGATAGCCCCGAGGTTACCTGCACCTTCTATACCATTTCTCAGAACTCCACAGCACGCTGAGCTGCAGGTGCCCACAGTGGTTACTTGCTTGATAATACTCTCTGCATTGGAGGCCCTCCCTTCCTAGTCCCACTTCCCCACACCCCTACCAGTGTTTTCTGGGATCACCTCCCAAATAAACTACTTGCCTTTGAATTATTTTCTTAGGGATCTGCTTCTAGGGGAAGCCAACCTAAGGCACTTACTGTAAATTGAAGATATTCAGCAAATTATACAAAGAAGTGGAACAAAGTCAGATATAACTGCTGCTGATGGCTTGGCATTGGGCTCTGCTCTGTGTTTCTTAAAACAAATGAACAGGGCTTCCCTGGTGGCACAGTGGTTGAGAGTCCGCCTGCCGACGCAAGGGACACGGGTTCGTGCCCCGGTCCGGGAAGATCCCACGTGCCGCGGAGCGGCTGGGCCCGTGAGCCATGGCCGCTGAGCCTGCGCGTCCGGAGCCTGTGCTCCGCAACAGGAGTGGCCACGGCAGTGAGAGGCCCGCGTACCACAAAAAAGAAAAAAAGAAAACAAAAAACAAAAAACCAAATGAACAGGTAGTAGGAAGATGACAAAGACACACAGGCCTCAAGGGGAGCCTTGCCTTCCCCATGGCAGAACCAGGAGGACAGAAAGGGAGCTGAAATGACTCTCATGGTGAGCTGATGGGATTCCATGCAGGGTCCCTGGAGCCCACACAGCTATCTCCAGCCCCTTCCACGGCCCATAGTGGGTGAGGTCCTGGGGAACAACTTCCAAGGATGGTGGAACAGCCCCCCAGGCTGGGCAGCTGGCAGGACACAAGCCTGGGGGACCTGGTAGGCAGCAATGAGCACTGGGCCAGCCACAGGGGCCAGATGGGGGCCAGGAAGAAGACATGTGGTCCCACTTTGAAGGAGCCATTAGCCTGATACATGGACTGAGGGGCTTAACTTTGCTTTGAATGCATCTTGAGAAAGGAGACATCGTTCATTCATTCAGCAAATGTTTATTGAGCATCTACTATGCACTGGGCACTGTGCCAGGCACAGGGAAGACAGAGAAGGACAGATCAAAATCCCTCACAGTACTGACACTCCAATGGGGGACACAGACAAGAAACAAGTGAACACACAAATAAACTCTGAAATGAGGGTCCTTGGTGCTACAAAGAAAATAAACAGAATTGTAGGATAAAAAGTATAAACCAGGGAGGCTTTTGATAGTATGGCCTGGGAGGGCCTCTGGGGAGGGAGTAGTTTAAGCTCAGAACTGAACGTGGAGAAGGAGCCAATCACACAAAGAGCTAGAAAAAGAGGGTCCCAGATAGAGGCAACAGCAAGTGCAAAGGACTGGGGGGTGGGAATGAGCTTGGTTTGTTGGAAGAACAGAAGCAGGCTGCTGTGCTGGAGTGGAGGAGCAGGAGGGAAGGGGGCGGGGCCGGGGTGAAGTGGTCAATGGGGCCAAGTCAGAGCAAAGAGATGCCTGGCAAGCATTTGTGGGATCAATGAGTACCAGGGAAGGCATCCATGGGCACTGGATGGGGAGCAAAAAGGGGAGCTGAAGGCGTTGGATTTGGGAGGCTTTTTCTCTTGGTGTCTTTGTTAGTGGAACGGGAGGCCAAGGAGAACGACCTTGGTTTGCACAGTGGTAGCCCAGACTGCAGCGGGGAGGGCCTTCAGGCCACTGCACCTGGGTGGAGCTGGCTGATTTCAACCAATCAAATCAGCAATCTCATCTTTGGCATCTCATAATAGCGTCTACTTCATGAGATGCTATTTATTGAGAACCTAAGCACCAGGCTCTATGCAACCCGCTCAGAGGCTGCCAGACACATCCCCTTCCCAGGAAGATGCTCACAGAAACAGAAAATTGTAATATGGTGTGGTGAGTGCTCCAGGGAACGCTGGACAGAGGAAGCGTCATTCAAGCTGGCTTTTGAAGGATAAAGAGGAGCTCGCTGGAGAGAAACCATCACCAAAAGGGCAGAAACTCTTCCTCTGTTCATCTCTGTGTCCCAGCACCTAACACAGAGCTTGGCACATAGTAGGTGCTCAATCCATATTTGTTGATGGAATGAATTGGAGCTGCCCACACTTCGGTTATTCAAGTACCTGCCTTCATGATTTTTGTGCAGTCTGCTTTCCACTATTTCTACTATTGCTTAATATTTTTCTTCAAGTTGACTTACCTTTTTATCTAAATAAATTTATTTTAAAAGGAAACATTTGATAGGATCACTAGATCTGAAAAAAAAAACAAAGAATACTTGCCACAAATCAAAGATAACCAGAAGAACCATCACAATGAAAATAAAACAATGTTATTAAAGTCTGCCTGTTAAGAGAACAAAAAGACAGGCCACAGGCTGGGAGAAAGTATTTGCAAATCACATATCTACAAAGGACTGACTCGTATCCAGAATATATAAACAACTCCCCAAAGCCATTAATAAGAAAACAATCTGATTTTTTAAAGGGACAAAAAGTTTGAACAGACACTACACCAAATAAACTACAGAGATGGCAAATAAGCACATAAAAAGATGCTCAACATCATTAGTCATTAGGGAAAGGCAAATTAACACCACAATGACACACCAGTGTGTACACCTATTAGAATGATTGAGCTTCCCTGGTGGCGCAGTGGTTGCGCGTCCGCCTGCCGATGCAGGGGAACCGGGTTCGCGCCCCGGTCTGGGAGGATCCCACATGCCGCGGAGCGGCTGGGCCCGTGAGCCATGGCCACTGGACCTGCGCATCCGGAGCCTGTGCCCCGCAACGGGAGGGGCCGCAACAGAGGGAGGCCCGCATACCCAAAAAAAAAAAAAAAAAGAATGACTAAAATTTTTTTTAAAACTGACAATACCAAGTGCTGACAAGGATGGGAAGCAACTGAAACTTTGATGCATTGCTGGTGGGAGTGTAAAATGCACAGACACTTTGGAAAACAGTTCAGCAGTTTCTGATTAAGTCAAACATATGGTTACCATATGACCCAGCAATTCTACTCCTAGAAATTTCCCCAAGATAAATAACAATTTATGCTCACATAAAAACCTGTTTGCAAATGTTTATAATGGCTTAACTTATAATCACTAAGTCTGGAAGCAGCCCACATATCTCTCAGCTGGTAAGTAGGTAAACAACCAGTGGTACATCCATACAATGGAGTACTAGTCAGCAATAAGAAGGAACAACGTACTGATAACACACAACCAGATGAATGCATCTCAAACGCATGATGCTGAGGGTAAAATAGCCAGACTCAAAAGGCAATGCACTGCAGGATTCCACTTATATGACATTCTGGAAAAGGCAAATTTATAGAAAAAGATCAAAGTTCAAAAACAAGTGATATTGATCTACAGTGGCAGAAGTCAGGATAGTAATGCCCATAGGAAGGGAAGTAACAGAGGAGAGAAAAGAGCTCTGGGGGTAGTGATGTTCTGTCTGATCATTTGGGCGCTAATTACACGGCTGTGAAAATTCAAGCTGAGCACTTCTTTGTGTATGCCATAGCTCAATACAAAGTTTTTTAAAAGTCTAGCTAGATAAAACTGTGTGCCAAAGGTATGGAACCTGAGACCCGCTCTCTCTTTTTCACAAAGGGAGATTAGCAAGTATTTGGTGTTAGAAACAGGTTAGCATCAAACAGAGACTCTCCATGATGTCAAGGAAGGACTGTAAAAACATCTGCAAAGGGAGTAACTCTCATGATGTGACCAAATGTGAACTGATGCTCTATGCACCCTATAAAATGAAGCTGGGTGGCCCCAATGGTGCCCAATGCCAATTAGAGAGCATTTGAGTATCTGGACAGCGTGCTGGCAGGGCACAGCGGGCATAAGGAGGGAGGTGTGATGGCTCAACTCTGAAAGCAGAAGAGCCCATATTTAGCTGGAGCAGTTAAGGAGTAGCTGGATTCGATTTTGCCTTTTTCATCTCTGTGTTCCTTGGCACCCGACACAAGCCTGGCACATGGTTAGTCTTCGCTAGCGAGTCCCCCCTCCAAGCTTTCACATTGGTTGTTCCCTTTGCTAGAGATACTCCCTTCTCCTTCCTTGACCACCTGACAAACTCCTAAACTCACCTCAGGGATGACTCTCCTTCTTTTCCCTGTTACCCGAATATCCCTTGGCATTGCTGCTTCGGGGTCACTATGCATGCTGTGTCCTCTGCCTGGAATCTCTTCCCTTCTCCCTTCCCCTGTGTCAGTCAGCACCTTTTGTGCGCAAGTGATGGAAAACCAGCCCAAACCGCTTTCAGCCAAAAATGGAAACTGTGGTGGCTCATGAAACTAAAACACCCAAGAGTGTCTAATTTCAGGTATGGCTGGATCCACAGGTTCAAACCCTGTCCAGTTCTATGTTGATCTCTCTCAGGCAGGTTCTTCTCTTATGATGTCCCCTGATGCTCCAGGCTTTCACTTGCTCACTCTCAATCCAATGGAAAAACTGTAACTCTTTTCACAAATAATTCCCAGCAACCAAAGTCCCAGGATCGAGTTTCATTGGGCAGGCTTAGTTACACGTGCATCCCTCGACCAATCACTGGAGCCAGACTTGGTCATATGTCCACCCCTGGAGGCAGTGTCCTAGACACCCCACCCAAACCTCATGGACGGAGATGGGGGAAGAGGAGGTTCTCCAGTAGGAAACCGGGGTGCTATTACCCCAATACAGGAGAAAACAGGAGATGCATACTGATCCCACCTTCTCTTGGCAAACTCTAGCTCATCCCAGCATGCTGTGTGACCTCAGGCCAACCCCTTCCCCTCTCTGGGCCTCATGTTCCTCCTCTGAAAAATGGGCAGGAGGCTGTTTGAATTCCAACATTCCAGAATTCTAGGACAGCTTCCAGGCCTGGCAGCTGCTCCCTAAATCCCAGGAATGTTCCGGTACTTCTGGGGACGGAAGTGGAGTGTCAGCCAGAGCCCTCCCTGGCCCCCCGGCCTGGGAACATGCTTAGAAGATGACAATTGGGCTCCCTTCAGCCGAAATTCCACTCCCGTGGGGGCCTTGCCAAGGAAAACAAGCCCAAGAACTGGGCATTGAAGGTGAGCATATTTGACAAGTTTTAAGATGACAAATTATTTACACAGGTGTGGGAACCATCCCCTTGCACCCTGCTTTCTTTTCTTTCTCTTCCTCCCCTTTCCAAATTCTTTCCCCCAAGGGTGCTGACGGACATGCCAAGGGAGGGGGTGGCTGGTCGTGGGGATCTGCCTGGAGTGAGTCCATAAACCTGAGGCAACAGGGGAGGGGATGGAGCAGCAGGAAAGAGGGTGTCTGCACCAGGTGGGGGCTCGCCTCCCCTCACCTCCCTTCTTGCTCTCAACTCCCATTACCTGGGGAGATATGAGGCTGAGGTCCTGGCAATTTCAAAGCTACCTGAGTCCTTCAAGAGAATGGTGCTCAGTCCATCCTTAGTTGACACGGGGGCATGAGGGAAAGCAAGGGACACACAGCCAGTTAGTAGCTGACCCTGGAGCTAGCAAGCAAAGAGGTGGAGAAAACAAAAATCATTTCTTAAGCACGTACTGTGTACCTGACACTGAGCTGAGCTCTGAGAATATACTGTGAATGAAACAGATAAAAATCCCTGCCCTGGTGGAGCTGACAAGGAAACAAACAAGGCAAATGATTTGTTACCTTCATAGATACCTTAAGAAAATAAAACAGAGTGAGGGGCTGGGGCAGGGCAGGGTGGTGGGGAGACTCGAGGTTTAGGAGGTAACATTGGAGCTAAGAAAGCTGAGAAGGAGCCTGCTAGGGAGAGGTCTGAAGGAAGGGCATTCCAAGCAGATGGCACTGCACGTGCAAAGGCCCTGAGGTAGGAAGTGGCTTGGGTGTTCAAAGAACACTGAGGAGGCCAGTGTGGCCTGAGCCAGGGGAGGGAATGGAGCTTGATCAGAGGTCTGATCTGTGCTTTCTGCTCAGTACAAACCCAGGAGGTGGGTATGATCATGCCCACTTTACTGAGGAGGAAACTGAGGCCCAGAGAAGGGCAGTGACTTGCCCAGGGTCACAAAGCAGAGTCAGATCCCAGCCCCTTCCATCTGGTCCCAAGCCCATGCTCCTTGCTTCTGAGAGGTGAGAGGGTAGGAACAAGGAGTGACCAAGACCTGCCAGGTCTCTCGCCTGCAGCTCGGCCCCCAGGGGAAGGGGCGTCTGGGGGCAAGCCCTCTGCTTCCTATGGGAAGAAAGTGGAGACTGATTTAGTTGCTGAGTCACGGGGGTACAACAGGCTGCCAGGCTGCAATGGGCCCTGCCTCAGTTTACTCTCCTGTAAAAAAAAAATGGGTTTAATAACACATCTGGGACTTCCCTGGTAGCGCACTGGTTAAGAATCTGCCTGCCAATGCAGGGGACATGGGTTCGAGCCTGGGTCCGGAAAGATCCCACATGCCGCGGAGCAACTAAGCCCGTGCGCCACAACTACTGAGCCTGCGCTCTAGAGCCCGCGAGCCACAACTACTGAGCCCATGCGCCACAACTACTGAAGCCCGCGCGCCTAGAACCCGTGCTCCACAACAATAGAAGCCACCGC
>NC_041227.1:11018580-11037639 GCF_002837175.3 Physeter macrocephalus | reverse complement strand
GCGCTTCCCCGGGTACCTCCCAGGCAGGAGGGACCTTGGGCTGCAGACCTGACCTTGGATCCCAACACCCCCCAGCACCAGAATCGGGGTCTCTCTTCTCTCACTAACCCTCCAGCCCACACACACTCACCAAGAAACAGCCAGGCCAAGAGTCCAGGAAGGAAAATATCCAGCAAAAGGGACACTGGGCGCTTCCTGGGGTGCCTTTACACCCCTCCTCATTTCCTCATCAGCAACCTCCCACCCATCAGCCAGTGACCTCAGCCGGACATGGTCACTTAATTTTGCAGAACACAAAACATTTTTCCCATCCTTTCCTGAGGAAGGCTGTGGTGGGTCAGAGTGTGGGCTTCATCCAGTTCCTGACTGTCTGGGTTCAAACCCCAGCTCAGCCTCTTCTTAGCTGTTCAACCCTGGGCTGGTGCCTCTACCTCTCTGCACCTCAGTTTCCCCATCTGTACAGAGGGGCTTACAGTAGAACCGCCTCCCAGGCCTGTTTTTCATGTGGAATGAGTCGATGCACACAGCAAGTGCTCAGTAATTGTTCCTGAGGTTCTCCGAGTTTGCAAGCCTGGGTCTGTGCCGAGTTCAGCAAAGAGGCTTGGGGACCCCCGCCCCCATGCTCGTATTGAAAGCTCATCTGTGAAACTTCTCAGTCACCCTCTCCATCCCGTTAGAGTTATATGTCCAAGTTAGATTTTTATTCTCTGGCGTCCACGTAACAAGCCGAGTTATTATTATTTCTGGCCTAAAATGTGCTGTGGTTCTGGGGGAGTAATGGACCCAGGCTACGTTCTCTTCTGATGAGGTGGCGTCCAAGCATTTCTGGAAAACTGTGCACTGTTTTCCCATCCGAAACATTCAGCGTCACCATGGACGTGGGACTTGAAGGTAGACACCGCTCCCACCCCTGGGCTGCCCAGCCCTTCCAGCCCCTCTGGAGAGGAGATTCTGGGGGTCCCTCACTCCCTTCTGCTCCCAGCCCCACCCAAACCAAGAGCATGGGATCTCAGGGCTGGAGAAACCTCTTCCCCTTGTGTCAGAAAATAACAACATTCATAAGGATAACAGCAGGGGCAGGCTTCTTATTCCATCCTTATAATTACCATCTGAGGGAATTTGTCTCCTTAGCACCCTTGAATAGGGAAGTGGAGGCCCAGAGAAGTGAACCAGCTTGCCCTAAGACACACAGCCAGGAATGAGCAAGGGGGATTGGAATCCAAGCAAGTCTGATAGAGAAACGCTGCCTTTTACGGCTTTCCTCAGCTTCCTCTGTAGATGGACCGGAGACAGCCGTGTTCTTGCTCTCCTTCTCCGTCCTGTTTCAGCTTGGGTTCAAGGTGGTTTGCAATCCAACGGGCCCAACTTCATCAATTCTCATCAGTGTGACCCTGGCTCACGAATTCCACCTTCTGAGCCTCAGTTTCCTCATCTGCAGAATGGGGGCAATGCACAGTCTCCCTCATTAGCATGCTGTGAGAATTCCCCAAGGTCATGGACACTAAAACGTGCTGAGCTGGCAATTCCTCAATAAATTAAGCATAGAATTACTGTATGACCCCAGCAATTCCACTCCTAAGTATATACTCAAAAGAATTGAAAACAGGTGTTCAAACGAAGACTTGTACACAAACGCCCATAGTAACACTAGTCACAATAGACAAAAAGTGGAAACAAATGTCCATCAGTTGATGGATGAATAAACAAAATGTGGTATATCCATACAATAGACTACTATTTAGTAGTAAAAAGGAATGAAGTACTGATCCATGCTATAACATGAATGAACATGTGAAAGAGGCCAGACACAAAAGGCCTCATGTTGTATGAGTACATTCATATGAAATGCCCAGAGAAGGCAAAGCCATAGAGACAGAAAGTAGGTTAGTGGTTTCCAGAGGCTAGAGGGAGGCAGGGAACGGGGAGTGACTGTTTCATGGCTACAGAGTTTCCTCTTGGAGTGATGGAAATGTTCTGGAACTAGATGGTGGTGATGATTGCACAACAGCGTGAATGCACTAAATGCCACTGAATTGCACACTTTTACAAGGTTAAAATGGTAAAATTTATGTGTCTTTTACCACACACACACACACACACACACACACACACACACACACAAGTGCTTAGCCCAGTGCCTGGTGTACAGAAAGCATCCAGTGAAAGTTAGCCAGGATTATGATCTTATTTCAAGAGAATCTTGTTGTACTCAGGGCTTGGGTTCCAGAGTTTGCTTGTGAAGCTTAAATCAAGTCAAAACTACAATCCACAAAACCCAGGACCTTTTTTCCCTGCCATCCATCAATGGCTCCCATACTTGGATTCTGTGGCCACATTTTCCATGCCATGTGGCAGCCAATAGGTAACTCTGGGTGATTCTGCCCAGCTGACATTGCAATTATGGGAAAAGAAAGACAGTACATCCCTATACACGGGATAAATAGAGACTCTGATGCCACATAGCAATGAGTGTTATAAGGAAGAATGAAATGAGGGCTAGTTTAGCCAAGGTCATCAAAGAAGGCTCCTTGGAAGAGGTGACTCAGGGAGCCAAGAGGATCTCTAACTGTGACCTGCTCAGCCCTGCATGATTCACCCACAACTCCCGCAAGCCCCACCAGGCTCCCTCTGGTTCACTGCATTCTAGCAACACATTCTCTCAGTCACCTGGCTTGCTCTGTTCCCAGGACCTTTGCACATGCTGATCACTTTGCCAGGAGCCCTTTCCCCACATCTGCCCCAGACCAGCTGCTTCTCACTCTCTGGATATTTCTCAAACGTCACCTCCTCAGAGAGGCCCTCCTGGACTGCCCTGCCTCAAGGGGTCCCCAGCAGTCATCTTCTGTCACTTCCCCCTGCTTTATTTCTATCCTAGTACTTTTCCCACTTGAAATTATGTTTTTTTTTTTGTTTTTTTTTTTTGCAGTATGCGGGCCTCTCACTGTTGTGGCCTCTCCTGTTGTGGAGCACAGGCTCCGGACGCGCAGGCTCAGCGGCCATGGCTCACGGGCCTAGCCGCTCCGCGGCATATGGGATCTTCCCGGACTGGGGCACGAACCCGTGTCCCCTGCATCGGCAGGCGGATTCTCAACCACTGCGCCACCAGGGAAGCCCTGAAATTATGTTTTTATGTGTCTATTATCTGTCTCCGCTGTTAAACCGTCAGCTCCATGACAGCAAGGCTTTTGGTCTGTCTTGTTTTCTGGTGTATCCCCCTATGCCTCAAGCCTAGAACCACGCCTAGCACATAGTAGGTGTTCAAGAAACATCTGTGGAAGTAAAGCACAAATAAATGAATGAGTGAATGTGTGAGTGAATGAATGAAAGAATGCCTCTTTGCAGAGAGGATGGGGCTCTGTCCAGAAAAGGGCCAAGAGTTCCCCAAGGGCATGCAGTGGGAAGAGGGGTGACTCTACTGGTCCCCTCTTGGCTCAGGACTTAGCCGGGGTGCCAGGGAGGCCCTGCTTGTTGACGAGGGGCTGTGGCCAAGGTAGCTCTGGTGACCGCAGCCCCATCTGTCTTCCTCCCTCTGGACGTCCACTCTGCTCACACAGTGTGGGAGCTCTGCCCGTCCAGCTCCCCAGCCCACGTCCTGGCTGTGACAGCCTCCAGCCCTGGGTGACCCACAGGGACTTCCCCCAACAGGTGAAGTCTGGGGCAGGGAGAAAGTGCTAGGCAGTTACCAATCTGACCTTGTGTTCCTGAAATTGCCATCCAGGAAGTGAGTAGGGGGTGAGAGAGTCAGTGCGGCTCTACTGAAGGCCCCCCCAGCACCCCGCCTCCCAGTGGCACTTGAGGCCCGGCCCTCCGTCAGGACGCCCAGCCCAAGTGATCCTGGGCGGGTGGGCACACTTCCCTGAGCCTCCAGCTCCTCATGAGTAAACGCTGGTGATAATTCTCACCTCACGGGGCTGCGTGGAAAAGAAATGGGGGCGTGTGAGCAAAATGCCTCCCACAGGTCCTGCCGTGGGGCTGCATGGGATATACTTACACTAACAGATATTGCACGGGATATACTTATACGAAAAATGTATTTGCTGTTTATCTGAAATTCAAATTTAGCTGGGCATCCTGGGCTTTTTGTTGTTGTTATGGATCTTGTTTTTGTTGGTGCTAAATCTGGCAACCTTAGCCAGGCACGAAATGTGTTCAGTGATGTTCACTGAATGAACCAACAGAGCTAAAATATATTAGCTGAAAGCAGAAACAAATGAGGGATTGGTTGAAAGCTCCGTTGTACAGGCATTATTATTATGGCTGTCATTGTTTTCTCACTTGTGGTTCAAAAGTTCCTGCCTCTGAGAACATTTCTGCTCCTGTCCCAGGCTCAGGCTGTTGGGGGAAGTTGGGACCTGCAGAGCAAAATGACTCACCCAAGGCCCTCAGGGCCTGTCGCTTCTGAGGCCAGGCCATCTGCACCCCCAGACAGCTCCTGTCCTCCACACGATGAAAAAACCCACCCCCGCTGGGCACACGTGACCCCTCTGAATCTCAGAACAGCCCCACCAGGCTGGGACAGCTGCCCTCCCACGGTGCCGATGTGGAAAGTGAGGCTCCGAGAGGTGAAGGGACTCGTCCAAGCAGCCGGTGGCACCTCCTAGATGCTGCTTCTCATCCTGGGGCAGAACCTGGGGCCCAAGAGCTACAGCTGGCAGAGCTCCAGTCTCGGCTAGAACCGTGAGTCCCACGGCCCCATGACTGCCCTCCCAGCCGCCGCTGGACGAGGAGTTACTCAGACCCGGCTTAACTTCATGAAGGAAATTCCTCCCCCTGGCAGCCTTCCCACAAATCCCCAGCTCCATGGCCGGGAACTGCCTCCCCCAAGGCCCACTCACCTCCTGGCAGCAGCAGCAGATGTGGAAACCCAGGCTTGGCTCTGAGCTGGCAGACAGTGGGTGGCGGGTGGGGCTTGAGCCAGACACGCTCCACCAATGCAGCCAGCTCTGCATTTCCTTCAGTCATTCAACAGACAGATGCCCAGGCACCGGGCCCCTTTCTTGTGTTGGCTGGGGGGGAAAGTGGGTCAGATGATGAATGTTTAAAAAGCCCAACACACAGCAAGCACTCAGGTATCTATCCTTCTCTGAGCACCTACTGTGTGCTTGGCACCAGCCATAGGCCTGTTTGGCCTGTGAGGGGGACAGGATCACACCAGGAAATCGGAGTGAAGAAGAGACTAGGAAGCTGCTGGAACTAGCTAATGCCCTCAGAGCCTATTCTATGGGGCTTGGGGTCCCGACGTTATCTCACAGGGTCCCCGTAGCAACCCTCAGTGGTAGGACTGTTACTATCCCTGTTACTCAAAGCAGGGCGAGACGACCAAGGCTCACAATGATTAGCGCTCGCTTTAACATCTCCCACATTTAGGGAGAATGAGCCGTTACCGAAGTAATAGCCATTACCTCTTGAGTCAACTCCCTTCAAGGGGTGATCATTTATTCATTCCACAAATATTTAGTGAGACCTACCATGGGCCAGGCCCTGGGGACACAACAGTGAATAACACAAACAAAGCGAAATTTTATACAGTACTGGTAAGAGCACAGGGTCTGGAGCCAGATGCCTGGGCTTTAAGTCCCAGCTCTGCCACCTACCAGCTGTGTGACCTTTAACAAGTAACTTGACCACTCTGAGCCTCAGTTTCATTTTCTGAAAAATTAACAAGACTAACAGTACTCACCTCCTGGGGTTGTGAGGATTGAATACATTTCTCCATGCAAAGTGCTGAACTCAGAGCCTTGTATACACTAACAGTTCAACACATATTGAGCCTTTTTCTTTTGAATCTCCTTTTCTCAGATGAGTAAACCAAGCCTCAGAGAAGTTACAGCACCTGCCCAGAGTGAAAAACTAGTTGAGGTGAAACCTGAATCCAAACAGCCAAAGGACTGAGAGGGCCCCTCCTTCAGGGCCCCAGCCTCAGTCCACTACAGTTCAGAGGGGTCCAGCTCCCTAGCACCCGCCCCACCCGAGGCACAACTTTTAACCGTGATCTTCAAGGCCCTCCAAGGACACACTCTGCAGTGTCCCATGAATCACCTGCATTCGAATCTCCACCGGGTGTTCATCTCCACCGGCCCCGCCCCCAGTGTGTAAAAACGCCTGTGTGCATGCAGGACCCTGGGGTCTGCATTTTAATAAGTGTTGCTGATGGTTGCTGTACTGGGGCCTAATGCAGCCAACTAGGCCAGGAGCAGGGCTGAGGTGGAGGTCATCCAGGCAGAGGTGAGCGCATGAACCAGGTGTGAGGTGGGCTGGAGTAAACAATGTTTTATTTCAGACAGGAGGGAGGGGGTGGGGAGGAAGGAAGGAAGGAAGGGAGTGAGGGAGGGAGGGAGGGAGGATCTTCTTTCTGCCTAAAGATTTTGAAGTAGCTAACAGAATCTGTCCAAATGCATTGTCTTAGTTTGGGTTCCCCCCCAGAAGCAGATATGGAAGCAAGGATTCAATTGTTTTGGGGAGGGAGATCTCAGGACACACTGGCAGAGGAGCGGGGGTGGGGTGTGGTGGCGGCGGGGGGGCGGGGAAGGAAAGAAAGAAAGAAGGAAGGAAGGAAAGAAAGAAAGAAAGAAGGAAGGAAGGAAGGAAGGAAGGGAAGGAAGGAAGGAAGGAAGAGAAAAGAAAGGAAGAAAGAAAGAGAAAGGAAGGAAGGAACGGAGGGAGGAAGGGGGAAGAAAGAGAGAAAGAAAGAAAGAGAGAAAGAAAGAAAGAGAAAAACGGAAAGGAAAGGAAAGAAAGAGAGAAAAGGAAAGAATTCTCATCTCGCCAAGCTTGCCCAAACTGAGTTTGGGGCCAGACCACAGGGCTCTCATTTCTCCCCTGATTTTTCTGCCAGAGGCAGGAAACGTTCTCCCTCGGGATGATCAGAAATAGCTGAGTTCAAAAACTAGGCTGGGTGAGAGAATTCCAGGCTAGGGGGAGGGATTTACACCAAAGGGCTCTGTGGAGTCTAGAGGTTCAGGGCACGGCCGCTGGCGCCAGTCGGCCTGGGTTCAAATCCCTGTTCTTCTCCTGCCTGGCTGTGTGACCCTGGATTTGGCCTCAATTTCTCACCCACAAAGCAGGAACCATAATGGTACCAGGCATGGCTGCATCTAGGTATTCAGATTTCATCCTTGCTTTCTATCCATTTTTCCTGCCTCCATTCTCATTCAAACTCCCCGCTCATAGAAGCAAGATGAACTCCATGCTCCAAGCTTCCACTCAACCAGCAACTTGAATAGAAAGCACTTCATTCTTTTTGGTTCCAGCTAAAATCCCAGGCCTGCCTCTCATTGGCTGAGAGGAGGCAGTGCTCTGATTGGTCAGTGCTGGGTCACATGCCGTACCCCTAGGGAAAGCATTGGCTCCACCCCAAATCCCTGGACAGGGGATCAGAGGAGGGGAGTAGGTGCTGGTTAGGAACCAACAAGAGATGTCCCCAATAGGGGCCCATAAGGGATAAGAATTCAAGAGAAGGAGGACTTAACACATGCTGAGTACCTAGCGTGTGCCACTTTATTTACAAGATCCTGGTAAGCTTCCTGACAATCTCCTTTGGAAAATATCCCTTTGGGAAGGCTTGGAGAGGTGAACAGACTGGGCCAAGGCTACCCAGAGCCGGCCTCAACTCCTGAGCCCTCCCCCTCCACCCCTGCCCTCTCCCATCTCAGCCTCCAGGAGAGGAAAGGTAACAGGGGTGACTCATGGGACATTTGCCTTGAGAAGAACAGTCCCGTCCATCTCCTCATCTCTGAGCCTGGGGGGAAGGGTAATCACCTGAGGCCCTGAGAGGTTCAGGCACTTGCCCAAGGTCACACAGCAGGGAGAGGGGAGCCAGGGTCTGGACCTGGCGCTGCCTGAGTCTAGTCGGGGCCTGGAGGCAAGGTTGGCTCCTGCCAATGGGTCCAGGACAGGGGTTGGGGGAGCCAGGCCCCCTGAAAGGTGGCCTGGCTTTGAACCCAGCTCTGCCCCTTAACCCTTGTGTGAGCCCAGGTGAGGTGAGTGCTTTGGTTCCCTGGGTCTCACATGCAAAATGGCCCTAAGCCCAGGAGACACCCCGTGGGGTTGTCAAGCTGATGCTCACGAGCACTCACTGAAAAGCTGTGTCCCCTACGACTCTGGGGCCCCAAGCCTGGCTTACACAGTGTGGGACCGGCCGCTGCGGTGAGCGCTTTACCCGGATTAAACCTCGTGACCGCCTGGAAAAAGGGAGGTGCTGCTGTTGTTGTTGTTATTATTACCTCCCTTTTACAGAAGAGAAACTGAGGCACAGAGAGACATGACTTGCCCGAGGTCACACAGCCAGAAGAGGGCAGAGCAGGGGTTTGAACCCGGGCAGGTCTGGTCCCAGAGCCCCCACCCCTTAACCATTATCCAGTACCCTGCACGCAGTCAAGGCTGGCTGCCATTACTGTTTTTGTCACTGTTACTGTTGGTATCTGCCTAGCTTTCTGCAGTTAGGGTCCTACCCTGAGAAGGAGGGTACGTCCAAACTTCCCAGGATCCCATCCCAAATGGCCACCCTGCTATGACCCTGCTGGGGAAACTGAGGCACAAAGTGGGCATGTATTGTGCCCAAGGTTGCACAGCCCTGGGGTCAGCTACAGCTTCTCAAGGAAGCCTCTCCCTGAGCCAGCATCTCCTGGACCACTCCGCGTCTCTCTCTCTCTCTCTCTCTCTCTCTCTCTCACACACACACACACACACACACACACACACACTCCCCGTGGGGCAGGGGCTGCCTCCCCCGCCTCCCTCGGCTCCATGCTGGCTGCGGGACATTTGTTACTGTGTCAGTTCCAGCTCCCGCCCTGATGGGGGGCCGACAGGCAGGGGGCTTCCTGGCGGCTCTGGGAGGGAGGAATGCGCCCCCGCCCCCAGCCCCATATGGCCTCCATCCCGGCCCATCTGCTTCCCATTGCCTGACGCGGCCACTGCGGGGCTGCCAGAGCCCGCCCGCAGGGGTGCGAAGTTTATGTGGCCGGGCCCGGAGCCGGCGGTGACAGGGCCACACACGCTCACACAGACACACACCGGACACCCCCCACCAGCCCTGATGCGTCCACGCACACAAAATCCATCCTTCTTTCTGCCCCCACATACACCCGTGTTCTCATGCTCACACCAGCTAACAGCAAAGACCCCCAACGTGAACACTCCAGAGACCTCCAAATCCCACACAAACACACACCAGAGCCCCCCATCAAACCCTGACACACACACAACGATCCACTCCCAGAACTGACCCACTGACAAATATACACACAGACTCACACATGCAACCACTCTACACTCCCCACCCACTGATACACACCCCCCACCCTCCCAAATGTGTCTCCCGCACAGACACACTCACACCTACACACACACGCCCTGCCCTGACCCAGATGACACCCAGATGACACCGGCGCAAAACGGTGACTCACACACAGGCCCAGGTCCCAGAGAGGCCACCAGGCACAGAATGGCCCCTCCCCTCCTTCAGAGCCCTGTTCCACCCTAGCATCTCCCAAGGCTGGGAGGTGTTATGAGGGCCCAGACCCCTGTGCTGGCCACCTGACACCTACCGTCCTGCCCCATCTTCCCCACTAGAAAGAAGCCTGCCAAAGTCGGACCCAGAGGACTCCGTATCCGGTGCCTTTTCTAGAACACCCGAGGCTGTTCCCACCAGACTCACCTGGGCTCCTGGGCACCTGGACCATCTTCAGGAGACCTCATCATTCACCACCACCTTCAGGGGCCCACGGTGGAATTCAGGGGCCCATGAACCTGGACTGGGAAAGAAAGGTACATCTTCACTAACCAACTGAAATTCAGCATTTCCTGCTCTTACAGGTGGACTTGGGAAATGAACCTAAGCAGGACCGTGGCTTTGTCCCTCAGAAATCACACGCTGCTCCATGGCCCTCTACAGTGTCTCAGAAACAGCTTTTATCCTCTTTTCAACTTCAAAATTACCCTAGTTATTAGGCCCGATCTTATCATTAAATTCATTAGCAAAGAAGTACAGCTGTCCCTGTATCGAACATTCGACTAGTTCAATATAATTGGTTTTCTTTTAATCCTATACACTTTAATTTATAAATTTAAATCTAAATTTACAAACATCAAAGGGGTCCATGGCATGAAAGCACATAGGAGCCCCTGAACCAGGTCCAGGTACTGTATTATTTCACATTTTTAATATTATTATAGCTTTTTATGGTTAGGAACACTGCGTTTGGGTAGCTTGCCCAGGATCACACAGCTCCAAATGGCTGAGCTGGGATTTGAACCTGGGCAGCCTGACTCACCTTGAGCTCTATGCTATCGGGTCTGTGAAAATGCAGGGTACGTGCCCCGCCCCCAGGGAGAGGATCCCAGGGTCTAGGAGGCCCCACCAGATACACCGCCCAGCCTGGGGACCCTGGGAACGTCCCGGCCAGCCCAGGGCAGATCCAGCCGGCTGCCCCAGCCAGAAGGGAGCCTAGCTGCCTTTACAACGTGTGAGATTTCTCACCAGTGGCAATGACAGGAAGAGCAGGCTCCCAGCTCCCAGCCCGCCTGCCACTGGGGCTGCTGCAGAAGTTGAAAATGAGCTTCCTTCTGCAGGTCCCCTGGAGGAGGGAACAGCCGGTGGGCCCTGGAGCCCTCTGTCCCCCGTCCCTCTATTCACCTGACCCTCTCTCTGTCTGCCTGCCTGCAGCTCAGGAAACCTGTCCCCTACAAGCCAGAAACAGTCACCAGAACGAAAAGGGAGGCTTTCTTTGTCCTCCGCTGCTTGCCTCTGTCCATTCATTCATTCCTCAGTCATCTATTGAGCACCTACTCTGTGCCAGCCTGGGAGCAGAAGCTACAGCTGTGAACAAAATCCCCATCCTGGCCGAGCTCATGGGCAAGTGGAGGTCTCAGACAAGAAATACGCGAAAGAAAAGATATATAATATAATAACAAGACATAAATCAGGGGCCGGGGGCAAAGAGAAAAGCCCGGGTGAGAGTGTGTTTAGATAGTGGTCTGGGGAGGCCTCGTTAAGGAGGTGGACTTTGAGTAGAGGCCTGGAGGAAGCGGTGGCGAGAGCTGTGGAATATCCGGTGGATATTCCGGTGGAGAAGGAGCAGATGAAGGGCCGCTGCCATCTGGCTGCCCTGAGCTCTGCTTTCTGCCTTCTTCCAGTCTGAATCTGAAACTGGGCATTCAGGAGCTTGCCCTCTCGCCAATTCCCCCATCCTGGGGTCACCTCCCTTCATCCTCCCAATTCCTCCCCCCCTCCCTCTCTCTCCTTCCACCCTAAGGGCCCAGGGTGTTACATAAGCACCTATGTAACTATTTGTTTCCCTCTTTCAAGGAAGGGAATGCCTCGTCAGCCCCACTGGAGTGGAAGCCCAGGAGTCCAGAGGCTGGGGGTCCTGCTCCTTGCTCTTCCCCAGCACCTGGTACAGTGCCTGGCCTGTGCCCATTTGACAGATGAGGAGACTGAGGTTCAGAGCAACACCTTGGCTGACTCAAGCTTCGCCATGGAGGCTCTGCAGCTGGGGACTCAGCTGTGTCAGACTCCAGGTCCTGGGCCCATAACCTTAATCTGATGGCCTCTTCTTCAGGGACTGCCCTGATTCCAAGCCTGTCTCCCGTCTCACCGCAGGCGGTGGGGAACAGCCCCCAAATCCAAATGTGCCGCGGTCTCCTGAATACCTCAGCCTCAACTTGTGGCTGATGAAATCATAAAGTTTATGGTACCCATAAATTACTAGTTTTGTCCAGGGCTTCCCATGTGCTGGACACCATTGCGTCTATCAACTCATTGAATCCTCCCACCCACCCTAAGAGGGCAGGGCCCATTTTACGGAGGAGGAAGTCAAGGCACAGAGCAGCAAGGCGCCTGGAAGGGAGGAACAGCCGGCGCGGAAACGAGCAGAGCCCAGGCGCACGGCGCTCCCCGCTCCCTCCACCTGCCGACCACGGCCACGGGCAGCGCGGTCCCGGGGGGCCCGGGGAATGCGCGGGGGCGGAGGGCGCCCGCAGAGGCCGGCTCACGTTTCCGGCCCGGCCAGCAGCCCCCTCCGCCCCCTCGCCGCCGCCGCTGCTGGCGGCCCCCTCATTAAGGCGCCTTGCCTTCCACCTCCGAATTTTCCACGCAGGGTTAGCCTGGCGACGCGCTGTCTGCGGGCCCCATAAAGGCCGCCGTGTGCTGCATTCGTCTCGCTGGGGGCCGGCGGGGGAGGGGGCCGCGGCCTGGAGGGGCGCCCGGCGGCCCGCGGGCGGGGACCTCGCCTGCTCCTTGCAGCAAGGGCCCCCCTTCCCAGGACGGGACGCAGCCTCGAGAATTCCACATTCATAAATATCCATTTCAAAAAGGCAAACAACAACAAAAAAACCCAGCCGGCATTTATGGAGCCCTGCTAAAAGGACCAAGAGAGCTTCAGAACCAGCACGTCCCATGAGACCCTCCTAGCAAACTCAAGGTGGAAAGGCTTCTCTGAGCCTCGTTTTTGCAGGAGAGAAAACCGAGCCCAGGGAGTTGAAATAAACTGACCACGGTCACACAGGACGGTGTGGGATCATTTTAATGAATCCGAGAGCACAGCTCAGGCTTCTCTGTGGGGCACCTACTATGTGCCAGGCACTGTTTTAGAGATTGGGATATAGCCGTGAACAAAACACAAAACTTCCTACCCTCCTGTGGCTGATGTTCCAGTAGGGGAGCCAGACATTGGCAAATAAACTCCTAAAATAAAGTGTCAGATGGTGGTGAGTGCTGTGGGGAAAGATCAAGCAGGAATGGGGGCTGGGGAGTGAATGTGGTGGGGAGGGGCTCTGTGAGGGGGGTGGGGAGGGGCTCTGTGAGGGGGGTGGGGAGTGCATGAAATGGTACATAATAGGATGGTCAGGAGAGGTCTCTTTGAAGGTTGGAGTCATGTGGACTTCCATTAGATAACGGAAGGGTGTTCCAGGTAAGAGAAACAGCATGTGCAAAGGCCCTGAGGCAGGAGCATGCTTAGCCAGCATTTCTTGATCATTTACTATAGGTATCTCTCATGCATTATTTTTTTCCATTCCTTTCAACCACTCTGGCCAGTCCAGGAATCTACATAATTCTCTTTTTCTAGCTGAGGAGATTGAGGCTCAAGAGAGGTTATGAGGCCTACCTAAGGTCCCTTAGCAGGTCAGTGGCCAAGGTGGGATTTGAACTAGGGTCTCTTGCACTCATAATGGTGTGGTACATTGATGTGACATGGGCAAAGACAGGTCTGATTCTCCATCTTTTAGCACAGGGACTGGCCAGGGCAGTAGGGGAGGGACAGAAGGGAGGAAGAATTTCGGAACAGTGTCCACCCTGCATCCATTAGTGGTGGGATTCCTCCTGGTGGCCCATCTCTGTGTGAAGATGCATGAAATAAATAATACCTAGATCGTCTCAGAGGAGGGCAGCATCTGGATGAGTTTGTCTGAGCCACCTGCACCTGGTGCTTACAGGGTTCTGCCACCTGCAAGGGAATTCAGAGGACAGAAGGACAGAACACTTGGTAAGTGAATCTCTGTCCTTCTGCCTGCTTTGTTTATATCCACGTTTGTTTCAAGGGCACACACACACACACACACACCCCACACTACCTTCCATTTCTGCTGTCAGAGAGGGGTCGGGTATCCTGGGAGCTTTGGGTTTCTCAACCATGTCCACATCTGCGGAGAGTGGGGTCCTCCCATGAAGGGTCCCCCAGTCGTGACTCCCCAGACTACCCGTCAGTCTCAGCCAGCTTCTCACTGGCTCTCCAAGCATCTCAGAACCAAGAGGCAACTCTTGACCAGTGACCCTGGCCTACTTTACATTCTCCCCCAGCGACACCAGCCTCCTCTGCATTATCACCTCCACTGCACAACTTCACGTTTCCCTCTCCATGCCAGCCAGGATGCCAGCAGAGTCGTTTTGCTCTACCCGGACTTCCCCTGGGCATTCTTCAGAATCGCTGCACTCAGCAACAATATACCATGGTTGTTTTTTTTTTTTACTCCCATCACTTAGGAATTCATGCCCAGCTCTCCGAGAGTCACCCGTGTCACCCAACTACTCTCCAGCCATCCCCAGATTTCTGTGTGAGTCAGTCCATCACTCAGGAAACCCCTGTTGGCTCACACCTCGGGGGTTACTCCTTTTGCTCCCCCATTTATACAGCAGTGCCTCCCCGACGTCCTCCAGTTCCCATGCTTATCGTTCCCACTTGACACACCGGGGACCTCACAGCCACGCTCCATGATTCTCCTTTTACTTCAAGATGTGACCACGGTTTGGGCCAACATAAGCCAGTGTCATGCCTATTTCTCCATGTCCCCGTCACAGTCACACACCCACCTGCAGAAGGAACACTCCTGCGTCCCGCCCTCACACACACTTCTCTCAGAGGAGACCCAACTAATGGCTGACTTCACCACCCTGGCCTTTGTCACCCTTCCTCTGTGCAGTGGGACCCTCCTACCTGCCCACGTCCTGGCTTCTGGGGTCCACGCCAGCGTGACTCCCCAGCTTGCCTGTGTCCTTTGGGTGACACTGCAGATGATGGGGACCCCGTATCCCCAGTGTACCTGCGTCACTGCTGCAACGATCCCCTCACTTACATATGAACAACTGGTAGAAAACAAGACCGTTACTGAATCACCTTCTTCCTTCACACCACCTCTCAGCCTCCCAGTGTCTCTTGACAATTTTAAACCATCTTTCCCTCCTCATTTGGTTTCTCGCTGTCTGGCCACTGCGCCCTCTTCTGTGCTCTGCCCTTTCCCCGCCTTTGCATCTCTCTGATGTCATCCATCACTGCTTTTGTTCTTCCTCTCCGGAGGCCAGGCTTTCCTCTGTGTTTTCCCAGGAAAGGGGCTAAAAACCCAGCTCTCTTTTAGTGGCCCCCTCTGTCCTGCCTTCCTCTTCCTCCCTCTTTCCCTCTGTGTCTGCATCTCCTCTCCATTCTTCCTCCGGCTCCAGCCTCTCAGGGAACACGTTGTCTCTATTCATCTCTCTCTGAGTCCCTGTCTTAGGTTCATATCTCTTTCTTCTCTTTCTCACTTTCTAGCAACTCTCTCATCATTTTACTCCCTTTCTACCCTCCCTTTCTCCAACCTTCCAAGGCCCCCTTTCTCTTCCCCGTTCTTGCTCCCTCCATCTCTTGCTCTTTAATCCTTTCCCCCATTTATCACTCACCCACCCCATACCCCAGGTCTTCTAGTCCCCTGTTCTTCTTAGTCCCCTTTTCCAAGTCCCACCCCTTGTTCTTCCAATTAAGCCCATCGTCTTATTTCCTTCCTCCACCCCATGACCCTGATCCATCTCCAGATCCATAGATATCTTTGTGCCCTTTATCTCCCAAATTTATATTCACCCTGGTCCTCCCTCCACCCACCTTTGGCCTTTATCCAACCCCACCCTGACTTTCATCTCTGCACCAGCTCTTTTCCCCATGAGCTCCATCCCCTCATGAGCCAACCATCCCACTCTGCTTCAACCTTGTAGGGTCTTTCCCCCACTGTATGGTCTGTCTCCCAGCCCTGCTCAGACCCCCTACTAATTCCACATCTTCTGCCACCTCCCCTTTTGCTCTCTGTCCCTGGGCCCCCTTTCTGCCCTGTCCCTTTTATCTATCATACCAGCTACACACTCTCCCCTCCTAACCCCATGTATACGTTTCAGCTCCATACTAAAATTCCTGAGGGTTAAAATCTATGTTTTCTGAACGCTGACTGAAGCTGAGTATCACCACCATGGAATGCATCTGAAAGACAGGGGGGAAGGTAAAATCCTATTGGACAATTTAAAACTATCCGTCCATTTTATTATTACTATGATTAGTAGTCAATTTTAAACTTTGAGCTCATTGGGAAGATCAGTTTCTCTCATGCTGTCAGCTGCTCAGGGACCCTTTCCCTGCACCCAGGGCACCACACTGAAGAGATGGGCCCTCTCAGCAGACACATGGAAGGCTATCACTGGTCTCTGGGTCCAGGGCCATGAATTCCCAGACACACTTTTTCGTAATATGTTCTCAAGATGGAACTTTTACCCAGGATTCACGATTTGGGCAAATTTAAAACGTCCTTCCTTTTCAGCTACTGAAGTACTTGCATGAATAGCAATAACTATAGCACGTTGCTGGTACAGCGTTGTAGCCTGAAGACAGGAAATAGTATAGACAGTATGTACCTAAAGCTCTTGCAGGATATCCATGGTTCTGCAGTTTGATCGGCGAGGACAAAGGATCATGTGGTTCCTCATTTTCTCTAAATCTTCCTTCATTTTCCAAATATGCCCAAATAAGATTTTTTCCTAAAAGACTCCTAAAAGAGGAAATGAAATAACTGAAAACTATTACATTCTTAAAGGTTCTATTCTTATTAGGAATTTTATGATTTGTTATGAAAGCTAGCAAACCACGTAATGGTACAAGTAGTAGAATTAATGCTACTGCTCTGTGGCTATCGTTTAATTATTTATAATCATTTGCTTGAGAAAAAATGATGTTTCATCCAAAGTTATTGCTTTTGTATTAACCATCTGTTTATTTCCTTAGTTTTGATTTCTTTGAACCTTCTTGTTTTTAATACAGTTGACCATGTTCATGATAATTATTAAAATAGGACTGTGTTTTGCTCCTTTATAGTAAATATACGTTTATATTTCAAGTGACTGATAGACTTTCAACCAGTAGAGCCCACAAGAAGATACTCACTCAACTGTCCTGTACTGACAACTTTTAAATTTTGCCAACTTTTAAATTTTTATTTTTCTAAGGCCTGTAGGCTTTTGCCAATGTGTCATGATGACTTTTAGAAGCAACCAGTAAAGTGAAATACAGGCCTTGTTCATATCCCTGATGAGGTGCGACACTGACAGCATGTTCACATATTGGCAGGTCAGGCCAAGTGTGGCTGAAAATAACCGAGAGAAAAGCGCTTGGTTCTTAGGACAAACAAGGCCATTGTAAGCTTTTACTTATGTGTGAATACATGACACAGGAGTTTCTTAAAATAATTCTCATCTTTAACACCAGAGGGACACAGCTATAGTTCTCTCTATTCTTCTATTTTACTTATTTTATTTACTTATTTATTTATTTATTTTTGGCCATGCCTCATGGCATGCGGGATCTTAGCTCCCTAACCAGGGATCGAACCCACACCCCCTGCAGTGGAAGCTTGAGTCTTAACCACTGGAACACCAGGGAAGTCCCCTATTTTACTTATTTTAAACAATGCTCGGTCTCATTTACCTTTTTTAAAAAATAAATTTTTATTTATTTATTTATTTATTTTATTTTTGGCTGCATTGGGTCTCCACTGTGGTGTGCGGGCTTCTCACTGAGGTGGCTTCTCTTGTAGTGGAGCACGGGCTTCAGTAGTTGTGGTGCGTGGGCCTAGCTGCTCCGCGGGCCTAGCCGCTCCGCAGCATGTGGGATCCTCCCGGACCAGGGATCGAACCCGTGTCCCCCACATTGGCAGGCAGACTCCCAACCACTGCGCCACCAGGGAAGCCCCTCATTTACCTTTGATCGTCGACTCCCACCCTCATCCCCACTCTCACTAATATTTCGAGTCCCAGTGTGTCCCCCCCTTTCGGAGCCTCCTCAGCCCCCAGACAGCCATGGAGGAGACATGCACTTTCCCAGCACGCTCTCCACGGGCCAGGCTCTGGTGTGGGTCTCAGAGGAGGCAGGTGAGGCCATAAAGGACCCTGGCCTTCAGCTCCTCCTCTGTCAAATGCAGTGACTAGTTCTGATCACTCAGAGCTGCTATGAGGATTACGAAAGATGATCCATGTGAGGGGACAGGGTGAGGCTGGTGCAGGGTCACCTAATCCCCACATTTGTTCAGACACAGACCTGCTCCCTCAGCTCCACTGCCACAAAAATCAAAAATCTGATATTCCATTGAACTTGTCTGACTTTCATTAAAATAATAATAGCAATAATAATACCTAATTTTTTTTTTCAGCCTTTACTCCATTTTACCTGTATTCGAGTATTCAACCATCATATGAACCACCTTACAGATGGGGAAACTGGGACACAGACAGAAGTCCCTTGCCCAAGGTCATGCAGCCAGGGAGTGGCAGAGCTGAGATTTGAATCCTAACACTTGCACTCTAAACCGCAGTGATGAAAATGATAGCAATAAAACTGCCAGCCAGTGTTTCCAGCGTATATTACAACTCTCTTCAGTCTATCTGCCAAACATATCTGAGAAAGAACTTGTATCCAGAATATATAAAAAACTCTCAAGATTCAATAATAAGAAAAGCCAATTTAAAAACGGACAAAAGATTTGAATATTGTATATCTTCGCTAATTAAGATCTATTGATTGTAAATAAGTACGTGGAAAGAGGTTCAATGCAAACTAAAACCACAATGAGAAACCAGTAAACACCCAATAGAATGGCTAAAATCTAAAAGACTGGCCGTACCAAGTGTTGGTGAAGACACGGAGGAGCTGGAAGCCTCGTGCACTTCTGGTCGGAAGGCAAAATGGTGCAGCCTCTTTGGAAAGTGGTTTGACAGTTTCTTAAAAAGTTAAGCATATACTCATCATTCCATCCAGCAATTGCACTCCTGTATGTTTACCCAAGAGAAACGAAAACATGCCCACACGAAGACTTGTCCATGTCTGTAGCAGTTTTATTTGTAATCCAGCCCTCAGGTCTCTTCCATAGAGACCACCAAACACATGTCTGTATTAATGCCTGGAATGCTCTAGAAGGACCTCTACCTAAAGGAATTCTTTCCTACCCCAGGCCCCAATTTTTTTTTTTTTTGCCAACTTTTAAAAATCTAGAAACAATAAATGCTGGAGAGGGTGTGGAGAAAAGGGAACACTCTTGCACTGCTGGTGGGAATGTAAATTGATACAGCCACTATGGAGAACAGTATGGAGGTTCCTTAAAAAACTACAAATAGAACTACCATACGACCCAGCAATCCCACTACTGGGCATATACCCTGAGAAAACCATAATTCAAAAAGAGTCATGTACCAAAATGTTCATTGCAGCTCTATTTACAATAGCCAGGACATGGAAGCAACCTAAGTGTCCATCAACAGATGAATGGATAAAGAAGATGTGG
>NC_041227.1:11012639-11018388 GCF_002837175.3 Physeter macrocephalus | reverse complement strand
TGTATAACTGATTCACTTTGTTGTAAAGCAGAAACTAACACACCATTGTAAAGCAATTATACTCCAATAAAGATGTTAAAAAAATTTTAATTTTTCTAAAAAGTCTTTTTGAGAACAAAAAGATTAGATAAGGACCTACGCAGTTAGACAGCTCTGGGTTTGTGGGGGTTTTTTTTTTTTTTTTTTTTTTTTTTTTGCGGTATGCGGGCCTTTCTCTCTGCCGTGGCCTCTCCCGTTGCGGAGCACAGGCTCCGGACGCGCAGGCGCAGGGGCCATGGCTCACGGGCCCAGCCGCTCCGCGGCACGTGGGATCTTCCCGGCCTGGGGCACGAACCCGCGTCCCCCATATCGGCAGGCGGACTCTCAACCACTGCGCCACCAGGGAAGCCCACAGCTCTGGGTTTGAATCCCTGCTCATCCGTTATCACCTGAGGGGCACCTTAGGCAAATGCCTCCTTCCTCTGGGACTCAAGTCTCCTCATCTTTAAAATAGGGATGTGATAGTAAGAGCGTTTGCATCTCCCAAGGGCTGTTGTGATAACCTCGTTCCTGGGCTCTAGAACCAGCTGCTCCACCTTGGTCAAGATCCCCGAGAGCCTCTGCCCTTCCCCAGGCCTGGGTGAGGAGGGAGAGAGTGAGCGAGAGAACTCAGCCTCCCTTCCTCCGAACTCCTCTCTGGCTCCCTAGTACCATACTCTCCGCCAGGGTCATCCACAACCTTCTTTAATTAATTCACCACATATTTACTGAGAGGCTGCTGTGTGCCAGGCACCGGACCAGGTGCTGCTCTTGCCCTCTCAGAGCTGCTGTCTGGTCCAAGGCGGGGTGGGGGCTGTAGCGGAGATGTCTGGGGGAGGGTCCAGCAAGAAGACAATTATAAAGACTTTCTCCATCTTCTTTCCACCACCCCTCTTTTTTAAAAAAAATTTATTTTATTTATTTATTTTTGGCTGTATTGGATCTTCGTTGCTGCGCACGGGCTTCCTCTAGTTGTGGCGAGCGGGGGCTACTTTTCGTTGTGGTGCGCGGGCTTCTCATTGCCGTGGCTTCTTTTGTTGCGGAGCACAGGCTCTAGGCACGTGGGCTCAGTAGTTGTGGCACGCGGGCTCTAGAGCGCAGGCTCAGTAGTTGTGGCGCACGGGCTTAGGTGCTCCGCGGCATGTGGGGTCTTCCCAGCCCAGGGCTCGAACCCGTGTCCCCTGCATTGGAGGCGGATTCTCAACCACAGCGCCACCAGGGAAGTCCCTCCACCACCCCTCTTTTCCAGCCGGTAGCGCTGGAATCCCTCCTCTGCTCATAGCCTCATTCAGTCACTCTCCAACCCCACCCAGCCCAAGCACAAAGACACCTCCCACCCATTCTTCCTTGGCCGACTCTCCAGGCGGAAGCTGCAGGTGCCTCCTCTCTTGTCTACCACTTCCTTTCAGTCCCCTCAGTCTACTTCCCAACCACAGCCAGGGGGAAGTCTCTCCTCCACATAAAATCCCCTGGCAGCTTCCCATGGCTTAGAATAAAACCCAAACACCTGGCCTACAAGGCCCTGCGGGGTCGGCCCCTGCCCACGCCTCCCACCCCCTCTCCCATCTCTCCCCTCCAGCCACACTGAGCTCCTTGTCCCATCATGAAGGCACCAAGCACATGTGCACACCCGGACCTTGGCACTTGCAGTTCCCTTTGCCTGCAGTTTCCTCAGCCCCGGCAAGTTCTCTTTGCCTGGCTCGCTCCTGCTTTTTCACCATCTTGGGACGGCCCCCCAAATACCTCCACAGCCCTGACTAAGCTGGCGCCCTCCTGCTGTCTCTCGGCACCCTGCACCCTTTCCAGGCAAAGTCACTCCCCTCCCTGGACTGTCAGCTCTCTGAGAACAGACCTCGACTATCTGTTCACTGCCTGGAATGGGGCCTGGCACACAGTAGGCGCTCAGTGTACGTGCTGAATGCAGACAGGACTGAGCTCCAGTCGCGGGCGCTCACGTCTGGAGCCGCAGACCTTCTGTAGACCTGCCCTCTGCTCAGAGAGAAGACCCAGATGGCAGAGTCAGGGCTGAGGCCCATCGGGGGCACCCCAGCCTCTCCTTCCCAAGGCAGTGGGTCCCGCCAGCAGAAATCCCCCCGGCCTACGGGCAGGGCAGACACCAGTTCAAATACCGGTGCCTGAACAGTTACCACATGACCCCAAACTCGTTTATTTCCCAAGAGACTAACTTATCAAAATGTGTACTTTATACCTGACAGTTGATTGCATGTCATTTACATCTTGAGAAAACTCTTACACTCATACACACGCACACACACACCTTTATGCGCTAAAATGGCTAAAATAAAAACTAAGAACCCACGATAACAAAACGTTGGCAAGGATGCAGTACAACTTGAACTCTCCCATAGGTTGCTGTGGTCCACACAAGACCTGCACAGGAATGTTCACAGCAGCCCTCTCGATTAGAACCAAAAGGTGGAAACAACCCACACGTTCGTCAACGGATGAATGGATGAACAATATGTGGTATATCCATCTGTGGAATATTACGGGGTCATAAAAAGAATGAAATACTGACACATGCTACAACATGGATGAACCTCAAAAACCATCTGCTAAGTGAGAAAAGCTAGTCACAAAAGGACACGTGCTGAATTGTATGATCCATTTATACAACATGTTGAGAGTAGGCCGATCCATAGAGATAGAAAACAGATTAGTGGTTGCCAGGGGCCAGGAGAGGAGGAAATGGGGAGTGGCTGGTCATAGACACGGGGTTTCTTTTTCCGGTGATGAAATGTTCTGGAATTAGATGGTGGGGCTGGTTGCACAACCTTGTGCATGTACAAAAAACCACTGAACTGTACCCTTTAAATGGATGAGTTGCATAGCATGTGAATTATATCTCAATAAAGCTGTTGCAAAAAGAAAATCCTGGTGCCACCAATTATCTCACAGCTGTGTGTCCTTGGGAAAGTCCCCTGCGCTTTCTGAGCGCAGGCTCTGCCTCTCTCACTCAAAGGATTGACCAACTCACAGCCGGTAAACAGCCCTGCACGGTAACCATCCAGGCTCTCGGTGAATAACAGCCCCACCGGGGCTGGAGGATGGGCTGCCCATAGACACAGAGGCCGAGGATGAATTCAGCTCACGGGTGGTGCCCGGGGTGGGGGAGGAACCCGATGACACCCAGACATCACCTCGCAGCCCTCGAGAAAGTGACAGGGTGGCTGTGATCACCATGCGTGACTTCCTTCACCTGGGGACATTGCCAAGTCTTGAATGTCGTTCTCCTGTGTGTGGGTGTGGGTGTTTCTGTTTAGAAAGAAAAACACATGCTCATTACAGAAAATTCTGAGATCTATGAAGAGGGGAATTGAAACCTCAGCAACTCCGCCCTCCAGACAAAACCACCGTTGACCCCCAGGGCACACACGTCCCTCTCGGTGAAGGCAAAGATGGATAAAGGTGGAGGAACTTTTTACCCAAATGGGACCATACTCTTTTTTTTTTCAGGCCGATCTGTGGGCCGCTTCTTGCACATGTTGGCTCCTTTTCCAGTCAACCTGTGAGCATCAGGTTTATCCATGAAAATATTCATTGATTGACTGTAAATCAAGAGATGCTCACCGGGGAGAACAACAATAACACAGCAGTGGAAAAGGTTAAAAATTATGAAAGAAATGCCCTCCTCTTCACCAGCACCTCAACCTACCCCCAGAGACAATCACGATGAGCAGTGGGTACACTTCTTACAGATCCTTCTTTTTCTATTCTCTCTCTCTTTTTTTTGAATAAATTTATTTGTTTTGTTTATTTCTTTTTGGCTGTGTTGGGTCTTCGTTGATGCATGCAGGCTTTCTCTAGTTGCGGCGAGCGGGGGCTACTCTTCGTTGCGGTGCGCGGGCTTCTCATCGTGGCTTCTCTTGTTGCGGAGCATGGGATCTAGGCGCGTGGGCTCAGCAGTTGCAGCACGTGGGCTCAGTAGTTGTGGCGCACGGGCTTAGTTGCTCCACGTCATGTGGGATCTTCCTGGACTAGGGCTCGAACCCGTGTCCCCTGCATTGGCAGGAGCATTCTCAACCACAGAGCCACCAGGGAAGCCCTTTTTTTCTTTTCTTTTCTTTTCTTTTCTTTCTCTCTTTCCTGTCAACAACTATTCAGTGAGGACTAACCACTCATGCATTCATTCATTTCATCATTCGAGAAATATTTGAAGTGCTTTTCGTGTGCCAGACATTTGTCTTTCTCCACTCACATGCTACCTACACAATATATATTTTAAAGATTGTATGGACATTTATAGTAGCTGCAAAGTTCTCAGGATACGCAAGGACCCCAGTTAACACATTCCGTCTCCTGGTGCTGGGCATTGGGGTTGTTTACGGCATCCTGTTATTCTGAAAAACTCAGGGCGGAATGTGTTTATGTACTTTTTATTTGATGATTGGGTCAAAAGTTGAACACGTTTTACTGATGTGCAAAATGAGGGCTAGAGAGGGCAGGGACTCATCCAGGGTCACCGAGTGAGGTATTGGTGGCACTTGGACCCACAAGGCAAGGCCCGAGTTTCTTAGGAGATCCTTAGCCCAGCCCCAGCTCATCTCCCTAAGGTAAAAATGGGTTTCCTTGGGGGATTCGCGCCCTAAGCACCCTCCTGGGTGATACACGGCGTTCCTTTCTCCTTGCTGTCACCTTTTCAGCACCTCTAAAATGTTTTTTCAGGCCACAGCACCAGCTAAATAGAATCGGGTTTGGGAGCACTGGTTCTCCTCACCTGAGGCCCTTCCAGCTTGTACCCACAGAGGGATGGGGAACATAGGACTTCACGGAGAGTCTTCAGCTCCCCTGGGCCCTGCCATCTGGCCGCTCGAGGCTCCAGGGAAGGGATTTCCCTGGTGGTCCAGTGGCTAAGACTCTGCACTCCGAATGCAGGGGGTCCTGGTTCGATCCCTGGTCAGGGAACTGGGATCCCACATGCTGCAACCAAGAGTTTGCATGCCGCAACTAAAGATCCTGCATACCGCAACTAAGACCTGGCACAGCCAAATAAATAAATATATTTTTAAAAATAAATAAAAACTTTGCAATACCTTATTTATTTATTTATTGGCTGCACTGGGTCTTCGTTGCTGTGCATGGGCTTTCTCTAGTTGTGGCGACCGGGGGGCTACTCTTCGTTGCGGTGCACGGCCTTCTCATTGCGGTGGCTTCTCTTTGTTGCGGGGCACGGGCTCTAGGCACACGGGCTGCAGTATTTGTGGCTCATGGGCTCTAGAGCGCAGGCTCAGTAGTTGTGGCACACGGGCTTAGCTGCTCCGCGGCATGTGGGATCTTCCCAGAGGAGGACTCGAACCCGTGTCCCCTGCATTGGCAGGCGGATTCTTAACCACTGTGCCACCAGGGAAGTCCCCAAACTTTGCAATATCTTTTTTAAAAAAAGTGTCCAGGGAACACAGGACATCAGACCCTAGGCGTCAGCCGGCCAGCTCAGGCCTCGGACCTCAATAAGGGCCAGGAGACACAAAAGGCCCAGCAACATTAGGATGATCCTCTGTGTGACCTTGGGAAAATATTCTTTTGGAGCCTCATTTCCTCTCTCTGTAAAATGGGCATAATAATGGCCAATTTTTAAAAATTAATTAATTTATTTATTTTTGGCTGCATTGGGTCTTTGTTGTTGCACGCCGGCTTTCTTTAGTTGTGGCGAGTGGGGGCTAGTCTTCGTTGGGGTGCGCGGGCTTCTCACGTGGTGGCTTCACTTGTGAGG
>NC_041227.1:11007187-11012139 GCF_002837175.3 Physeter macrocephalus | reverse complement strand
GCGGAGCGGCTGGGCCCATGAGCCATGGCCGCTGAGCCTGCGCGTCTGGAGCCTGTGCTCTGCAACGGGAGAGGCCACAACAGTGAGAGGGCCGCGTACCGCAAAAAAAAAAAAAAAAGTTAGCCCCCTTTGGAAAGAGGTAAACTGAAACTCAGGGTAATCTAAGATGTTTTAGGTGGAACAGCATATTTTCAACAGAACTTAGTGCTCATTTTATTTGTTCATTTGTTTGTTTAAGTATATAATTCAGTGGTATTTAGTGTATTCACAATGTTGTACGCTGGTTCATTCTTAGTTTGTTAGAACCTAAAAATCAGTCTGTTAACAAATCTGTTGAACATCTACCCCATTCTGAGTCATTTCTAGATGCTCTGGAGTGTAAAAAGAAGGGAAGAATAGTTCTCATCTTCAAAAAACCTAAACCATTCTTAGGAAGATAAGAATGCAGTGAAGGAAGCCATCACTATACAGTGGACTTTCAGAGACAGCAAGAAATGATCTTTATGAAGAAACAAGCCTTCTAGGTCAAGGTTTTTCCCAGTATTTAATAGATTCAGAAAACCCCGATTTTCAGATTAAAAAAAGATCAAGAAATGAGTAAAACCAGATTGAATTTTTTTTTAAAACCCCCCAAACAAAACTACAGGGTCACAAAAATGATTCAAAAATTAACATTAAATATCAAAGCCAGTCATTCACCAGGAGTGTTTATGACAGTCTAAGAGTCCTAACACTGAGCGAGCACCACACTCTTCCTTTTTTCAGACAGGGCCACATCCCATGTGTCTTTCTATCTCCCAGAGGCTGGTGCAGAGCCTTGCACGAGGTGAAAAGAATGACCGAACATCATTACCCTTAAGCACAAGCAGACACAGGAAAGGGCCTGCTACACTCAGGCAGAATCTCCTACCGCTTGTCTGAAACAAGTGTCACATTATTGGAATCTATTTCTTCACTCCTACATCAAATTACTACTTAACACTAGATAATTATATAATGGGAACAGATGAAAACTCAAAATATAAATAGGAAGGAGACAATATAGCACAGTGGTTAGGAGCACAGGCTCTGGAGTGAGAAGAGGTTTGGGAATTATCAGCTATGTGACTTTGTGCGAGTACCCTGACTTTTCCAAGTCGGCTTCCTCATCTGTAAGATGGAATGCAACTACGCAACAGGAGCACCTTACAACAGGCTCTTGGGAGAATTAAAGGGCATTTCTGGGGGGTTTACTATGTGCCACAAAAAAAGGTTAGCTGGCATTATAAGACTGGGAACGCTCGAAAATCACAGAGCTCTAAAAGAGAGGTCCTGTTCCCCTTCCCCATTGTCTTTGTCTTCTTTGCAAAGGTCTTTGGGCCCAACAGAGCCTGGAACAGACCAGAGCAGACCAGGCAGGCAATAACCCTTTGTCGAATGGCCCAATGAATTAGGATACAGACGCATGGCAGGGCTGGGAAACAATGAATAAAAACCACAACCATGAAGGTTTTCCAAAGTTCAGTTGGACACTGTCTTCAGGAATGCTGGCTGTACCTGGAGCCTTGTTATTTGATAAGCCCAGGAGTTTGTTCTAAGATACATGAGGGTACAATTACCTCAAACCTCACTGTCTACATTGTCATGTGAATTCACACTATGAGTCTAAACAGGTTTTTGCTTACCATTTAGAGGGATTAAACAGCATCAGAGGAGGTTCAAATATATAAACTGAAACTGGTCAAAAAAGAATAGCCACATTTCAGAAAATATACCATTGGTGAGCTTTTTCCGTGATAAGGCTAATATTTTTTAAAAGGAGGCACAGTGAATTTAAGACATTGACATTTATAGCGGTAGCTCGACGCTTACTCTTGGAGGCCCAATTATCATCCCTGTCCATCTTGTAAGTGTCATGTCTTCGTCATCTTCTAGACCCCAGCTAACTGTGCCATCTCCTACTCCTTTCTGGCCTTCTTCGAGTTCTTCCAACAGTCGGAAATTGCGAGGGACTTTTACTCCTAAAATAAATGGAAAGAAATTCAAGATACTAGCAACTCCAGGGGAACTTGTAAGCCTAGAGCTAGCTGCTCATTATCACTAGGTCAGAATAAAGGTGCTTATGTGCTAAAAACTGCTGTAAGTTGTCGTACCTCAAGCTTGCTGCTTACGAAGCTATCTGTATTGACCAGCACAACCAGAAGGAAGGGGCACGTGGTCTGTTACAGGTGAAGTGACGACTACACCAGGGCTGGATGACCGAAGCAAGAAAGGCACCCCACCCCCATCCGTGGTGCTTTGACGAACTTCATAAAGGGTTTACAAGCGGAAATGTTGATTAGTTTGGGCACACTAGTTTGAGATGAAAACTAGGGCGCTAACAAAAATGCCTTGGAAGAAAAGAGGCTATTTCTTTTGTTTTGTTCTTATTCTATATTTCTGAGTCTAAAGGGCATGCTCATTTGTTGGAACGACTCTCAGACTACCGCAGGAGAAACAGGCGCCCTGGCCCTATCATGTAACCAGTGTTCCCTTGATCAACTCAGAGTCAACAGAAGGCGGCAAGGATGAAAGATTGCAAATATTTAAGTCATAGTTTCTCTCTTGTGAAAAAGCTAGAGGGTAGCCAGTTCTCTGCTTTACCCGTTTCCAAAAATCCCAAAGCCTGGAAAGTAGCTCATGGAAGCAAGCACACAAACACATGTCACAGGTTCATGCCACTGTACCTAAGTTCAGGCTGAGGCTTGCACCGCTTCTGGGTGTCTTCCAGAACAGAGTCTAGGTACTGGGGCCCAGATGGGGATGTTATTCTCCCAACCAGTCCTGCCTACCTCTCTCCCCACTCACCTCTTCCCCTGGCATTTAGACTATTCCTCAGGAAAAAACTCAGGATCCAGGCAAATTACAAGCTTTCTTTACTGAGCCTCCAACTGGCCAGACTCTCAGAGCCAAGCAGCACTTAACATATGATTATGAAGAAAGACCCACTGGAGGGACTCAAGACTGTGGGAGGTGTTCTCTGTATATCTCAGTATTTCCCAAAGTGTGGAACACATGTTACTATTAATTCAACTGGAATAAATACCTGAGGAAATCAGGCACTTTTCTAGGCACCAGGAAATAAGCTGTGAACAAAACAAAAATGCCTGCCCTCATGGAGCTTACATTCTAGAAGGAAACAAATACAAATTATGCAAGTTATGTAGTATGACAGATGGTGGTGTTCTGGAGCAGAGAGTACTGGTGGGGGGAGTTACAATTTTAAATAGGGAACATGACTTATCGGCAGCTGAGGGGAGAGTCTTCCAGTCAGAGGAAATAGCAGGTGCAAAGGCCCTGAAGTACGACCTTGCCCAGAGTGTCAAAGAACAGCAAAGATGCCAACTGAGCTAAAATCAAGTCAGTGAGGTGGAAGAAAAGTAGGAAATTAGGGACTCCAACTGTTAAAAAGCCACTGGAGTTTTGAATAGAGGAATGACAGGATTTTGACTTGTTTTTAACAGGGTCCCTCTGGCCGCTGTATGAAGAGTACAGTGAAGGGAGCTAGGGCAGAAACAGCTAGAAGTCTATTGCAATAATCCCAGCAAAAGATCACAGGTGTTAACAGTGAAGGAACAGGGTGATAGCAGTGAAGGTGGTGAGAAGTAGCACAGTTTTAGATATTTCAGAGGTCTGAGCTGCTAAGATTTGCTGTCAGATTGCCTATGAAGTGTGAGAGAAAGAGAAGCCAACTATGGCTCCCAGGCTTTTTTTCACGTGGTACATGAGTGAACACTTCATTTTACAGTCATGTATTTATTTTTAAGAATAACTGATTTAGGGAAAGTAATGTTAAACTAATTTCCCCTTTATGATTATGTTAAAATTTTCCTTTTAAAATAAACATAAGCAAAATAGTCAGCCGACTGAAGAAAAATATTAAATAGCACAGATGGTACTTGAAAGGAAACAGGAAAAATCTGAAAGCATTCTTGAATGGTCTGTTTGGAAAACACTGGCATTTTTTATCCACAGAAGAGCCAACTGGATTATTCATTTATACTGGATTAAGTCTCCTCCAGCAAACACGAAACTGAAGGCTGTTTGTGACATTATAAGCAAAAAACCAGACAATTCAATGCCTTTTGTTTAGAAAGAGTTAAATCTCTAATAATCCTAATTTGGCTTAGGAGAAAAAAAATCACTGTGCATTACTACTGCTGTTACTATTGGTTACTTTATAAACCTGCACTAATAAAAATGAATATCCAAACAGCACAGAATTGTACGGATAGGAAGACTGATAAATATCTGAGGTACTTGTTCACAGATGGTGTAACGGACTGAACTGTGTCTCAAGTTCCTATGTTGAAGACCTAAGTCCCAGCATCTCAGAATGTGACTATATTTGGAAACAGGTGATCAAGTTAACATGAGGCCATTAGGGTGGGCCCTAATCCAATATGACTGGTGTCCTTACTAGAAGAGGAAACTTAGATGCACAAGGAAACAACAGGTATGCACATCTGTATGGAGTAAAGACCATGTGAGGACCCAGTGAGAAGGCAACCACCTGCAAGCCAAAAGAAATCAAACCTGCTGATACCCTGATCTTGGACTTCTGGCCTCCAGAATTCTGAATTTCCATTGTTTAAGCTACCCAGTTTGTGGTATTGTTATGGCAGCCCTAGTAAACTAATACAGATGCTAAGAAACCTGGATAGATTATCTCTAGGTGCAACTTGATTATCTCTAGGTGCAAGGATTATGGGTGGTTCCAACCCCCCCTTTCCATATTTTCTGATTTTTTAAAAAACCACGATTTTGACTTACTTCACTCTGTATGACAGACTCTAGGTCCATCCATACCTCACTACAAATAACTCAATTTCATTTCTTTTTATGGCTGAGTAATATTCCATTGTATATATGTGCCACATCTTTATCCATTCACCTGTTGATGGACACTTAGGTTGCTTCCATGTCCTGGCTAT
>NC_041227.1:10965734-11006298 GCF_002837175.3 Physeter macrocephalus | reverse complement strand
GGAAACTAACACACCATTGTAAAGCAATTATACTCCAATAAAGATGTTAAAAAAAAACAAAACAAAACACCATGATTGTGTCATTTGATCAACAAAACACTTAGCAACCATGTCAACCAAACTGCACTTGCTATTCGCTTTGCCTGGAACACTCTTCCCCAGATAAGTTACATCAGTCATGCTTCCTCACCTTCTCTAGGGCTTCAGTTATATGACACCTGATTGAAATAAGGATCAAGGATTCTCTGAGAGTGGGAATCTCACTTCATAGTATTCCCTAAGTGACTAACTTTAAGTGGTCTGTGTTCTTTAGTATTACCAAAACTTGTTCAAGTCAAATGATCAACAGCAAAGTACAATAGCTCCCATGGCTAAGCCCTTCACTCTTGAATGAAGTTATACATGTGAACTCTATTTCAAGTTGCTCTCTTTGGCAAGATAAAAAATGTGCTTTCTTTTCTTTTCTTTTTTTGCTACTCCTCGGTTTACAGGATCTTAGTTCCCTGACCAGGGATTGAACCCAGGGTCCTGGCAGTGAAAGCGCCAAGTCCTAACCACTGAACCGCCAGGGAATTCCCCCAAATGTGCTATTTTTTGTGTCAGCTCTTTAAATCAGGTTGGATTAATTATTTCAGGTGTAACTGTTCCTCTTGTAAACTTTAGCAAAGAACATCCTTAGAGGTGGAAATGTTCCCTCTTCATCTAACAACCAGGTCTGATTAGGAAATCTTTTTTTTTTTTTTTTTTTTTTAAATTTTTTGGCCACGCTTCGCGGCAAGTGGGATCATCGCTTCCCGACCAGGCAACGAACCCGCGCCCCCTGCACTGGAAGCACAGAGTCTTAACTGCTGGCCTGCCAGGCAAGTCCCCCTGATTAGGAAATCTTAATCCAAATATCACAAGCTCATTGCTATTAGTTTCAAAACAGGTAGTGAATTCAACTTATATCTTTCTGACGCTTGATTTTTTTACTTCTGAAGTAGGGGAAAATATTATATTAGTAATGAATCTTGCACTTCCAACAGGTATTTCCATTGGATTAGACATTTAATTACTTAAAAACAAAGCATGCAAAGCTCATATACACAACTGCACAACAACAAATGAGTCACTTAAACTTATTTTAGGTTAGTATTTGGAACAGTAAATGAGCACCACAGAGGACAAAGTCAGCTTTTCGTTGTTACTTCTGTACTGACGTTACAGGATGATTCAATTTGATTCAATTATAAAACAGGCATCAAAACAGCTTAATAAATGAAAAACTCTGGATTGGCCAGCATCTATTAGGCAGTCTAGAAATATTCCAAGCAGGAGTTGGAATATACATATGAATATCAGAATAATTGTACTATATACTGATTAATTATGATAAGCATTTATTCCATTTGAATAGCAATTCTCAGCTTTTTTGGTCTCAAGACCCTTTTACACTCTTAAAAATTATTGAAGACTTCAAAGAGCCTTTGTTTATGTGGGTTATAGCTACTGATACTGTCCAAATTAGAAAATTAAAACTGAGAAATTATAAAAATATTTAATTCATTTACAACTAACCACAACCAACCATTAGGTGTTAAGATAAATAACATATAACTATATTTTCCAAAGAACAAAATTAAACTAGTGAGAAGAGTGGTATGGCTTTGCAGATTTCTTTAATGTCTGGCTCAAAACAATAGGAAGTGTTAAGAACTGAGGTGAGCTGGAGAATACACATCCTGTCTAAAGGGGACAGTCACTCCTTTGCTCTGGCCAAATGTCTGTGGGTCAGATTCTGCTTATGCGACACCACTTTGCAACATCCGAGGTCACCTAATTGTTCTCAAATATCCCTTTGGGCCCTAATATCCTAGGTTTAGCTCAGAGGATATTTTAAACCCTCTGAGGGTAAGGGTAAGTAAAGGTTGATAAACGTTGTAATCTGGCATTGGGCAGTTTAGTACTCAGTTAACCTTTATTTAGCAAAATCTCGAAGAATTTAAGTCCACAAAGTGGATAGCTTTTATTTTTTTCATTTTATTTTTAAAAATTATTTATTTATTTATTTGTTTGTTCATTATTATTTTTGGCTGCATTGGGTCTTTGTTGCTGCATGCGGGCTTTCTCTAGCTGCAGTGAGCGGGTTTCTCATTGCGGTGGCTTCTCTTGTTGCGGAGCATGGGCTCTAGGCACATAGGCTTCAGTAGCTGCAGCACACAGGTTCAGTAGTTGTGGCGCACGGACTTAGTTGCTCCATGGCATGTGGGATCTTCCTGGACCAGGGATCGAACCCATGTCCCCTGCACTGGCAGGCAGATTCTTAACCACTGCGCCACCAGGGAAGTCCCTGGATAGCTTTTAAAGAGGAATGTTACTTTTTAATTCATTTTTCCTAAGCCATAAACTTTTATTTTCACTCAAAAATTGATTAAAAGAGAAGTCTGGGGAATAACTACAGCTAGCAGAAATCAGGAACTGCAAAAATTTACAAATTATGCAGTGATTCATTTAGCTTTTTTTTTTTTTTTTTTGCTCAGCGGCCCAGCCGCTCCACGGCATGTGGGATCTTCCCGGACCGGGGCACGAACCCGTGTCCCCTGCATCGGCAGGCGGACTCTCAACCACTGCGCCACCAGGGAAGCCCCTAGCTTTTTTTGATATTTAAATAGAAGTGGCTGATTAGCAGCTGGTTAGCTGGTATACTGAACTCTATCTAGTAAGGAACCATCTGGTTAGCTGGTATACTGAACTCTATCTAGTAAGGAACCATCTAGGGTTCACCATGTTTAATGTGTGTAAAACTTAGCTCATTCCACCTTTACAAGCAAAATCCACACATTTCAGGACTGCAATTTTTTAAAATGTTAGCTACGCTTGCTACCTGTTTGTCAAAATTTCCCTACCCATAAATTTGTTAGTAATATATATGTACATACACTTTCAATACAATAATTACCAAACACTTATCCAACACCATGCTAGACCTTATTGGGGCTATGAAAGAAAGAAAAACAGGAGCTTTGCAATCAGAGTATAAAGTCTCACTATGGAAACAAGATACACATACAAGTTCAATAAACAAAACAGTATTAGAACGTATGAGAGAAATATAATCATAGGGCAACGTTTCTTAATCTTTGAGGGGGTCACAGACCCCTCTGAATGTGATGAAAGCTAAAGAGGTGGGGCCGTGTTACTAAGAGGACTTTATCCTGAGGGTAATTAGTGGGGAGCTGCAAAAGGCTCTGAGCAGGGCAAGAGATAAGGCAAATCTCCCAGGTAATGTTCAGGATGGGCTGAAGGATCAGAGGCCAGGTTAGGGATGTGTTACTACTAACATCTCAGGATACAAAGCCAGAAGCATTTGCTTAGAGCAAATACTTGTGACAACGGGAACAAGTTATTGGAACTTCTTATAAGCTGAGGTAGGTGGGATGTTAAAAAGATTTAAGGCAGCACATATTAATTTGCATGACTGTGGTGATGGTTCCCATTTTTATAAAAAAAAATTAAAACAACTGGCCTTTACATGGTAGTCTTTAGATAAATATTTGTTGAAAAATAAAAAAACTGAGCAAAGGATAAAAAGGTATGCACACTCCATTTTATAAAAGATAAACACAAAGTCAACCCATGCTTCCCCGTATGTGTATACTCACATAAACAATCTTTAGATGCCACGGAAGTAGAATCACAAATGTAAGGATACCTGGTTGACCACTCTATTTTTATTATTATTATTATTATTATTTTGATGTGGACCATTTTAAAAGTCTTTATTGAATTTGTTACTATACTGCTTCTGTTTTATGTTTTGGTTTTTTTGGCCGCAAGGCATGTGGGATCTTAGCTCCCCGACCAGGGACCAAACCCGCACTCCCTGCACTGGAAGGCGAAGTCTTAACCACTGGACCGCCAGGGAAGTCCTGACCACTCTTTTATTTTATTTTATTTTATTTTATTTTATTTATTTATTTATTTTTTCGACCACTCTATTTTAAAAAGGCTGGTCAGAGGAATGGCGAAGTTACCTCCCACATATAAGAATCAGAATATAATTTAGAGAAAATTCTATAATCTCTCAGCAGAGGGTTAAGACCAGGAACCTAGGCTCAAATCCACGCTCTGCAACTTTCCAGCAGTCTAGCTGGGTGACTACGCCAAGCTACCCTTGACCCTCAGCGTTAACAGGGATCCCGATACTCCTTGCCTCTACAAGTGGTGAGGAAGAACCAATGAGGTAAAACCTATAAAAGCACTTTGTGTAATACCTGGGACAGGGATTGGATCACCTTCATCGGCACTGTACTATCCATCGTAGTATAAAAAACAAAACCCCTCACTTGATCCCATATCCCCTTTTAGCTACCATCTCATTTCTTTGTTCATTTTTAGCAAAAAATCTCAAAAGGGCTGTCTAGACCCCTCGTTTGCAATTCTTCACTCTACTTGCACCTACTCCAATCAGGCTTTTCTAGCTAGTCACTCACCCAAACTGCTCTTGTCAGGGGCACCAAGCAGCACCCTCTAGCCAAATCCTGTGGTCAATTCTCAGTCCCCACCTCAAGTTCCTGGAGCTCTCAGCAGCACCCATAACTCCCTCCTGTAACTCTCTTCCCTTAGCCTCAGGCTCTCTTCCTACCTCACTACTTGATGGCCTCACCTCCTTGACCTCCAAACACTGGCTGCCAGGCCTCAGGGCACAGCCTACTGACCGCTGCTTTCCTGTCTACTCCCCAAGTTTTACCCAGACCAAGGAAGCTTAATAACTCTCCAATTTATATTTCCAACTAACTGCCTTCTACACATCTCCGTTTATATGCCTCATTGGCCTCTCCAACTTAAAACAATTCCAAACAAAACTCCCTTGCACTCCTCAAAAAACAAAAAGTACGCACTCTTCAATCTCAGTATATAGCACAAACAGATTTCTATGGCTAGAAATCTTGGAGTTATAAGAAATCTTTCTCTTGCACCCCATATCTAACCCATTTCCAAATATATCCCAAATACAATCATCGTCACCGTTCCCACTGCAACCACTGTTAAGTTAGATCCCATCACTCCCCTTCTCAAAGCCCTCCACTGGCCTTCCCTTACAACTAGCATCCAAACTCCTTACCTCACCCACAGAGCCCTACCTGTTTCTCCAACATCATTTCCTGCCACCTTTTCCCTTGCTCCTCACCCTCCTTCAGCCATACCATCCTTTTTGAAGTTCCTGAATAGGCAACCTGACTTTGCTTTTGCACTTGATGTTCCCGCACCCCAGAATTCTCTGTCCCCGAGCTGGGAATGGCTGGCTGGCTGGCTCCTTTATTCTTCATCTAAGCTCCAACTTCCCATTCCCTTATCTTGCTTTATTTTTCTTCACAGCATCATTACCACTTGACATTTTAAGTGTATTCCCTTCCACTTCATTAGTTGTTTACTGTCTGTCTCTCCCATGTGAACATAAACTCCTGAGAATAAAACTTCGTCTGTTTTGTTCACTGCTGAATTTCCAATACGTCAAAGAGTGCTTTGCCAAAGCATGTACTCAAATGCTTGCTGAATGAATGAATGGGTGGCCGGGTGTTAGCTAGCGATGTTATTTCAGAATGAATAATGCTCAACGTCACAAAATTCTAACTCTGGTTTATTTCTGGAAATACAGCAGGGAAACATTTGTAGCACTATTAAAAGGGAGTCTAATATTATAAAGATTATCAAAGGGGCTTAGTATGGATTTCAAATAGCCCAAGAAAAGTTATAATACATTAAATTTTGAATATGATGATCTTAAGAAACACAAATCTTCAACTCGGAGCTGGGCAGTCTGTGTAGGTCCTCTAAGAGCCCCCTTACCCCCAGCCCCATGCTCCTTTACCTTCACACAATGTCTGTGCTGTACCTTTTCTTTTTCTTTAAATTTCATTTTCTTTCTTTTTTTGTTGTCTGACTCACTCTTGGAGCTTCTCAAGTTAGAGTTGTGACTCATTCAATTCTACCTCCCCAGAATCTGGTATGCTACCTGGCATGTAATGGTACTCAATAATGTTTCCTGATTGAAGAACAGGCAGTACCTCTTCCTTTCCTACTGTAACCTCTCATATGGTCTACTGTGGCCAAAATACTGGACACTGATACCATATAACTGAGATACCTAATGGTCTTTGTTTTGAGATAATTAAAATTTGGTAAGTAGTTTTATTTTTTAATGAAGTGTGATCAAGACTTTTAGAGAAACTTTTTTTTTAATGAGGGAAAACTGTTTTTTCCCCCAAACCACACAAGTCAAGGATTCTTCATTACAAATTGAACTTTGTTTCAAAAAATATATATGAAAGCACGTTACTGATATTTCAAACCATTTAGAAACTGCATACAAAGTTAATACATCAATATTTTCTACAAAGCAAGAGCATTTAACTCCAAATGACCCTTGTTCTAGAACCTCAGGGGCTACCCCACGGACATAAATCCAAATATTGGTGGAGTTCAGAGCTCCTGCAGAACTTGTGAGTGTATCAGTCACAGGGAGGACTTCATTCCATCCCAAATGGAGAGAATAAGCTCAAAATCATGATACGTTAAACAAAAGACTTCAGTGAATATATTAAAAATTAAATCCATATATGTCAAAAACCAGAAGCATAACAGATCAGAAAAACTCAGTGATACTCTAACATATTTTCTTCCTATGGCACTTTAATCCATTGAATCAAGCTAAATTTTAAGATTCCTAAAATATGTGTGTTAATCTGACACCTAAAAGGCAGCTGAAGGAACAGCTTCAAGAGGCAATATAGAGGATATAAAAATGGACTCTTGTTAATCTTAATAAACTATAACTATTAAAAGGTTAACTATGAAAATGTTAAGATAACTCTACCAAGGTGCTAAAATAACGCAGTAACCCAAGATTTTTAAAAAGAAAACATTTGTTCCTGTTACTGCAGAATTCTTTTTTCCAGAAGGATTTTTCCTGGATTTGTGTCAGTATCAAAAGTCAGCCAGTTTTTCTCCTGGCTAAATATAAACTGAAAAGTCAGCAGCTGCAGGATATTACAAAGAAAATATGACAACCAGGTTAAAAGAGTATGAATATTTGATAGGGTTTTACACCATGTCCTAGTAAAACATTTAATGCAGTAATTTGAAACACAGCAACATATTAAAATATTTGTGGTACAAAAAGGATTTTGAAGCCCTTTAAAACATCTTTTTGGGAAAAGCATTGCCACAAAGCAGCGGCTATTACAGCACGCCAATCTTGGAAAACCCTGGCCTGGCCTGGGTCTTGATTTAAAACGGCAGAGCCTCACAGGTTTCTCCTGGAAAGAAAGCTGCTAGTTGAAACTGGTTTGGTTGCCCATTCAGGGAAGACAGTGAACTGAGCTAGGAGTCTGGTGCTGCTACCATTCTGAAAATAAGGAGGCCTAGAAGGTGATGCACCTGGATTAAACGTTCTTGAAAAGTCAGGAGGAGGTAACTTTTGTTTGTGAGCAACTGGCAAGTGCAGTGCAGTCTGGGTGCCTGGTTAGGGCCTGTCCAGAGGAGCACATTTCTTCTCTCCTTCTGTACAACAATGATTCTCCAAGTATGGCCCCTGGACCTGCAGCCTACACATCACCTGGGAACTGGCTAGAAATGTAAATTCTCAGGCCACACACCAGAACACTACACTACATTACACCATAGAACTATCGAATCTGAAACTGAGGGTGGAGCCCAGCAATCTAACAAGCCCCCCAGGTGATGCTAATGTATACTAGTTTGAGAATCACTGATCTGGGGGAAGAAACAGCAGCAATCTATCATTATTTACAGTCCAGACAATGTGACAACAAACAGCTGGTGACAAGATGCAAGACACTGTGTTTCTCTGCTGCTAGGGTGACCAAGGCCAAAGATCAAATTTTCTCTGAAAGGGGTGGAGACAAAGAATAAGGTGTGGTAAGTGTCTCAGGACAGTCAGGGAAGGAGAGAAAGAGTTAATTCTATGCTAAAGTCCCTCTATAAATGCAAACTAATCAGGACAAGAGCTTTCCTTTTTGAAAAGCTGAACAGGCACTTTTGCTTCTGCCCTATCAGATATAATGTTTCTCCAAATACGTCAAATTTATATATTTGGCTACATCAAGATGAGACCCTGGATTAATTCACTGCAACATTCAATATTTATTGAGCACCTACTCTATGTCAGGGACTATGTGGGTGCTAGGGACATAGCAGAGAACAAGACAGAATCCCGCCCTACTGGAAAGGCACAGAAAATGTGGAAAAACAAACAAGAAACCTTCAGATAAGGTTAAGCACTTTAGAACAGAACAGAGATGTGATAATGAGTGAGAAGACTACATTGAAAGGGGTAGGCAGGGATGGACTTTCTGGAGAGCTGAGACCTGAAGAAGAAGCAGGCAGTTACAGGCAGGCAGAGCATTCCTAAAAGGGGAAGAGCAAGAGTATAGGTGTGAACATCACGTGAGCTCAGGGGTAGGCAAGGCCAAGACCACGGAAGCCCTTGTGGGCCATGGAAAAGAGATGGATTTTATTCTAAGTGCAGCAGGAAGGGCTTTCTGCAGAGAGTGGCAGTTTCTGTTTTCTTGTCTGTAAAAACCATTCTGCCTCCTCTATAGAGAATGGATTAGAAAAGGGCAAGACTGGAAGCAGGAGGCTTTTGCAGTCTTTTAGGCAAGAGAAAGGTGGTACTGGTAGGACAAGAACGACAATAATGCCGATGGAGAGAAGGAGGATTTGGCATCTATTTTGGGGTTACAGCTACTGAACTTGTACGGGGTGAACGTGACAATGAAGAAAGAATCATACTTGGTGTCATTACTATCCACCCATGAAAGAACTAATCCACCAAGGCAGGAATGTCAACAGACCTGCCAATGGCTGAAGGAACTTGAGATGCCTAGCTGGAGAACAGGCAACAGGGGCTGGAAAAATGGTAATATGGCCAAGGGCATATGTCCTGGAGCAGAGCTGTCCCAGTTCTGTACCCTGGTTTGCAAGTCACTGGCTCTGAGCTTCAGGCAAGTCATTTCTCCTCTCTGGGCCTCAGTTTCCTCACCTTCACAATAGATACCTGCTTCAAAGCGTTGCTGTCAGAAACGAGATGATGTATTTAATACAGTGTCTACCCATAGTTAGCCTTAGAAGTGCAGCTTAAAAAGAAGTCTGAAGGGCTTGCATGTCAATGAAGACAAGGACTGACTTTGTACATGACATGAGGGGGCCCTAAGCCCAACGAGTGTTGAGTTATTGATGTAAAGTATAAGCAAGAGCAAGAAGTGGCCTTCACTCTCATTAAACAGCACATTACCCAGAATGGGTAAAATGTGGCCAGGGATGCTGTAAAAAGAGCTCCTGCTACAGGTGGCAGATGCTTCTCATTAAAGCCTGTTCTCTCATCAAGATTAAACAAGCCAAGACTGAGGAAGAGCACATGCCTGAATCCATGCCTTTCCATTTCCTTCCTAAGGCACTGGAGCAGGTTGGGGAAGGAAGTGGAGTCAAAACCCCCTGGGCTCTAATCTGAGTGTCACCACTCCTCAGCCAGCCACCAATCTCCCTCAGGAATATTGGGGGGGGGGGGGCAATACTTCCCCTGGTGAGCTCACTAGGTTGTGGAGAGTTGGATGAGATGACATAGCAGGTTAAGTCGAAGTACTAGGAAACCTCTAAACCACTATACATAATATAAAAGTAACAGTGTTAACATCTCTACTTCACCAAATGTGCTGCTCTTTACTTCCCTGGGGCCTTTCAGAATTAAAGAGAGGATTCCTGGGACTTCCCTGGTGGCGCAGTGGTTAAGAATCCGCCTGCCAATGCAGGGGACACGGGTTCGATCCCTGGTCCGGGAAGATCCCAAATGCTGCGGATAACTAAGCCCGTGAGCCACAACTACTGAGCCTGCGCTCTAGAGCCCGTGAGCTGCAACTACTGAACCCGCATGCTGCAACTACTGAAGCCTGTGCGCCTAGAGCCTGTGCTCCGCAACAAGAGAAGCCACTGCAATGAGAAGCCTGAGCACCGCAACTAGAGAAAGCCCGTCCGCAGCAACAAAGACCCAACGCAGCCAAAAATAAATAAATAAATAAAGGTGTCTACTCTTTAAAAAAAAAATAAAGGATTTCTGACTTTACATTTTCTATTCTACATTTATCAAACTACTGTAGAGCTACACTTCAGGTGAGAGAGAGGGAGGGAGGAAGAAAATATGGTGGAGGGAAGAGGGTGGTTTTAAAGTTATTGTGAAAGGGAAAATCATGATCATCAAATTGACCCTGGCAATCCATAAGAGGAACAATAGATTGTAGTGGCCCAACAAAGCGTTTCCCCTCCATCACTAGAGCAGACTGCTGTTTCCTCAGCTGAGTACAACATGAAGAAGTTCTCTTGAAAGCAGGGCCCATGTTGTACAGAAGGCACTTAGCTACAACCGGCACAGGAAGATGCTCACACAGTGAGACACACGGGCACGAGACCAGCTAAGAGACTACAGGTTCTCATCTGCCAGCTCCAGCTCTTTTTAGGCAACTCCCTTGAATGGAATGGAAGACTACGTAACCTCCACTGCCCATTTGGTTAAATGTTCACAAGAGGAGTGAGTGTATGCAGCCACTCCAACGTATGCGAATTTAAAATGTAAAGGGCTTACTTTGATGGCACTCCGTTTCTGGTTTACTGTCAGGGCAGCCTGTGGGATGCTGGGTGAGAGGAAAGATCTGGCAGCCAAGGGCTACTCATTGAGGCCCTGCAATCCTGGCCAAGGCAGGAGGAAGTCACCTGTCACAACACGAGCATCCTGAGGATTCCAGTGGGTCTCCACAGTTCCACCCGCTAAGATCTATGAGGAAATCACACACTGCAGAAGCAAGGAGGTGGGAAGCTGTTGTCACCAAGTGTTGAAAGCAGTGACCACAAAAAACTAAGTTCAGCCCTTACAGGAACTCAAAGGCTTCACAGCTGTTTCCTGGCAACCAGGGACACAGATTAATCATGAGGTTTGTTCTAAACCTGTCTAAGGAAGGCCTCAGGGCCCCTGACCACACCTGAAAGACTTCTCAGGGTTAGAAAGCAGAGAGGCCTGTACACTCATTTTAGTTTAACCCAAATATGATCTTTCTGCTCCCTCCCTTAGCACTCTGCACTCCTCTCACTGCCTGGGAGCACTGGTCAGATCTTGTCATTCCTCTCTTTTTAAGACTCTCATTCATTCAACAAACATTTACTGAACGTTTACTTCAGACCAGGTACTTGTTCAATGGCTTTCTTCCACACTGAATAAAATCCAAACTCATCTCTCTCCAACTCATCTCTTTAACAAGCCTCCCTGGCACACGGAGGCCTTTAGCATGTTCTTTGAACATGCCAAGCTCAGTCCTGCCACAGGGCCTTTCCTCTCAGTCTCCCCGTCCCCTGCCTGTGACACACACTGTTGGCTCCTTCCATCATTTGTCTCAGTTCAAATACCCCCTCTTGGAGAAGCCTTCCCTGACCACCTCTCCAGATACTACATCACACAATTTCCTTCATAGTGTTTACTGTTATCTGAAATCTTATTTACTCCTTTAATGGGCTTCTCCCTGACTTGAATAGAAGCTCCTCAAGGACAGGGGCTATGTCCATCTTGTTCACTATTCACAATGGGACACAGCAAATTCTTAATAAATACCTGCTGAATAAACAGACAAAGGAGTTCTGGGAAGCCCATTTTAAGGCACCTCAAAACCTCTTCCATGTTATCTAAACCATGCCAAGTGCTCTTGGATGCCACTAGACAGCAGCTGACGATGGTTTATCTGACCACCACAGCATTTACGAAGCACTCTTCAACTGGCAGGGCTTCAAGAAGTTAGAATTAAGGAGCTGTTAAACCAGATTATAGGTAGCCAATCTCAAGTGATTGCCAAGGGGCTGAGCTGCAAAGCCATCACAACACTGGCTGCTGCAGGCACAGTGTACCCCCAGTTCAGAGCAACCTGGCAGGGGTGTTATTCTAGTGAGACGTTTCCCACAGCAGTCTGGCCTGACTCAGCCTCTCTCTTCTGAGAATGTCTGTGGCAGTCTCTTGGTAAATAAACTGACTCAGCACTGTTCCAACTGAAACCAAACCTAGGAAAAAGATGTGTGATTTCCTCATCCTCCAGGAAGACCCCATTGCTTTAAGTGTAAAAGGCAGCTTGGGGTAGGTGACTTCAGTCAGATCCCCTACTTCCAATTCCTTCTATTCCCACTCTAACAATCAGACAAAGATGGCCCCTTGGGATTCTAGAGGTGTAACATCCTGGAAAGACAGACTCCCCTCACCCTGCTCGCTTTGGGTCACCAACCCTCTCCTAACAGTGCTGCTGCGGCCTTAAACAGCTGGAGGAGTTCAATACCCAGGCAGGTGGTCCTGTTCGTTTCCTCCATCAGACGTCACCCACTGTCACCTCATCTGGGAGGACTTCACTGGCCAATTTCACTGCCAGGCACCTCAGGGGACACACCCTCCTCACCAAAAGGGGGACACTCTGTTACTCCCAAATTCTGCACTTCCAGAATCTGCCTCTCTTGCCTCATCGGCCCCTCTGTGGGACCTTCCCCAGACAATCATCACCCTGCCTCTTCCAGAAGGCCATCTGAGTCCATCCCCTGATGCCCAGCTGTGAGTGTTAGCTCTGAAACAGATCCTTCAGGATTTGGTCCTCTGGTGCATCTTAGGAACACAGAGCAGTGAATCCAGTCTCAAAATCAATGCTCCTTCCCTTTACCTACCAGGGCCTGGAAGAACTGCCCCTGGCCCACAGTGTAGCCCCCTCCTTCCCTCTTGCACCTCAGCTTTCTTCTCCCGTCACCCAAGACTTCCCATTTTATTTGTTCCTCTCCCCATAACCCATCCGGCCACTGGGGAACTTCTGAGCTGAACTCCCATATGTTACCAACACCCCAAAGAATGGGAGAGAGACAGTCTCCGTGAAACAGACGCTCCTCGGGTATGCTTCCCTCACCCAACAAAGGAGATTTTTCTTCTCTAAAAAGAACATCTCTGAAACCTGACCTTTTCCCACTCTCACCCACTGCATGGGGCTCCCAACTCATCTGTTCTTCACCCAATATCGCAAGCTTCCACTAACCGCCCTACTCGGAGCTAGCGGCCTGGTAACGATGGGGTCATTTCACTTTCAGATGCTCCAACCAAATCCCTCTGGAATCTGAGAAATCCCTTTCCTCTTCTCACGTATCCTATGGAGCTGCCCTTCATCCCCCCGCAGAGCAGCCACCCCAGAACTCCCCCTTTCTAGTCAACATAAAAATATCCTCAGCTAACCCAATCCCCCAAACTAACACTGGAGCACTGCCCTTTACCAATGGGGGATCCCCTCAGTCCCCCCTCAGGATGCTGTTTTCTTCCCTCATCCATCCTGAGGGGCTTCTCCGAAATCCCCACCAAACGGACATCCCAAGGCTCCTCCCCCACCCAGACACCCAGCACCCAAATAAAGGACTTCCATCCATTTTGGGACGCCTCCTCGTTCTCTAGGGGACCCCTCGATCTCCCCTAAAGAGCCGCCAGCCCCGGTCTCCTCGGGAGTGCCTCTGGGCTCGCCCCTCACCCGCTCTGGCCGCTCCGCTGCGCCGCGGGACCCGGCCCTTCTTCTCAGCAGGGCCCTCACGCCGCCCGGGGGAGCCTCTGGGCCTCGCCGCGCCGCCCACAGGCCCCACAGGCCCCTCAGGCCCCTCAGGCCCCCGCCCGTGCTTCCGGCCACCGCCTGCTCCTCCTCCCCACTCAGGCCGCCCGGGTCGCCGCCACGGGGCCCAGGGGACAGAGGCATCGCAGAGGCCCTGGCCCCGCAGCAAGGGCCTTCGCGGGTCCCTGGCCCCCGGCCCGAGCCCATGCCCCCTCGGCCGGCCGGGTCCGGCGCCCCCGCTCACCCGAGCCCGTGGTGGCTGCCATCTTGCGTCGCTGTCGCTCAAAGGCCAGCCCCTTCTTCACCCCCCACCCGTTCTCCGGCTCTTCTGCACATGCGTGTGCGCACACGCAGACGCCTCCGCTGACGCCCGCTCCGCGGACTGCGCGACCCGTTGCCGGGGAGGTATTTTTTCCTGCCCTCTTAGAGAGAGGAAATGTTTGCCTGTGTGAGGGCCCAGCAACCTGCAAGGCCCTCCAGGCTCTGGTGCGAGGGAGGTATTGAGGTACTTGGTGGGGAGGGCAAGGGTGATCAGACTTGGAAGGGTGTGACTGTGAAAGAAAAAGAAAGGAAAGCTTTTAAAAAGCGCCTCTTGTCACAACCTATAATGGAATATAATCTGCAAAAAAACCCCAAAACCTGAATCACTATGCTGTACACCTGAAACTAACACAATATTGTAAGTCAACTATACTTCAATAAATAAAAGTAAATAAATAGATGCAAGTTTATTTTTTTTAAAGCACCTATTTTGCCTGGGGCATTTTCCTATCTAGTTGGATCCTCACAACAACATCTCTACCAGGTCGGAATTAAAGTGAAAAATGAAGGCGTGAGGGATTAAGCCATTTATCTAAACTCAGCTGTTAAATGACTGAGTCAGAATTTGAACCCAGGCCAGATGTCTTGCTTCCAAGATCGATGCTCCCAGGCCACAAGGGGCTTGTAGAAGGGCAGCTAAATGATTTGGGGCATTAAGGTGGCAGGGAAAGCATTCACTCATTCATTCATTCATTCACTCTTTCACTCAATCCATTCATTCCATCGAACAAATATTTACTAAGCATCTACTATGTGCCAGACGCTGTCATAGGTGCTGGGGATGGATATACATACCTGAAGAAGCAAGCTCCTGCTCTCATGGGCTTAGATTTTAGTCGGAGACAGGAAGCAAATAAACAAATAGGGAAAAACATAACTATAATAGGATAGAGAGTAAACCAGAGAAGAAGTAGTCAGGGAGGGCCTCCTATGGAAGTCACATTTCAACAGTGACCTGAATGATGAGAAGGAGGTAGCGGGAATGGCATGTGCAAAGGCCCTGGAAACATATACTTGCAAATGTTAAATCCAAGAAGTGATTCCTCTATGACAAATGGTCTGAGACGCTCTTATATGGATATGGAAACAGGCTGAGAGAGGTGAAAGGATTGCCTCAAGGCAATCACTAAACAAACACAGCTAAACACTGGCTAAGAAAGGACCAGGACTTTCAGTACAGAGGAACAAGGAAGCTGGAAGCCTTCACCCAGTGCATCCAATTCATCACCTTGTTCTGACAGAATGCCTCCTAAGCATCTCTCTACTCCATCCACTTGTCTCCCACTTGGATGATCCCAGCAGCCTCCATTCTTGCCCCCATGTTCCATTCACCTAAACCTTTCAGTAGCTCCCCATTTCCATGGGATAAAATACAGACTCTACAAACTGAGTGACCACAGAATTATCATCCAACAATAACAATCAGCAGATTGAAAGGGGGCCTAGTATGACCTTGCTGGGACAACAACCAGGAATCTCCAGGGCAAACCAGGATGGTTAGCCACCCTACCCACAATGCCCTGCACCTAGGCCAGGACTAGGATGGGGCCAGTGAGGGGTCTAGGGCGTCAAATTTAAGGAAGCTTTCACTCTCCGATCCAGGCTCTGCACTTGCACCACCCTTCAAATGCGTGCCTCCCTAAAATCTGCACCCTGGGTGCCTCACTTTCCCCCTTCCCTGGCACTGCCTGCACCTCTGAGACTTGCTGTACCTCTCTAGTTACACTGGCCCTTTTCAAGGCCTTTGAAACACATGTCCTCTCCCTCCTCACGGCCATTGCCTGTGCTGTTCCCAGTCATTGCCCGCTCAGGGAAACTTTCCTTGATTTCTCCCACCAGGTCAAATTCAGCCATAACTGACCCTCCAAGTGCCACGTGCGTCTTCTTCCCAGCACTGGCCACATGCAATCATCTTCACATTAGTCCGTGTATCACGTGATTCAAGTTTACCTTGAAGAGCACAGAAGATATTTGCCCTGGACTTCGGGTCACTGTAAAAAGTCATATAGCAAGTGGGAAGCATTTGGGCTCCTAAGGTGGACTCACCTCTGGCGTGATATTTTCTGGGTTCGAGTCCTCCTTCACCACTCACTTTGCTGTGTGACTTGAGGCAAGGGACTTGAACCTCTCCTGGCATCAATTTCCCCTTCTGAAAAGGGGGATGACGGTATCAACCTCATAGGGTTGCTGTGGGGATAAAATGCGTTGATAAACGCTTTGGCACCGAGAGAGAAGGGGACACTAGAAGAGCTGACATTTACCAAGCTGTCATATCCACCTTTTAATCCTCACAACTCAGTGCCACAACTCCTAGGGATATCCCCAATTTAGAGGTGAGAAAACAGACTCAGAGATAACAGGTGGAGAAGTGACGATTAAAACACAACCCTCTTATCCATGATGCTCATAAATGTTTACTCGCGTAGATTCCGTGGTTCCCGTGGGGAATTTCTGTCAAGCAAATTGACGATAAAGCGAATTTCTACACAGAGCGCCTCGCAGGAGGACTAGATTAGGCACAGCAGCCCGAGGAATGCTGGTAATTATAGTCCAGCGGGGTCGCGGAGCCTGCTGGGAGTTGTAGTCCTCCCCGTACTAAAGCGCTCTCGGAGAGGCTCCGCCCCCTCCCCGGTGGTCACCACCAGTCCCGAGCGGGATTCCTCTGGCCCGTGCGCCCCGTTCCCTCTCTGCGCTTGAGCTGGTAGGTTCAGCTGTCGCGGATGTGAGTGCTGTTTTATCGGTTTCGTGGGAAGATTAAAATGGCTAATAGAAATAAAGAATTTAGAAAACGGCTTGACACAGAGCGAGTGCTATATATTAGCTGCTGCCATTATTACTACAATATTATTATTATTATTTCCTCAATGACCCTTGCAAAGTAGCTGTTGTTATCTCCACATTTGTCAGATGTGGAAACTGAGACTCGGTGGAGTAAGATGGCCTTCCTAGGGTCACACAAGAAAGGAGTAAATTCAGGTTTGGAATCCAGTTCTTTTAACTCTGGGGCACTTGATGTTTCCTGTGTGGTGAGGGAGCTGAAGCCTGGAAAGTTTTAAGCAAAACGTAGGCGGGTTTGCATTTTTACAAAGTGCAGCCTGGCTGCCTCAAGGAAATTGAATTGGGTGGCAGCAAGACCGGAGGTGAGGGGTCCAGAGAGGAGGTGTGTTGGACACTGTTGACTGCCAGTCCAGTCATGACCTTCCGTGCTCACAGAAGCCTGATTTTGCTTAGGAGGCCGAACGTCCAGGTGTGAATCCAAGCCAATCACAGGCACTGCCATTTCCTTTTGCCAGTGGTTGGTCCAGGGATGTGCCTGTGATCTAGTTCTTTCCGGCCAGTGGAGTTGGGGAGGAGGTGTTTGGAAAGTTTCCCTCTTCTGAAAAATAGCTGGGGAGAAAGCCTGTTTTGTCCCCTTTCCTCCTTCCTATATATGAGGTTATGAGGGTTGGAGCTGTGGCAATCATACAGATACCATGAGGCACAAGCCTGAGGCTGAAAAGCCAACACACCAAAGATGACAGCACAGAAAGATGGCAAGAGCTAGATAGGACCTGGATGATGTAGTTGAGCGGCTGAACAAATCCCAGGGCTGCCTACCTATAAGCTTCTTAAGACGTGATAATAAATGTCATTACTGCTTAAACTGCTCTTAAAAGTAAGTTGTTATCTACAGCCAAGGAAGCTGGCACAGTGTTCCAGTTAAGAGATATACGGACTTGGACTGTTCCACAGCATTCACTCAAGAACACTGTTCTCAACAAGGCGGGAAAACATCTGGGGAGTTCTGGAATCTCTGAGATGTGAAAGGCATGAATAGCTTGAAAAAGTATATTGAAAATGTAAAAAATGCAATACACTTTACAAGACCTACAATATCATTTTTTAGAGCAATACTTCTCAAACTCTAATGTGCAGGTAAATCACTAGCAGTCTTGTTTAAATGCAGATTCTGATTCTGTAGGGGTGAGGGGTGCTTGAGATCCTGCGTTTCCCACAGCCTCCTAGGGGATGCCGACGCTGAAGCACAGACCACACTTTGAGTAGCGAGGTTGTGGATAACATTATATCAAGTTTTATATTTCCAATTCATAGTTAAGAAAAAACCCCAAATTCATGCTATAGTTTTTACAATACAAACTACAGAAAGTAAAGCTGAGGAACTGTTGACGGGAAGGGTCATGGGCACCCAGAAGACAGAGGATCCCTGGGGAGGGGTCTGTGGTGGATGGGATGTGCGACACATTTGCTCCTGGCATTTCATGGCACATACATGGAGTTATGCCTCCCTGGGGTGTGTCTGAAGTGTAGCATTAGGATATTTAATGTTGGATGTAGTTGCTAAAATACACAACCAAAAAGGGATAGGAGTGGGTAGGTAGGGGGTAATGGTACAATTCATTTATTCCTATATTGATGGACATCTGGGTCATTTCCATTGGCTTCTTCCTATACAATTTATTTCTATAATGTCTGAATTTTGTATCATCTGTTACTTTTGTGGTCAAGGAGAAAGGAATAAAAACCAGGGGTCTGGGATGGGGGGAAAGCCAAAAGGATGTTTCCTTAATTTATAAAGAGCCCTTGCAACTCATTAAGAAAAAAGAGATTCCCAAAGGAAAGATGAGAATCATAGCAAACATGTATGGAGCATTTAGTATGTTCCAGGAACATAGTGTTTTGCATATATTAATTCGTTTAATCTTTACAATGCCCTATGAGTTAGGTTCCCATCTCACGGATGAGGAAACTGAGACACAGAAAGATTAAGCAACTTGCCCAAAGTCACATGCTTGTAAGTGGCAGAGCTGGGATTTGAACCCTAAGTTCTTAACCATTACTGTCCTGCCTTCCCCTCAAAATCGGAAAAGAACATGTACAGAGAAAGGAAATGCGGTAAGATACCCAATCTCACTCAACATATTGTATTTCAGTGATTCTAAGATGCAAATTTTTATATTCAAACATCTCTGAAATCAGGATGGATGGTACAATCAATGCTATCTTAGATTCAATGAAATACAGGAAGAGAAATGCAAATTAAAACCACCTATCAGATTGGCAAAGAACAAAACACTCGATAACACTCTGTGTTGGCAAGGGTGTGAGGCAACTGGCACTCTCAAAAGTTCTGAGAGTTTAAATGGGCACGGCCTTGGTGGAAGGCAATTTTGGCATGAGCTATCAAAATGCAGCACACAGACATCCCTGACCCAGCAATTCGATCCCCAGGGATTGACCCCTCAGGTCTGCTGGCCCTCATGAGCAAAGACTTAAGTTCTCTGATGCACACAACAGCAGTTTGTATTACCCCCAAATGAAAATTATCTCAAAATTCAACGAGCGATGAGTTAAAAAAGAAAGGTCCATCCTGCAGTTGGAATGTTATGCAGCTGTATAAAGGAATAAGGAAGCATTGATATAATACTACCCCCAAAACATATGACATGAAAAAAGGCAAGGTGCAGAACTGTGTATATAATATTCTACCTATTGTGTGAAAAGAGGGGGGACAGACATGCCTCTGCGCCTATGTAGGCGACTTGCAAGGGTCTTATCAAAATGATGGGCTCTGGGGAAGAGAAACGAGGGCTTGGGGGAACATGAATGGGGAGCACTCCAGACCTGGAGTTGGTAAATGTTTTTCTGTAAAGGGCCAGACGGTAAATGTTTTCGGTTTTGTGGGTCGTTTGGTCTCTTGACTCTGCTGCTGTATTGAAAAAGCAGCCATAGACAATATGCAAATGAATGGCTGTGTGTCAGTAAAACTTTACGATTGACACTGAATTTGAATGTCGTGTGTTAGGAAATATTCTTTATTCCCCCCACTATTAAAAAGAAAATGCTAATGGGGACAGTAGAAAGACAGGTGGGCCAGAGCTGGTCTACTGGCCAGTCAGCTGACCCCTGTTTTGTTTATTATTCCTTACCTTATGCATGCATTACCTATTAGAAGATCATGTTTAAAAGGTTAGCTTGAAATTTTTAGATTTATCGAAAGGGGGTGGGGTTAATGTTGGGAGCAGGCGCCCTGCCCAGACCCCCTCTAAGGACAAGTCAGCATAGGGGGGGCGATGCATGACGTTTCCCAGTGGAGCTGGAAACCCATGTATTTGCTCTGCACTGCCACCTGCCCCACTCCACCACCAGATAGCAGCACAAATCCACCTAAAATCAGGCCGTCCCTGCACCAGCTGGGAAATTACGGGCAGAAATTGGCCTATGTACCTGTTCTATTTTGCCCACGATATGTTTAAAGAATGGAGCCAGCATTTAAAAAAATCTGGATTTTCTGGCTCCTCTTTAATCAACTGATATGAGTAGCAGCTGCCCTCTGGGGCCTGATGTCTCCAGGGCATCCCAGTCCTCAGTGTTAGCTGCTGCTTCTCATCCTGATGTGTTGCTGCTTTCTCCTAGGAGACACGTTTCTCACTGGCCACCTGCCTCACCTCCCTCCCTCCACCGGGGCTGCAGGTGCGTGTGAAAGCTGCTAGAGCTCAGCGTTAGATCAGGGCTCAGATTCCAGCCCTGCTACCTACCATCTGTGTGACGTTTGGTATGTTATTTGACCTCTGTGCTTGTCTCCTCATTTGGAAAAAATGGGGCTAAGTGTACTCACCTCTCAGAGCTGCAGGGACTGCTTGAGGGGACCCACGCACGGAGCTGTCTGCATCTGGCCTGTACTAAGTGTTCAGTAGGTATTAGTATTTCCTGCTGCCCGGCCCTCAATAGGGACTTTTTGGAATATTCCCATCTCACAAATGACCCCAACTTTCCCAGACCTGACCCAAAACATATGTCCCTCTGGTTTTGAAAAGTATTTTTCCAGTCCTTGGGATTCAGGAGCAGCAAGATGGTCTGAGTGTGAGGCCTGGCTCTGCCTCACTAGCTGTGTGGTCTTGGGCAAGTCACTTCACCTCTCTGGACTCACGCTGTTTGTTCTTGCTGGCTTCTGGGGTAACTAAAACATTGGTAGGGCCTAGAAATATACGCCCAGCAGAGCCTGGGAATAGGAAAGCAACCCCTGCAGCCAGCCCCAAGGCTGCTTACCTGGTGCTGATTTTGGCTGTCTGCCCCACCCACTGCACCTTAAGTTTTCTTTTGGGAACCATCCCTCCCTCCTCTCATCCTGTGACTTGGGAAGTGTTGATCCCACTCCTGCAACTCCAGGTGGATATTTCAGCCCTGGCCAATCAGAACACTTCACTACCACCCCAGAGAGTTGGTTCAGGGACAGGCACATGACCCAATCCAGGCCAATAAGAGCCTGCCCTGGGGCTTTTGCTGCAGCTGCTGGGAAGGGAGACTTTTTTCTATCGAGGTGCTGAGCTGGTCCAATGTCAAGTCTCAACTCAGAGAAAAACAGAGCTAGACAGAGACCAAGTTCTGATGAATCATGTGAGCCCCTGGGTCCTGCCAAACCTTAAGTCAGAAACACCTCTGACCTTTCCAGTTATATGAGTTAATAAAATTATTTTAGCGATTAATTTTTGCTTGTTATGGTTTCTGTCATTGAGAGTTGAAGAATTCTAATACCCCTTCCTTTTGTGGTCCCCTCAGACAGTTAAAAATCAAGTCTAGTGGTGAGCAAACTTTAAAATGAAGTTATGGGTCACATTAAAAAAAACTTTATCTGTGACTGCTCTAAAGTGTCTTTTATCATTTCTCTGTCCCCAGCAAGTTTTTGTTTTTCCTGGTTAATATTATAGAAACTATCTAGCCCAGAGTAGATATTGACTGTAAATCTGTTGTGTTCACTACTGAATCCCAGTGCCTGGCACATAGGAAATGCCTCATATTTGTTCAATGAATAAATGAACAAGATACTTGTTTAAAATGTCCAGTCTCCCCACTTGCCTGTCTGTGAGGTTCCATACAACTAGTTCCTATTTTTCAAACCTCATCTTCCCCTTGCTCACTCCCATCCAGCCACACTCTCTTAAAAACCCCAGGTTTGTTCCTGCCTCAGGGCCTTTGCACTTGTCCAGCCAGGAAGGCTTTCCCTCCAGTTCTTTCCCCAGCTGGTTCCATCTCCTCCTCCAGGTCTCAGCTCACATGTCACCTCCTCAGAGAGGCCCTCCCTGACCACCCTGCCAAAGCAGCCTCAGCCTACCTTTCTGATGTAATCCCAAGATGTTTGATTTTCTTTACAAATCACCATCTGAATGTCCATGTGCATTTATTTAAGTTTATTGTCTCTCTCCCCAGGAGGTCAGCTCCATCAGGGTAAGTCCTTGTTTGTTTGTTCACTTCCATGCCCCGGTGTCCAGGCCAGAGCCTGGCACACATTAGGTGCCAATAAACATTTGCCAAAGGAATTCACCAATAGGGATCAGCCTTTGTTACTCTATCACCATGATTTCCTGCATGAAGACCATTCCTCACCAAATCACGGGTCCCTTCCAAAAGTGTTTGGAGCAGATGTCAACATTGATTCACTGTCTTAGATGACAAAGACCTCATCCTTAGCCCAGCATTGTGAGGGAAGCTGGGAATAGGGTAGGGGTGGGGCCTCACCCTCCAGGCTCCTTACTTCCCTTCCCCCAGCCAACCAGGAAATACGAGGCAGCCGAGGTTAAGTAGACTCTTGCTGCTTTGTTATAAATATATTATGTACATCCAAAACATGACATTAAAATATTACTCCGTGTTACAGAAAAGATATTAAGGCTTTCTATTATTTACATTAAACAAGCAAGCACCGTTAAAAAAAAAAATAACCGAAACAAAAAAGCCCCACTCTTCCTTCTCTGACATACCCCCGGCCAGAGGGGACACTGTGTCCCCTTCCAAATGACCAAGACCCTCTGCAGGGGCTGTGCCCTTCGAAGACATCCTCCGATTAGAAACATCAGCTCTGGCTGGAATCACATGGGCAGATGGGGGAGGGGTGGGGAGGAAGGGGGGTCCAGACTTGATCAGGAAATTCCAGCCTCGTCTGGCCAGCTGCCCCCAGACCCTTGCTGCACTTTGCCATCCTTGGGTGGACAAGCTAGGCTGAAGGTGGTGACTGGGGCTGTCTATCCACCCAGGCCTTGGGGGTCAGTCTGCAGGTCCATGGCAGGGTAATGCTCCAGGGACAGTAAGGTGTGCCTGGGGGCTCCTAGACCACTGAGGGCAAAGAGGAACAGACGACTCAGTGCCCCAATACCAGCCACGCTGAAGGGCTGCCCAGTGGGGCAAGGGGTGGTGGGAGTGTGGGGAGTTGGTGAACTTCTCCTCAACCCAAGGGGTGGCTGGCAGGGCGGGGCTCTTTTTTTTTTTTTTTTGCAGAGTCAGGTTTGGCAGACAGAGCAGCTCAGGTGGCTGGGGAGGGGTCAAGGAAAGAAAACGGAAAAAAAGGAAATGAAAAAAATCAGTGGCTCAAGTATTCTGTGTCACAAGGGGTGGGTTGGGGGTGCCCGGGCCCAGCCCAGGAGGTGTCCTCTCCACCTAGAGGGGCCAGCGCAAGGAGGCTGGAATTTGGCAGATGGCTTCGGTTTGGGGGAGCTGGGTAAGGTTGGCAACGAGGTGGTGGCCTGGAGAAGTTATTTGATCTTCTGTGCCCATTTCATGTCGTCTGCCCGAGGCTTCTCGCCTGTCAGGCCCTGGATAATGTCCTCTAGGCGTCTCCAGAAGCCCATCTTCTCGAGAGGGTAGTTGAGCCAGCCTGCAGTGGAAACAGGGCAGGAGGGTGTGCGGAGGGGTTGAATGGGAGAGCAGCAGTAAGAGGACGTAGAGAGAGAGCTGGCCCTGCCTCGGGCAGCGGAGGAACTGAGAGTTAAGTCTGCAGGGGGCAGGGGACAAGGACTGACCGAGGAATCTTGGGACAGGGGCTTTCCACCAATGGGTTTAGGGGCTGCTCAGACATGCCTTCATCCCCTCATTCACCTTCTTATTGAGTGCTTACTATATGCCAGGCATGGAGGCAGTGTTTCTTATCATTTGGCTCTAATGCTACCTCTTCCAGGAAGCCTTCCCTGACTACCGCTTAGCAGTGCTCCAGTCCTGTCACGTCACCCTTTCTTATTTCTTTACAGCTTTTATGATAACCTGTAACCATTCTCATTAATTCGTCACCTCCCTGTTTTGTGTTGGTTTTTAACCCCAACTCCCAACTAGAATGTCAGCTCCGAACGGTAGAACCCCATGTTGTTTCACTGTTGATCTCACTGCCTAGGATGATGCCTGGCATATGGTAGGTACTCAATGAACAGTGCTCATAATCTTATTTAATCTGTATTACAGTCTACCACTTGACCCTTGAAGTAGATTCTATTGTTAGTCCCACTTTCCACATGAGAAGACTGAGTCTTGGGGGCTTCCCTGGTGGCGCAGTGGTTAGGAATCCGCCTGCCGATGCAGGGGACACAGGTTCGAGCCCTGGTCCGGGAAGATGAACATGCCGTGGAGCAACTAAGCCCGTGTGCCACAACTACTGAGCCTGCACTCTAGAGCCCACGAGCCACAACTACTGAAGCCCGCGCACCTACAGCCCGTGCTCCACGAGAGAAGCCTGCGCACCAAAACGAAGAGTAACCCCCGCTTGCCCGCAACTAGAGAAAGCCCACACAAAGCAACGAAGACCCAACGCGGCCAAAAATAAAATTAATTAATTAAAAAAAAAAAAAGACTGAGCCTTGGAGGGGAGTTTCCCAATTAGTATATGGCCAAGCCAAGATTGATCCCAGTTCTGGTTGAGCAGTTAAATGATCTCCACAACAGCCTAAATTCTAACCCCTCCAACTGCTCCTAGAAAGCATGACTTTAGGGTGTACAAAAAATGTTTTTTTTGTGGCTCTCAGTTCTGCTTCCAGAAAGGCAAAAAACCCCAAGAAACAGAAACAAAACAACCCCCCAAAACCAAACCAAACACCCCAACCCCTGCCCCCAAACCAGTAGCTGTAGCTTACTGAGTACCTACTATGTGCCAAGCACTTTGCATCTGCCACCTTACCACTCACACCCCAGCCCTGGGAGGTGGTATGTGAAGGAGGTAGCTGTAGCCCTATCTTGTGAATGAGAAAAACGATAACCAGGGAGGCTTGTGAGCCTCCTCAAGTCACATATGGAGGAGCTGAAGGCTGAACCCAAGTTGGTCTGACTTAACAGCACGTGTGGTATACTTAACCCTAAAAAGATACCCAGCTGGCCCTGGAAAACCTGGTCGCCTCACCTCAACTCACGTCTTTGGCACCGGCCCATTAACTACCAACAGCGTGTGGGCCTCCTTACTACTCCTGGGTCACCTATTCCTGCCGCAGGGCCTTTGTGTACTTGCTGTTCCCTCTGCCTGGACTGATCTGTCCCTATTTATCTGCAGGGAACCCCCCCCACTTTTTCCAGATTTCTGATCTCCTTTATAAACAGCTACGCCCCCTTCGCCCATGACTCTCTGCCCTTCATCCTGCTTTGTTCGCCCTCACAGCATTTCTCACACCTGGACTCTGCCATCTCTCCACCCCTTCTGCCCCTCACGCCTCTCACTGTAGCCACACTAGCCTCCTTGCTGCCCCTTCTACCCCTCACGCCTCTCACTGTAGCCACACGAGCCTCCGTGCTGCCCCTTCTACCCCTCACGCCTCTCACTGTTGCCACACTAGCCTCCTTGCTGCTCCTCAAACAAACCAGGCATGTGGATCCTGCCTCCAAGGCCCTTCACCTACTGCTCCTGCTGCCTGGGGAGCTCTTCCTCCAGATCTGCATGACTCTCTCCCTCAGTTCAAATGTCACCTTCTGAGCGAGGCCTTCCCTGACCACCCTCTGCATTATTTTCCTCCATAGCAGTCAGGACAATCAGATATAGTACTTGTTTTTTAGTGCTTAGAATGTCCCCTCTTAGAATGTGAATGCTATAAAGGTAGGGATTTTCGCCTGTTTTGTTCAGTGCTATGGCACATAGTAGGTGCTCAATAAATATCTGCTGGATGGATGGGTGGTTGGAATCACAACTCCGCGAAGGGGGTATGTGTGTGTGTGCGTCTGTCTTGTTTACTAGTGTGCCCTTGGCACCTAGAAGAGTGCCTGGCACGTAGTAGATGCTCAAGAAATGTGTGTTCTGAGAGAATGTTCCTGCAGGACTGCACCACCTCCCACTGTGACCTGTGCCCCTTGATCCTAAGGATGGAGCTGCAGTCAGAGTGGGGGCAGCCCATTCCATGCTACCCTATAGCCGCACCTGTGGTGATGCAGAAGTAGGTCTCGTGGGGTGAGACGTGGTGGATGCGATGGTGTTTACGAGGCAAGATGACATGCCAGTCCTGCAGGAGGACGACCCAGCGCGGCAGCCCAAAGTACGTGTGTGACCACTTGTGGATCTGGTTGGTGAAGGTACCGAAGATGATCAGGCAGAAGACGAAGCATTCCCAGGGGTACAGCTGCTCCAGGACTTCTGCAGCGTGGGTAGAGGGGGGGGCGGTGACCATAGGCCCCATACAGCTGTCTACAGGGTGGGGGCCTACTGCCAGCCTGGCCCAGCTCCCTGCCCAGGATAGCACCCAGGCCTCTTTCCAACCTCCCAACTGGACTCGGGCAAGCTCAGACTCCCCTCTGGGCCTCAGTCTCCCCCTCTGCTCAGTGGGCCGAATGGAATAAGCATAGGCAATAGTTAAGAATGTGGGCTCTGGAATGAGGCAGAGCTGGGTGCAGATCCCTACTCTGACATTTCTTTTTCTTTTTCGGCAACACTGTGCGGCTTGTGGGATCTTAGTTCCCCGACCAGGGATTGAACCTGGGCCCTCGGCAGTGAGAGCGCGGAGTGCTAACCCCTGGACCACCAGGGATATCCCCCCTGCTCTGACATTTCTTAACTGTATGAACTTGGGTCAACGACTCTACCTCTTTGAGTCTCAAGCTCCTCAACAACGAAATGAGAATAAGTCTTTGTCCAGATTCCCGAGAAGCAGAGCCTGAGACAAGGATTCATGTACACATGAGTTATCTGACTGGGGGGGTGGGGAGAGCGGGAGATCCTCTCTTCTGGAAAAACATCTGAGGGAGTGAGGAAAGCACGACAGGGCAGGGGAAGAGTTAAGCAAAGATGGGGTGGGGGGAGTCTTGTCTCAGCCTGATCCTGGTGGGGTGGGGGTGGGGTCTGAAATGTTAATGACTCCATAGAGTTGGTCCCGCTCACAGGCCATCGGGCTGGCTTTTGCAGGCTTTTTTTTTTTTTGTCACTGGCTTCAGGCTTATCCCAAGGGAAGAGGCGGGACCTGCCCTGGCAGTTTTCAGAAGGGGCAGCTGGACGCTCACAGCAGCTGGGGGATGGGTGCCTCCACTGGGGAAGAGGAGGTGGGCGGGGCAGCAACCCCAACACCACTGACATTCATCACATCTCCCTGCAGCGGGGCTGCTCTAAAGATCAGCACCGTGTCAAACTGTTAGAACAGGATCTGGCACAGGGGAAGGACTCATCCCCCACCTGACAGACGAGGTCGCTCAGGTTCAGAGAGGTGAAGTGACTTGCTTTGGCACAGGTTTCCTCCCCCAGATAGGCAGGGCAGAGGTCTGAACTCAGGACTGGGTTGGCAGGCTACATATACTCTTTCCACTAAGCCCAGGCAGCAAAACCAGAAGCCCTCAGGGCCAGGGAGGTAATTCAAATGAGCAAGGCAGGCCGGGCATTGGACAGCAGGGAGTAGTGGGGACTGTGGCAAAGTGGAGAGAGCGTGCATCTCTGTCTAAGGGGGAGCCCTGCAGCTCAGGTCTGGCCCAGTACAGCCAAGTGGGAACAAAGACCCAGGGTGGCCAGATCGGATTGTTCAAGAGAAGCTGGAAACACAGATCTTTATGTCAAATATCCCAATTTTACATGAGGGAAACTAAAAATTTTTCTAACACTGTGAGGGGCCAAACACACACACAAGGTACAGGAGGCTCAAGGGAGGGGTGCGTGTGTGCCTGTCCCCGATGGCTCCCTGAGTGCCCAGGGGGCACTCTTACCTGGGCTCTGGGTGCGGAACTTGTAGGCCATGTTTAACAGTGGTAGCAGCGTCACCAGGCAGTTGTCCCCGTTGGTCTCGATGAAGTCGTGCCGCGTAATGGCTGTTGGGTCGATGTGATGCTCCCGGAATGGCCGGATGAAAGCCTGGGTGGGGTAGTGGGGCAGGAGAGGGGATCCATCCGACCAGTCAGCCTATGGTGGTCAGCCACTCTCCCCGACCTCCTGCACACACTCCGCGCGGGCTCACCTCCTTGCCTTTGAGATGCTGTCCCACCACGCCACTGCTACAGATCCCACCCAGCCTTCAGGGTCTGGGTCTAACAGCTTTAGCGCAAGATGGGTCGAAATGACCTGGTGGGGACCTTGGGCTGGTACTGCCCCCCTGTGGGCCTCAGTCTCCTGACCTGGGCTATGGGGGGGTTTGGAGACAATCTCCACCCTCCTTTCCTACCCTAAGACAATTGAGGAGGCCCCTCCCAGTGACAGGCAGGACCCTTTCCTTCTTTCCAACGTCCAGGCCCCTCCTTCTGGTAAAAGCCTCCCCTTCTTCTTTTAGTACCAGATGTTCCAATGGGCTGACTCTCCCGCCCCCTAGTTAAGAGTGAGCACGGGACCCTGGCCTGGCCAATCAGAGCACCCCATCCCTCTGGCCACCGTGACTGGATGAAGGATGGGTGTGTGATCCAAGCTGGGCCAATGGGAATGAGCCATGGGACTCTGGCCGAAACTATGGGAAAGGGGAGTTCTTCTACTGGGGGCACTGAGCTGGGAGGATGGAAGTCTAGGCAGCTGTGAGCCATCCTGGCCACCTTAAGGGGGAAAGCCACGAGAGTGGAGCCAGCAGAGACAGACACGGAGAGGGACTGAGTCCAGAATATGGTCTGTCTGTCCCACTGGACCCAGCCATGCCCTAATTTGGCTCTACTCCTAAAATTTTCATTACAAGAATCAGTACCTTTCTTTGGTTAAGTTTGTACCAGATTTTCTACCACAATCAAAAAAAGTCAGACTGACTCAAGATAAAGTTCAATGAAAACAGTGAGGTGTAGCAGGGCAGGCAAAGGAGAATAAGATGTGGCGTGGTCCCCAAATTCAAGGGGTTCCGGTGAGGTGGACATGTATCAAAGCTCTCTGTCCCACGCCTGATGCTTCCAGAAAATCCCAGGGGATTCTTGTTCTAGTCTTGGAGGAGGGGCATGGGGGTCAGGCTGGCACCACAGTTCCCATCTTTCAGATAGGCAAACAGGCTCAGAGAGGAAAGGGGACTCACCCAAGGTCAGACAGCCCAACCTCCTCCTGGAGGAGGAGCTGGGTCAACATACGCACCTTCCCCACGATGGGCAGCTCCACGGAGCCCCAGGTGTCGGCTCCCCAGTGCACCAGGCCAGACAAGAAGTCAGCAATGAGAGCCCCTGCAACTGTGGACAAGAGGAGCATGAGCCGGGGGTGGTGGGGGGGGCGGTGGACAAGAGGGATATCCCTGCCCACTCCCCACCCCAAATCAGGAAGTCACTCACTTGTCTGCTTGCTCACTCATTCACTCATTTGTTGGGGCGGAAGGTGTCCCTTCTCTACTTGGGACACTGTTCCCTGTGAATGGAGTCTCAGGAATAACATTCCTGGCCTCAATCTGTCCCTTTACTTGCTCTTCCCCAGGTAGATGTGGGGCCTCATTTGCTCGGTGAGTCTGGAGAGAGTAAACCGGGCATGCTCAGATCAGCCCAACCTTTCCCTATTAGGAGCCAACTGTCCCTTTCTCTCTGACCCCCAATCGCCCCATGTAGGGAAGCCCACTCTGCCCCAGTGCTGCTGGTAACCAGATGAAAATGTCCTTCTGGGGTTTGGTGTCGGGAAGTACCTTAGGTCCAGATGGAAGCCACATTCCCCGCAACCTAACTTTTATCAACAGTAAGTGGGATAATTTGGCCTCCAGCAGCCTTTTCCTTGTCTTCGTTCTGAATTTGTTCAGAACTGGAGTGGAGTCCCCTCAGAGACCCCCAAACCATTCGCTCACTTGAGGGTTCAGTATAATACAGAGGTTAAGTGCTGTTACACCTGGACTCACGTTCCAGCTGTCACTCACTAGCTGTGTGACACTGGGCATGTTACTCAACCTCTCTGTGCCCCAGTTTCCTCTAGATGGATGCGAATGATGATGATTAAAAAAACCACAGCAGCTACCATTTATCGAGCACTTTCTCAGTGCCAGACACAAGTGCTTTACATGCTTGATCTTAACGAATTCTCACAATCTGTTAGAAGTTGGTACCATTTTTATTTTTACTTTATAGAGGCGGAAACTGAGGCTTGGAGAACAGAAATAACCAGACTGAGGTCGCATAGATGGCAAGTGGCAGAGCTGGGCTCTTAACCTGCCTTGGGGTCCAAATATAACACAGCAGGATGCACCACGACACTGTCCACAGGCGGAAACCGAGGTGGAGCGGCCAGCAAGCTGCCCAAGGTAACACACCAGTGCCACCCCCATCACGCTGCCCTCCCTCTGTGTCTCAGCCCTACTGCCATACTCCCCTTCCCTTACAACCCCCTACATGCCTCTGGGTCTCTGCATTTGCTCTTCACTCTGCTGGAACATTCCTTCGTAACACAGCTCACTCCCTCACTTCCTTCAGATCTTTGCCTCAAAGGTCCTCCGGGGACACCTGATCTAAAATTGTAAGCATTCCCATCTTCCAGCATTTCCTAGCACCTATCTTCTTTTCCGAGCACCTATCACCTTGGGCGTCATTTCTGTTTGTTTACTGTCTCCCCTACAAGAATATCAGCTCCACAAAAGTTGGGGATTTTAGTCTTGCGTTTATGGCTACATTCCAATTCCTCGCACATAATATGGTTCAGTAAACATTCGTTGAATGAATCAATGTAAAGCATTAAGTACAGTGTGGGGCACATAGTGAGCCCTCAATACATATTATTATTGTTGTTATTCAGTCATTTAGTCTATCAAGCGACATTCCGTGAGGACCTACTGTGTGCCAAGCTCTAGAGCCAGAGGTGCATCAGACATTGAGCTCACGTCGTTGGGACAGAGATATGGGGGTGGGGTGGGGGGAGGAGGCTGTAAACAAATACACAAAACAAATGCAGTTTTAAGTGCTGGTAAATGCAGCCCACTGGGTCACGTGACTTCAGGCAACCCCTCCTCCCCTCCCAGACTCAGTTTCTCGGTGTGAACTGGTTGTCCAAGGGCCAGCTGGGCCATTTAAAGGTTATTCGAGTTCTGCTAGGTCCCACAGCCCCTTGGTGACAGGGGACCAGGGCCCTGAGGTACTGTGAAGGCTGAGAAAATCCCCTAGATGCCTCCCTGGAGAGCAGGACTCATGAGCGAGGGAGCAAGAGTGAGTGTGTGGGTCACCGTGGACGTGCAGCTCTGGTGTCTGGGCCGGAGTTAGGGGTGGCTGTGAATGAAGGCTTTCCAGAGGCCCTGGAGCATCCACCCCACATATGCCAAACATGGGAGGGATGGCGGGGGGCAGGGGAGATACAGCTGCATACATTGCAAGTTCCTGGTGACAAGTGGGCCGCCAGGTGGAGACATACAGCACCTCCTGGCATGCAGAAGCCAAAGGACAGGGCGGGGAAGGGGGTGACACTGCATGGGTGGCTGGGCTGGGGAGAGGGGAGGGCTTGGCAGGGCTCGAAGGCCAGTGCACACAAGGCCCCGCCCAGGGCTGGGGAGTCATGCTCCTTAGTGACAGTGGTGGGAGGGTGGACCTGGGCTGGGGAATCTGGGGAAGCCTAGGGCGTTTGCACTTGCTGTTCCTCTACCTGGCACCCCACCCTCTCCCTGAAGATCCCCGAGTGGCTGGCTCCTCTTCAGCCTTCTAGCTCAGAGCAAACATCACCAAGCCCCTGGCGAAGCCCTCCTCCCAGGCAGGTGCTCTTGTCACATCTCCCTGCTTTACTTCTTTCACAGCACTTGTCACCATCTGCGGTGACAGCCTCATTTATTTTCCCCACTTCTCTGATGAGGAAAGGGGCTCAGGGAGGTTGAAGCATCACCCCTGGTCCCATAGTTTGTAAGTGGCAGCCATGGGATGGGAAGAGGTGAGTCTACCAGCCTCTAAAACCAGCATGCTTTCATGCCCTTAAACTGTACCTCAGTAGGTCCAGGGGCATTAATAGAGCTCCTACTGCAAACTACACAGGATGCTGTGTACACACTGCCTTGCGTCTACCAGGAGGGACTAGAGGCGCTGTGGCCAAGAGCTAAGGGGGAGCTAGATCAAGGGTCGGGGGCCTCATCTCTTGCTACCATATTGCTGTGTGACCTGGGCAAGCCCTTTGCCCCCTCTGGGCCTCAGCATCTTCACTTGCACAGCGAAGGGTCAGCTGAGGTACCTCTTGAGCCCCTGTCCCAACAGCTTGGACTAATCCTGCCCCTAAATGCTGCCTTCAGGAGAACGCAGCCCCCCAAGTGCCTCCCCACCCCTGTTCCATGCAACCACTGATCTGCTTCCCCTAATTATACTTTGGTTTGGCCAATTCTAGAACTTTATACAAATTGATTCTTATGGTATGTGCTTTTTTGGGTCTAGCTTCCTTCACTAGCATAATGCTTCTAGAGTCATCCATGTGGCTGTGTGTATCAGGAGTTCATCCTTTTTATTGCTGAGCAGTATTCCACCATCTGGATGTACCACAGTACATTTATCCGTTTTGCTCTTGGACGACTAGGTTGTTCCCAGGTTGGGGCTGGTATGACTCAGGCTCCTGTGAACATGCATTCACAAGCCTGTGTGAAGATCTATGCCCTCATCTTCTTAGGGTAAAGACGTCAGCTATCTATCTATCTATCTATCTATCCATCCATCCATTCATTTATTTACTTATTTATTTTTACTTGACATTTATTGAGCACCTACAGTTACCAGGCTCTGTGCCAGAACCTTAAACGTTTTGTCTCTCTCTCTCTCTCTTTTTTTTTTTTTTTTTTTTTGCGGTACGCGGGCCTCTCACTGTTGTGGCCTCTCCCGTTGCGGAGCACAGGCTCCGGACGCGCAGGCTCAGCGGCCACGGCTCACGGGCCCAGCCGCTCCGCGGCACGTGGGATCCTCCCAGACCGGGGCGCGAACCCGGCTCCCCTGCATCGGCAGGCGGACGCGCAACCACTGCGCCACCAGGGAAGCCCCGTTTTGTCTCTCTTAATCCCTAAACTGTACCAAGGCCAGTCCTAAGCTGGTTATACATCTGATCTCCTTAATCGTCCTAAGCATTTAATCCTTACAGATGATAACAATGATAATAAAAACAATATTAGAAAAAGGTTTTGTGACCACGGTTAACATTGGGGTGCTTCCTGTGTGCTGGGAGCTTTGTCAAAGGTGTTAAAAAGTGCATCATCAGGTGTATAACTCCCCACAGATGAAATATGGGCTGTACACAGTGACTTCTCTCCAAGGGGAATACAGTACAGAGGCGGGGCGGGGGGGAGAGACTAACTTTACAGTGGAGAAACCTGACAAATACCACTTGGGCCAGGCGGCCACGGTCGACATCATGGTGATAAGTCACGCTGATAGTACACTCCCTTGCTACGATGTGATGAAAATGGCACTTGACCTCTGCGCGCTTCCTCCCCAAGACACATAACCCACGAAGAAAAACACCAGACAAATTCCAGCAGATGGGCATCCTACAAAAGACGAGCACTCCTCCAAACTGTTCAGATCCCTGAAAACAGGGAAAACCTGAGAAACTGTCACAGCTAAGGGACGTGACAACTAAATGTGACGTGGAATCCTGCATGGGATCCTGGAACAGAAAAAGGACACTAACTAAAAACTAAGGACATCTGAATAAACTACGGACTTTAGTTCATAATAATGTATCAATATTAGTGTATTAATTGTAACAAACGTATGATACTAACATAAGATGTCAATAATAAGGGAAATTGGGGGCAGGGCATATATGGGAACTCGCTGTACTATCTCCTCATCTTCCGTAAATCTAAAGCTGTCCTAAAAAATAAAGTCCATTTAAAAAAATGTGTATTGGGCTTCCCTGGTGGCGCACTGGTTGAGAGTCCGCCTGCCAATGCAGGGGACACGGGTTCGTGCCCCGGTCCGGGAGGATCCCACGTGCCGCGGAGCGGCTGGGCCCGTGGGCCATGGCCGCTGAGCCTGCGCGTCCGGAGCCTGTGCTCCGCAACGGGAGAGGCCACAACAGTGAGAGGCCCGCGTAACGCAAAAAAGAGCCTGTGCTCCGCAACGGGAGAGGCCACAACAGTGAGAGGCCCGCGTAACGCAAAAAAAAAAAAACAAAAAAAAACCCGTGTATTATCTCACAGCACGTCCATTGTGATAGGTCCCACCACATCCCACGTGCCAGAGGAGGAAAGGAGACCTGAAGGGTGAGGGCTGCCCTGAGGCGGTCAGGGCTGCTGGCGAGTGGCCAGAGACCAAGGCGAGGGCCATTCATGACGATGCTGAGCCTTCACGTCCACGTCTGGGAAATGGGGATATTAATGGTACTTACTTAACTACAGTCAGTTAATAACAGTGAGCTAATGCAGGTCCTTGGGACCTAGCAAGTGCTCCCCAAATGTAGCTACAGTTAGTAGTTAAATATTACTCCTCTCTCTGAGCCTCAGGTCCCTGGCCTTGTCAGACTGCTGAGCAGGGAGGGATGTGGGCTTTAGGCAGACGTCAGGAATTATTTTTGGAGAGACAGAGCCCTCCCCCGGCCTAAGGGAGGAAACGGCTCTGTGATCTACGGGCGGTGGCTGTTTCTACAGCAGCAACTCCAGGCCTTCAGGCCTGCTGCCCAAGTCCTCTTTAATGGGGGCAGGGGTGGCAGAGGCGGGCACACAGAAGCTTCTTTGTCCCAATGCTGGTGTCAGCGCCCGGTGGCTGGCTCACTCTGGGGGCAGCTTGGGCCTAGTTACCACCCTGCCTGCAGGACACTGTGACAGCACAGGAGATGATGATTCACTCCAGGCTACCCTAACTCACCAGGTGACCTTGAGACAGTCCCTGGGCCCCTTGGGGCCTCCATCTCCCCACAGGTCACCCGGCTGGACTTCTTCGCACCCTGCCCACCTCAAGGCCTGGTGTGGAGACAGAGGGGCTGAGACAGAAGCAGACACGGCTGAAGGCTGGTCCCTACAGTCCTGGGGCCAAAGCCTGTCTTTACCACCTTTCAGCTCAGATCCCGTGGAGACTTCGCACCTGACCTACGAGGCTGGCCATGACCTGGGGCCCTGCGAGTGCTGACCTCACTGCTGACCTTTGCATTCACTGTGCCCCCCACCTGGAACCCCCTGCCCCCCCACCATTTGTCTGCTAGAAACTCCCACTCACTCCTTCAGGCACCGGCTCAGAGCCCTCACACTTTCCCTCCAGTTTCCCCAAGTGCGGCAAATAGCTCGGGGCCCCCGGAGCCACTCATTTATTACTCATTCACACTGTCCTTGTCAAGGTCACGAATGACCTCCACGTGGCCAAATCCGGTGGTCCCCTCGCTGCCCCATCTTGCTGCTCTGCTCAGCTGGCTGCTCCCAGTGGATCCCCGAGTCTTCTGGAAACACATTCTCCTCTTGGCCTGTGCAAGCCTGCCCAGTTCCCCTTCCTCCCCCTTGGCTGGCTCTTCCTCCTCTCCCCATCCCAAGCACTGGAGGCCTCGGGCCTCTTCTCTGCTCGCACACAGTCCCTCCGCCCCAGCCCGGGGCCCTCTGCCAGCATCTGGGCTTCAAACACCATCTCTACTCTCAGGACACCCAGATTTCCGGATTTCCAATTTCCTGCTCAACACCTTCCCTTGGCCCTCAGGCAGGCATCCCAAGCATCTCCCCTCATGCAGGTCCTCTAACCTCTTCCCGGCTGTTAACGGTCCCTTCCACAGTTCAGGCCACTGACCCCTCCCCGCTCACCTCCACAGCCAACCTGACAGCACATTCTGGCGCTCACCTTTCACAGCTCACCCAGAGTCTGACCACTTTTCACCACCTCCACTGCCCTACAGGGCTCAGGGCCACCACCTTCACCTCCTCTCTGGCCCTCCCTGCCCCCATCCATCCTCCCTGCAGCATGAGATGATGTCAGCTCCCTGTGGGAAAATCGCCAGTGGCTTCTCACGGCCTGTAGAATAAAACCCCCAGTCCAGACCATGGCCTTCAAGGCCCTACACGACCTGCCCCCGCTGCCCCCAGCTGTCCCTCAGCTGCCACCAACTACCTTTCCTTTGGTCAGTTTTCTAAGGCCACACAGGCCTCCTCTCTATCCTCCAAATGCTCAGGGCTCACCCCAGCCTCAAGGCCTTTGCAGCACTTGCTGTTCCCTCTGCCTGGAACACCCCCCCGGGACAACTGTTTGCCTCCCCTCCCTCACCTCCTTCAGGTGTCTGTGCAAATGTCACTTTTCCAGAGAGCCTTCCCTGACCTCTTACCTCTCCTCTTCCCTGCCAGTTACCCTATCTGGACTTTGCTACCCAGGATTGCGTCATCTGTCTGTATTTATTAACTGGGCACCTTTTCAGGGCTTCTAGCTCCCTTGGTTTCTGGGGCCTGCCAGGGGCACCAGAACCTCTTGGGAGACAGCAGCAGGTGGGCTGTGTAGGCTGGCACGGTGCCCTTACTTCCGGCATGTCAACACACAAATCAGGGTGGCTACTTAAATCCATTAGGAACTGTGCAAACACCACTATCAGGGGGTTGTCTGCCCTTATCAGCCCAGAGGCAAAGGTGCTGGGTGGAAGAGCTGCTGTCACAGGCAGGTGCGAAGTCTCCTGGGTCTGGTCCCAACGGACCAGGGAGGCAGTGACCTGCCTGGGATGCCCACCCTCCCGGTTCACACAACACACACCTAGGGCTCTGGTGCTACCGATCCTCTGCCCAGACTGGGCCCACTGCCTAGAACACCCTCTCCTCCTAGTGCCAACTGGAGGCTGCATAGTCCCCGGCCAGGTCTGGATATGAAATCCCAGACTCTGCTGCCGCCCGGGTTAGGGTCGACGGGCAAGTCACCTGGCCTCTCAGAGCACGGTGATCAGACCCTCCTCACTCAGTTGCGACCAAGAGTTAAAAGAGCCCAGCATGGGGCTTGCACACGGTAGGCTTGGGAAATATCCACTGTTAAACTGACCGCTGAGGCAGAAGGTCTGAGCCCTGGGGAGTGAATGTTGGGCGGTGTCCCCTCCTCACCTCTACTCAGTTGCTGCCCTCTCAGCAGTTACACACACCTGCATTTTGCCCCCACGATGGCCCTAGGAGGCAGGGGCTGTGAGCAGTCCCACTTTCCAGATGTGGAAGACAAGGCTCAGAGGTGCACTGACACTTGCCCAAGGCCACACAGCCAGGAAGTGGCAGAGCTTGGACTTGAACCCAGGACTGTAGGGGCCTGCTCGTGACCACCCCCAGATGGGGCGTCGGGGCTCACACTGTCTACATCCCTGCCCTTGAATGGGCTGCTCCAAGGCAGAGAGGCTGGAGGGGCAGGTCCTTCTCACCCCTGGGCAGAGGGGACATGTCTGGCTCCTGTGGGCGGGGCCCAGGCTCCCTGGCACTAGATGGGTTAACCTCCTCCCCCTTCAGCTGGTCCACCCCCAGCACATGCCTATGCCTACTCCAGACCCAGAGGGCTCAATTAGCTGGCCTGAGCACTACTGGCTTAGGCGACCAGAATGCTTTTAATGCGACTGTGGAAGCTGAACACTTGGGGCTGGCTAGGCGGACCAAGGGCACAGCCGCTGCCCCATCAGCCTGGGAGCCCAGGGTGGGGGAGGGGATGAGCACCTGAATTAGAGGGAAGAGGGGAGGGGCGGTGTGCGGAGAGGAAGGAACCGAGTCACTCCAGGACCTGGGAGTGGAGACAGTGAATTAAGAACTATGTCGTGCTCTCCGTTTTGAGGTGTGACTCTGGCCGGTCCCTTCTCTGAGGCTCGGTCTCCTCGTCTGGAAAATGATGACAACTGCAGCCTCCACCCCCGCAGTCTGTGGATGAGTGAGGACAGACCGATGGAAAACACTCAACAGGTACTAATACACTGCAGCTCATTCATTCACTGGTTCAGTAAATATTTACCGAGCACCTACTGTGTGAGGCTTTGTGCTTGGGGCTGGGGACACAGCAGCAGACAAAAATCCCTACTCTCAGGGAGCTGATAGTTGAGTGGGGGAGATAGGTAATAAAGAAACAGACTGTATAACAGAGTGGGGTGAGGGATGGTGTATGGCAGGGCTGCTATTGCTGAGGGAGAGCCTCCCCGAGGAGGTGACCTAGACGAGGCAGGGAACCACGCAGGTACCTGCTGGAAGAGAGTTCCAGGCACAGGAACAGCATGTGCAAAGGCCCTAAGCTAGGGGTGTGCCTGACAGGACCTGGTGGAGGCACAGCGAGAGGCCAGTGTGGCGGCAGCAGGGTGAGCCAGAGGAGAGGAAGGAAATGATGTGAGGCGGGGCTGGGGCCAGGCTGTGCTGAGGAGTTGGTGTTTTATTCTAAGTATACAGGGGACAACAGGCCGGTGGCGTGACCTCACGGAGGATCCAACGGGATTCTCCCAGCTGCCTGTGGAGAATGGACAGTGGGGGGCAGAGGTGGAGGCGGGGAGACCAGGGAGGAGGCTTCCACCATAGTCCAGGCTGGAGGGTGGTGCTGGACCAGGGAGGGGATGGTAGAGGTGGACAGTAATGGATGCTGGATGCATCTCGAAAGGACAGCCAAGAGCATTTGCTGATGCTTTGGAGTGGAATGTGAGAGAAAGGAACTGAGGATGACACCCAGGTTTTTGGCCCAAGTGACAGGAAGGACACAGGTGCCACTGACTGAGATGCGAGCCAGGGTTCCCACAACCTGTACCCCATTCGTGTGCACACAAGCACACACACACACACACACACACACACACACACACGTGTGTGTAAGTCGCCATCAGAGTGGTGCAGACACTAGGTAGGTCCCTGGCCCCTGGGGAAACTGAGGCAGGCAGCAGGGCTGCGGGCACTCACCAACTCCCAGCATTACGAGAGGTGTGTGCTCCCAGTGAGCCAGCAGCAGGAGGTGGACCGTGTTGTGGGCGATGAGGCTGAAGCACAGCACCACACAGCACCACTCCTGGAAGCGTTTGCCTGCAGGGAGAGGAGGCGAGAGGTGAGTGCAGGGCGGGTGGCAAAGGCCAAGGGATCAAGGATCAAAGCCAGGCAGAGCTGAGCCCATGGGGGCTCTTCGACTGTGTTCTGAGAGTCTGCAGTGCTGACTACAGGCTGAACACAGGGATTGCCTGCCCATTTCACAGATGATGTCACTGAGGCCTGGAGAAGGGGAAGGGCCTGCCGAAGCTCAGACGCTCAGGGCCGGGTGTGTTAAACCAAGCCTTTCTGGTGGGGCCCTTCTGAGCGCAGGCCCCTGTGCACAGGTCTGATGCCCATGAAGCTGGCCTTGCACATGCTGATTCTTTGGCAGACAGGACCAGAATACTGCTCTCCTGGGCCCCTTTGGGCTCTCTTTGGAGACATGTGAAAGAATATTAATGAGCTTCTTTTTTTAACTGTCATCATCCCATCACCTGTCCCCTTTTGTAGGTAATTATTTGGAGGCAGAGGCTATAAACAGCTTTTAATCATGGAGGTTCAGACCCCGCCCAACCTCCATCAAGCAGGGCTCCAGGCAATGAGTCAGGAATTCAGGAGAAATAAGGCCTTGGTTATCCCCTCCAGGGCTCCAGCCACAGGGAGAAGAGGCAGTGCGGATGAGGGGTCTCAAACTCCAGGGGCCAGGCAGGTGATTTGAAGGAGTGAGGTGGGCTGGGTAGGGAAAGTGGGACACCACAGCACATGTGCCCTTTCTAAAGCAGTAGCCACTAACTGGCTGACTACTGCCAAGGGGGAGTGTGGGCCCAAGGAGGCCAGACCTTCTAATTCTCAAGAGAAGCCAGCAATCAGGATGTGGGTGTGAAATTGTCTCTTTAAATCTTGGCACCTGTTTTAATAGCACGTGAGCTCAGACAAGCTGATTCACTCACTGCAGCTTTGTTGAAGGTATAGAAACTTTGAAAATAACCTTTGTGTCCATTGCCGGGGGACTCAGACAAATTAATTTGGTTTATGGCATCTCTGTAGCCAGGAAAAAAGCCTGGGCGACTGTTAATACGTGGCTATGGAGGGACATCCAGGACAAACTGGTAAGTGCAAACAGCAAAGTGCTAAACAGCCATTTATGTGAAAAAAGGGACAAAAACCTATACGGTCGAGACTTTTTCACGTACTCCCTTTTGAGCTCAAAATTTGTGAATGTAGGACTTCCCTGGTGGCGCGGTGGTTAAGAATCTGCCTGCCAATGCAGGGGACACAGGTTCGATCCCTGGTCCAGGAAGATCCCACATGCCGCGGAGCAACTAAGCCCGCGAGCCACAACTGCTGAGCCCGTGTGCCACAACTACTAAAGCCTGCGTGCCTAGAGCCCGTGCTCTGCAGCAAGAGAATCCACCACAATGAGAAGCCCATGCACCGCAATGAAGAGTAGCCCTTGGGCTTCCCTGGTGGCGCAGTGGTTGAGAATCCGCCTGCCGATGCAGGGGACACGGTTCATGCCTCGGTCTGGGAAGATCCCACATGCCGCGGAGCGGCTAGGCCCGTGAGCCATGGCTGCTGAGCCTGCGCGTCCGGAGCCTGTGCTCCGCAACGGGAGAGGCCACAACAGTGAGAGGCCCGCGTACC
>NC_041227.1:10937139-10965582 GCF_002837175.3 Physeter macrocephalus | reverse complement strand
CGCCGCAACTAGAGAAAGCCCGCGTGCAGCAACAAAGACCCAACACAGCCAAAAATAAATAAATAAAACAAATACATTTATAAAAACAAAAAAGAGAAGCCACAGCAATGAGTAGCCCGTGAACTGCAATGAAGAGTAGCCCCTGCTCGCCGCAACTACAGAAAGCCCGCGTGCAGCAACGAAGACTCACACAGCCATAAATAAATAAATAAAATAAATAAATAAATAAATAAATAAATAAATAAAGACTATTAAAGCAAAAGGAAATAAAAAGACCTTGTGGGTGATACAACATGTGACAGGGCCCCTGGGAATACTGTTTTCTCAGGCAGCTGGTCCCAAGGACAAATCTGCTCTTACATATCTCTACCTGGAACCTCCACCTCCAGGAAGCCATCCATGATGCCTCTTTTAACCCCCAGGCCTCCCCAACATGGGACCCATATCATGAGGGACTGTCACTGCCTGTCTAACATCCATCTTCCCCTCCCTAAATGTGAACTCAGGAGGCCTAGGACCATGCCTGGCTTGCTCACCAGGGTCCTGGCACATAGTTGTTGCTTAATAAACGCTTGTGGAATGAACAAATTCCCAACCACGATCCTAGAGAAAGAGTGCCAGGCTTTGTCTCTGGGCACCCCTCACTGAAGCACTGTGAGAAGGAAGTATGAGGCGTCCCACTGTTCCTGACAGGAAAACAGGCTCAGAGAGAGAAAGGGCCTTGTCCGGGCTGTACAGCAGCAGACTGCGCCCTGAGCCAGAATCCGAACAGCTGCCCTGTGAAAAGACCAAAGCTCAGAGTGGGAAAGGACATGCCCAGGGTCACGTCCCTCAGCCCCTCTCATACAGATGAGGAGCCCGAGGCCCAGAAAGGGCTAGGATCCCAACAGCATCACATAGCAGCAGATGCAGAAGCCCCTTGCTGCTTACTTCACAGTCAGGGGCTGTTTCCCTTGGGCCTTGGGGCCCTGCCACCTCAGGGGCCCCCACCTGGAGTCACCATGACCAGCCCCAGAAGGGCCTTCCCTTTTGTGGCTCCTGTTTGTGGCCAGGACCTGGGGCTCAGAAGCAGGAAGCCGGGAGGGGTGGTGGTAAGGGACAGGTGATTCCTGAGTACCGATCTGCTGCTGCCCAGCCTGTAGGGACAACAACGTGATCAAGTAACAGTAAGAACAACAATGGCTAACACCCACTGAGGCCTATTATGGGCTAGGGTACAGGGTGCGGCCCACATCAGAGATGCTGCAGACCCACTCCCTCTGTCATATTTTGCTCTTAGTTTTGAAAAAATCAGCTACACTTAAAAAAAAAAAATCACATGAAATTCCTATTCTCCTACTTCCTTTGAGAACATAGGGCTCTGGCCAGCCCAAGTCTGCTTCCATCACATGAGGCAAGAGCTCGTGGTTGACCCCAGTCCTCTCCCCTCCCTGCAGCCTCATACTGGGTGGCTTCCCTTAGTGGTGTTCCTGGCCAGGCCCCTGCAGTCATCTGAGGTTTCAAGCCCAAGGCATAGTCTCTCAGTCTCTCATTCAAGCCTCAGTCCCTCCAGGGAGTTACTGTGTGATCACCATTTCCTAGATGAGGAAACAGGTTCAGCGGGTAAAAATGAAAACTGGGTTTGGATCCTGAGCTTGTTAGCCTGGATGTTCGGGGCTGTCCTGATTCCAAAGATAGCCCAGCTCTCTCCCCTTGCCACGAAGAATATTCCAAAATCTGAGTATTTTCCCATCTAAACTCTCTCTCTGGCCTCTGGATCCTTCTGCAGAACAAGTGCCTCAACTATGACCCATAAAAAATACATCTATCATAATAAGCGGCCTTCACGGAGCACCTATTACATGCCAGGGACAGTGTCAGGGACGATCCCAACAAGCCCTTGCCTGCCGTACACCATGGGCTGGGGGCTCTTTGCCCCATCCTTCCGAAGGAGAAACTAGGGCCTGGGGAGATGAAGTGTGTTGTCCAAAGTCCCTCGAGAATCACCAGAGTCACAGCATGGACAGTCAGCTTGGCAGGGACTGCGTGGTCAGGTGGTCTAAACGGTGTCGCTTCACAGATGCGCAGACTGAGGCCCAGGGAGGGAAAGGACCTTCCTCAGGACAGAAGGGCTCAGGCCACCTCTGGCAGAGTGCTGAGCCTCGTTTCCCTGAGCCAGCCCCTGGCCTGGCCAGGGTCCACGATCAGGGCCGGGCTGAGTGACAGTAGTGACTGCCTGTTGGCCTGGGGAGGGGGCCAGGCTTGTGTGTGGAGGGCTGGGAGGGCTGGGAGGTGCAGGGGAGGCCATCTCTGCTTGCCTGGGGACAGGCCACAGCCAAAGGCTTGGTATCAGGCCTGACTCTTCTGGTTTCAGTCAGACAAGCCCTGGAACCTGCACTTCTGATGGTCCTTGGCCACTAGGAGACACTCGGCCTCAGGGAGGTGGGGGGACAGGAGGTAGAGAGACCAGAGAGACACAGAGGAAGAGAGACAGATGGGAGAGAACAGGAATCAGAGACACAGAAAGATGAGAAACAGCGGGGTGGTGGTGGTGAGATGAACTGGGAGATTGGGATTGACATGTATACACTAATATGTATAAAACAGATCACTAAAAAGAACCTGCTGTACAAAAAGTAAATAAATAAAATAAAATTCAAAAAAACCAAAAAACAAAAACGATGAGAAACAGAGAGAAGAGGGAGACAGAGACAGGGAGTGATTATAAGGCGACAAAGAGAACATGAGTATGGCCAGAGAGAAGGAGAGACAAAGAAATGGAAAAAGAACAAGACTGATGGAGGAAGACAGAGGGAAAGCTGGGCCAGGAGCGTGACAGGGACCAGGCCCGGCCAGGGAAGGGGCCTCAGGGAGGCCTGTCTTGGGGGACAGAATCCAGGCTCAGCTCTGGGACTACAGGCCAGGACCCCCACCCAGCGCTCCTGACACCCTCCACCTTCCCCCCACCCCACGCTAAGAGTCCCTGTGTCCCACAGGGCAGGGGCATCCGTAGTTAGCCAAGGTGGGTGAACAGGGGTTCTGGTGACCCCCCAAGATCCACCCCTGGAGCCTAGGTACCTGAGAAGTGGGACCCACATAGCCAGAGGTCAGTTGGCACCTGCCGGGAAGCTGGACTCCTGCCTTGCCTCCAGGCTTGCCCGTGGGACTGGGGTAGACCTGCCAAGCCCACCCACCCTTCACAAATGCCAGCACCTGGCAGAGGGTGGGGTGGTGCTGCAAACCCCAAACCTGGACCCTCTGTGGCTCCCGGGACCCGGGGGAGTGCTTGGGTCAGACACTCCTTGGCCAGACACTCAGGGTCCATGGGATCAGGCTGAGGCTGCCCTGATCAGACGACTCACAGCTCTCGGCCGACGCTAGGCCCACTGTCTCTGCCGCCAGCCCTGCACACATGCTGCTCTGCTGACCTGGAACACTGGTGCCCCTCCCGCACACGCACTTGGGCTGGCTCACTTCCACAGCAAAGATTCGGAACACAGAACCTAGAACGCCCCGACCAGTGTTCTCGTTCTGGCCCTGCTAACTGTCTGTGTGACCGTGGGCAGGTCACCACTCTTTGCTAAGCCCCAGGTGGACAGGGTGCAGGCACTTCAGGCAAGCCAAACAGATGCTGCCCCTGGCCTTGCTGACCCTCCCCTCTGGTGGGGGCAGACACAAGCCTAATCCCAGGCACGACAAGCGTTAGGAAGAACACGTGTCGGGAGTGGGCTACGAGGAGGCTACGGGGGTCTCGGTTTCCTCCCCTGTAAAATGGAGTTACTACCAGGATGCCCCTGAGACAACTGTAGTCAGGATGAAATGAGAGCACATAGGGAAGTGCCCAGCACACAGTCAGCGCTCAATAAACGTCCACTCTGTTAACTGCCTTATTATTGCTGCCAGTTGTCATGGTGCCAACCCATCACTGGCCCCAGGAATCTCAAGAATTCAGTCCTGGAACCCAGAAATTTACCCTACTCTCCCCCCCCCACCCCCAGCTCACTCTGTTCCAGCCCACAGGCCTCTTTGGTGTCCTGCAACTACTTCAGGCTTGCTCCCACCTTAGGGCCTTTGCACTTGCTGTGCAAAGGATTGGTCTGGACCAATCCTTCCTCAAATATCTTCAGGAGTCCCTCTCTTCTGGTCTCTGTTCAAATGTCACCTGCTCAGTGAGGCCTTAACTGCCCCCTCTCTAAAATGTCACTGTCCCCAACATTTCACTTCTCCCTTTTCTGCTAGTTATACGTTTGTTCCACAGCACTTGCCACCACTGGGCAAGTAAGATATTTCCCTTATTTACTGGGTTTACTAAAGGCCAGCTCCATTTTTCCTGTTTTGTTCACTGCTTTGCCCCCAAAGCCTAGAACAGGGCCTGGGACAAGGGTGCTCAATATGTATTCAGCCTGGCCCCTTATTTTATAGGTCAGGCCCAGAGACTGAGGGTCTTCTTCAAGGCCAAGGGACACAGGCAGGCAGAGGGAGGTCTATGGAATTTGGAGAAACTAGTCTCTTCCTCCTTCACTTCCCCTCTCCAGGCACTCCCCCTGCCCTGCCCCAACTCTAGGGTAAGAGGAGATAAGGCCTCTGATTGCAGGCTTGGGGCACCAGGAGACTGTCTGCAGCCTTAAATCCCTGCAGTGGCTGCTCTTCAGAGAGTGAGGGGCACTTGGGGATACCAGAATTGGGCAAAGATGCAATCATGGTGGAATGAGAAGATGGCAGTCCATTGAGGAGGCTCAGAATGCCCAGGTATGATTTGCTTGAAGGTTGGTAGGGTTTACTTGAGTGGGCAAAGCTGGACACCCCAGGAGGCAGGCTTTGAATCCTTACCCTTGATTCCCAGGTGGTGAGTCTGAGAAGCAGAGAGGTGAGGCAGCTTACCCCAAGACTCACAGGGAGGGTCAGACTATCGCATTAATAATAGGGATTGCCTACTGTATGACAGGCACTGCACCAAGGTAGACGATCTCATTTCCTCCTCCCAGTGACACTAAGGAACTGATACACTTTATCTTGTATCCATTTTAGAGGTGAGGAAACTGAGGCTCAGAAAGGGAAAGTGCCTTGGCTCAGGTTACACAGCTAAGAAGAAGAGTCAGGATGCCAAGTCCAGCCTGCCCCAGGGATCACAGGAGGTTTTAAGTCCACAAGCTGGGTGTTGGGGGAACAGGCTGAAGAAACCATGGTATCGTGGGCCAGGTGCCCAAGTCAGGTATGAAAAAAGTCACACCCAGAACATGGAATTGCAAGTCCAGAAAGGCCTCTGGTGATCTAGGACTCAACAAGAAAGCATATGGCCCAAGGTCACACAGATAGTTATGGCAGAGATGGTACGCAAACCCAGGCCAGTTAGGGAAAAAAGCCAAAGGTGGTAGTGGACCCACGCCCAGCCCAGACAAGGGCTGTGCATGGTGGTTGCCCCCTAGCAAAAGGAAAGATGTCAGAATGTTTGACAAACAAAGCTTGATGTGATGGCAACACCCAGGCAGAGGGGCCTCCCAGTCACTTGACTCTGGAGTTCTCAAAGGCACCTCCCTTAACCCCTGGGGACACTTTGCCCTGCTGGAGCCTGGCAATGAGATTCTTGAGGCTCAAGTGGAAGTCAGAGAAGGGGGTGGAGGCTGGTGCTTGCTGGAGCAGAAATGGTAGGCCCAGCAGGAAGAAACCAGAGACCTTGTCCTGGGGCAGAACCAGAGCAAGGGTTTCTGAGTTGTGGTCCGGTCTGGGGACCCCCAAGTCCCAATGGAGGGGGCTAATATATCTACATGGGGGAAGGAAATGGCTGGAATTGGAGCTTGTAGATGAGAGGAGCTTAAACTGGAAGATTTGCAGTGCCCTCACCACCGGGGATCCCAAAATATAGGATGAGAGTTAATGCAGTGGGGGAATGGTGGTCTGTAGACTGAAACTATAAATCTAAGATGGGGCTTTGGAGGAAGTGCCTCTGGGGCACTCTAGCTGGGGGCCCCTGAGTTGGGGTTCCCAGAGCAGGGGGCCTGACATGCCCAGATTTGAGGTCACTACCTCAGGGTCCTGGCTGGGGCGCCCAGGGTCTTGGCTGGGGTGCAGATGGGGCCCTAGAGTGTGAATTTTGGATCTGGGGAACCTGGGATAGGGTGTGACTTTTAGGGGGCAGTGCATGTGGCTGAGGGGCTGCCTTCGGCTTGGACAGGGTCCTGGGGTGGGGGGGTCCCTAAGACTAGGGGCGCTCTTTGCAGCCGCAGGTACCCCGAGCTAGGATCCGGAACTAGCTGTGTGATGTGAGCTGTCCAGAAAGACCTGGGGCTGGGATTCTGCCTTGGGCTTGGAAGGGGCGCTGGGGTGGGGTCCCCGAACTTAGAGGAGCTATTTGCAAGTTAGAAGCCGCGGATGGAGTTCTGCATCGGGGCCGGAGGCTGGGGTTCCGATATAGAGGACCCGGGGTCGCTGTCCGCAGCCCAGGCTGATGACTGCAGGCCCGGAGGGGGGCCCGGAGGTCCTACCTGGTGAGTAGAGCGCGGCCAGCTCGCGGGCCCCGGCATGCTGCGCGCCCCAGCGCCGGCAATACGCCGCCTCGTCCTCGTCGACCTCCGGCTGCTGGCCCGGCCCGTCTTCAGCGCCCGCCATAACCACTCGCCTGGCCAGCCCGGTGCGCTCTGCTGGCGGCGGTGGCGGCGGCGGCGGCTGTAGGTCCGCGGAACCGCGGCGAGATCACGCCGCCCAATGACCGCCCAGCCCAGGCGCGGCTGCGGCGGCGGCGGGGGCCTCTCCCGGTCGCGCGTCACAGCCAATCGGGGCCCGCGCCGGGGACACGTCAGCCAATCAGCGACCGCCGAGCCGCAACCAACCGCGGCGCGCGGGGGTCAGGACCGCAGCTGGCGCAGCTGGGTGCGGAAGTTGTGGGGTGGCGGCCCCTCCCTGCCAGTCCCGCTCCGCCTCCGGCCTGGTCGCCAGCCGGACGGAAACTCGGGCAGCGTCGTCGCCCACCTCGGGCTCGGTTTACCCACCGGTGCAAAGGGCCGAGGTCTTGCGCCGGCGGACCCAGAAGCGGGCGTCTCTTCAGCACGCACAGCCAAGCGCCTATTGTGTGCAAGGGACTCGAGTGGAGGGCTCCTGGGCGGGGCGGGGGAGCCAGGGCTTGGTGGGCACTTTGAACAGTGTCCCTGGCTGGGGCCGATTCACACTGGACCGACTTCTGAGCCCTACCGCGTGCAGAGGTTACGAGGACCGAGCGTACCCCTACTGTGTGACAGCTCGTGCTGTGTGCCCGGGAGCGCCTGTTCTCTTGAGGGAGAGGACAGTAGACTGATGAGAGTCACTGTAAGATTTGGTGAGCGCTTAATATCTGTTAGGCGCCGGGCCAAGCTAGACAGCAGCATATTTTTACTCATCATAACGAGTGGTGTTGCCTCCTCAGAGGCCCGCCCTCACCACGCCGCTGAGAGGTGCCCACTCCTCCAGTCACTGTGACATCACCCTGTCTTCTCAGTGCTTGTCGTAGGCAGTGAACTTACAGTCCGTGTCTCCGCCACCAGAAAACAAGCTCCTGAGGGCTGGGACTTGCTTAGTTCACAGCTGAACCTCCGTGTCTGGATCAGCGTAGGGCTCGGTAAATGCTTGATGAATGAATGAAGTCTCAGCCAAATGATTTCCTCAGCAGGTAAATGACTGGTCAAGCTGACTACAAAGTACACAGTAATTGCTCACATAAAATCCGTCTGGTGTCACCAAACAGCTCCGCCGGAGGCGGAGCTGTTCTAGAGGCCGTGGAAGGACCCAAGAGGTGCCCAGGGGGAGCAGGGTGGGGAGGTGAGAACCCTTCTAGAATGTCTTTTGGAGGCTCCACCCTTGTTCTGGTTCTCTGAGGGTTTAAGCCCTGGATTCTTCTGCTGCTAGGAAAAGCCGGTCATCCCAGGTGTGTTTCTTGGGTGTTCATGCCTTGGGAGGCCACCATCCCCAGCCAGGTCCATGCTCCTTCCCTGTTTCCTTCTATACCTTCAGGAAAGAAGCGGCGGCGGCTGTAGGTCCGCGGAACCGCGGCGAGATCACGCCGCCCAATGACCGCCCAGCCCAGGCGCGGCTGCGGCGGCGGCGGGGGCCTCTCCCGGTCGCGCGTCACAGCCAATCGGGGCCCGCGCCGGGGACACGTCAGCCAATCAGCGACCGCCGAGCCGCAACCAACCGCGGCGCGCGGGGGTCAGGACCGCAGCTGGCGCAGCTGGGTGCGGAAGTTGTGGGGTGGCGGCCCCTCCCTGCCAGTCCCGCTCCGCCTCCGGCCTGGTCGCCAGCCGGACGGAAACTCGGGCAGCGTCGTCGCCCACCTCGGGCTCGGTTTACCCACCGGTGCAAAGGGCCGAGGTCTTGCGCCGGCGGACCCAGAAGCGGGCGTCTCTTCAGCACGCACAGCCAAGCGCCTATTGTGTGCAAGGGACTCGAGTGGAGGGCTCCTGGGCGGGGCGGGGGAGCCAGGGCTTGGTGGGCACTTTGAACAGTGTCCCTGGCTGGGGCCGATTCACACTGGACCGACTTCTGAGCCCTACCGCGTGCAGAGGTTACGAGGACCGAGCGTACCCCTACTGTGTGACAGCTCGTGCTGTGTGCCCGGGAGCGCCAGTTCTCTTGAGGGAGAGGACAGTAGACTGATGAGAGTCACTGTAAGATTTGGTGAGCGCTTAATATCTGTTAGGCGCCGGGCCAAGCTAGACAGCAGCATATTTTTACTCATCATAACGAGTGGTGTTGCCTCCTCAGAGGCCCGCCCTCACCACGCCGCTGAGAGGTGCCCACTCCTCCAGTCACTGTGACATCACCCTGTCTTCTCAGTGCTTGTCGTAGGCAGTGAACTTACAGTCCGTGTCTCCGCCACCAGAAAACAAGCTCCTGAGGGCTGGGACTTGCTTAGTTCACAGCTGAACCTCCGTGTCTGGATCAGCGTAGGGCTCGGTAAATGCTTGATGAATGAATGAAGTCTCAGCCAAATGATTTCCTCAGCAGGTAAATGACTGGTCAAGCTGACTACAAAGTACACAGTAATTGCTCACATAAAATCCGTCTGGTGTCACCAAACAGCTCCGCCGGAGGCGGAGCTGTTCTAGAGGCCGTGGAAGGACCCAAGAGGTGCCCAGGGGGAGCAGGGTGGGGAGGTGAGAACCCTTCTAGAATGTCTTTTGGAGGCTCCACCCTTGTTCTGGTTCTCTGAGGGTTTAAGCCCTGGATTCTTCTGCTGCTAGGAAAAGCCGGTCATCCCAGGTGTGTTTCTTGGGTGTTCATGCCTTGGGAGGCCACCATCCCCAGCCAGGTCCATGCTCCTTCCCTGTTTCCTTCTATACCTTCAGGAAAGAAAAGTGTGCTTCCATGGCAGGGACAGGTTGCAGCGCAAATCCTGGTGAATTCTGGCAAAACTGGCTGGTCTTGCCTTATTTTTAGCTTAGTTCAATTTTTCAATCCAGGAGATTAAGGTGGCTTGCCTTGGTGAGGGCTGGATTTCACATTTCAGGGAAACACCTTTCTAAGCTCTCTGCATGTGTCCCAGACCTCCAAGCAGGCTGAGATGGGCTGGTTACTGCTGGTGTCTGGAGATCACCTAGTGGCCAGCACAAGGTGGGTGATGGACAAACAGGTCATTCATTCATTCATTCATTGAACACATTTATTTAGCACCAATCTGGCCCAGGTTGTTCTAGGGAAACAGCAGGGAACATGACAGAGTCTCCTGGGAGGTGGGGGTGTGAGTCAGGGGAGGCCTGTTCAAGAAAGTGACATTTGAGCCAAGACCTAAAGGAGATGGAGCCAGCTATGCAAATATCTGGGGGCAAATTGTTCCAAGCCAAGGGAACAGCAAGTGCAAAGGTCCTGAGGCAGGAACATGCTTGCCATGTCCAGGAACAGCAAGTTGGCCAGTGAGACACGAAGTAGGTGAGAGAGGGGGAGGTGAGGTCAGAGAGGAAGGGAGAGGGGCAGATAGGGTAGGGTCTTGAAAGGATTTAGAGGGTTTTGGTTTTTACTTAAAACCAACTGAGAAATCTCTTCTCTCTAAGGTTTGTTTGTGGTTTTTTTCGGCCATGCTGCACAGCATGCGGGATCTTAGTTCCCCGACCAGGGATTGAACCTGTGCCCTTTGCAGTGGAAGTGCAGAGCCCTAACCACTGGACCGCCAGGGAATTCCCGTTTAATTTTTTTTGTTTTTTGGCCGCACTGAGCAGCTTGCAGGATCCTAGTTCCCCGACCAAGGATCCAACCTGCGCCCTCAGTAGTGAAAGTGTGGAGTCCTAACCACTGGACTGCCGGGGAATTCTAAGGTGTTGAATAGAGGAATCACATGACCTGATTTATATTTAAGAAAATAATTTTATTTTTAATATGTAGGACATTCACATGCTTTGAAAGTAAAAAAATATATATATTCTATAATATAATGGAATCATACGATATGTGGCCTTTTTTGGTCTTACTTCTTTCACTCTGCATAATTTTTTCAAGGTTCATTCATTTTGTAGGACTTCATTCCTTTTTATGGCCATCAACATTCCATTGGATGAATAGTCTTCATTTTGTTTACACATTCAGTTGATGAACATTTGGGTTGTTTCCACCTTTGGCTGTTATAAATAGTGCTGCCCTGAACATTCATATACAGATTTTTGTGTGGACATATGTTTTTATTTCTCTTGGGTATATACCTAGAAGTGGAATTGCTGGGTCAAATGGTAACTTTAACTTTTTGAGGAATGCCAAACTGTTCTCCATGGCAGGTGTACTAGTTTACATCCCCACCAGCAATGTGTGAGCGGTGCAGTTGTTCTACCTCCTCGCCAACATTTGTTATTTTCTGTTTTTGGTTGTAACCATCCTAATGGATGTGAACTGGTATCTCACTGTGGTTTTGATTTACATTTCCCTAATGACTAGTGATGTTGAGCATCTTTTCATGTGCTTATTGGCCATTTGTATATATCTTTGGAGAAATAAATACAAATTTATTCAAATCCTTTGCCCATTTAACAATTGGGTTGTCTTTTTATTGTTGAATTGTAAAAGTTCTTGATATATTCTGGACACTAGACCCTTATCAGAGACATAGTTTGCAAATATTTTCTCTCATTCTGTTGGTTGTCTTCACTTTCTTGATAGTGTCCTTTGATGCACAAAAATATTTTTACTTTTGATGAAGTCAGTTTATTTTTTTCTTTGTGCTTTAGGGGATCATTATTTCCTCATTCATTTTTTATAACTTCATTGTATTCCACTGTGTGGCTGGACCATAGTTCATTTAACTAGCTGTTTATTGATGGACACTTGGGTCATTTCCTATCTTTGGATGTTATAGATGGTTTACTTAATGTCATTTTTGCATGTGAAGGTGGATCTGTTGGACTCCTGAAGTGGGGTTGTTTTGACAAATGCTAACTGCTTTGTCATTTTGCTAGATATAGATAAACCTATCGGTCGGTAGGTAGCCATTAGAATCCTATTCTAATTTATACTCCCACCATCTGTGTTCAAGAGTGCCTGTTTCCCACAGTCTTGCCAACAGAGGGTAGCTAATAAAGTAAGTAAAATTAAAATTTCAGTCTTTCAGTTATACTGTGCACATTTCAAGGGCTCGATAGTCACATGTGGCTGGTGGGTGATGAATTAGTGCAGATTTAGAACATTTCCACCATCGCAGAAAGTTCTATTGGGCAATTCTGGTAAAGAATTGTACAGTGACCTTGACTTTATATTTTAATAGGATCCTCGGCCTGCATGTGAGAGGTGGACTCAGACCGTGCAGAAGCAGGAGACCAGAGAGGAGGTGACTGCAATAGTCCAGGTAGGAGGGGATGGAGGGTCAGACTAGGGTGATTGTGGAGGTGGGAGAAGTGGTGGATTCTGGTTGCATTTTGAGGGTGGAGTGGCCAGGACTTGCTGGTTGATGGCATGTGGGGTGAGGGAGAGAGAAGTCGAGGATGACTCTCAGGTTTCTGGAAGGATGGAGGCGCCATTGACTGAGCTGGTGAAGAACAGGTGGGAGCAGGTTTGGGGAGCGGGGGAGACCAGGAGTTCTGTTTTGGGCATGCTGCGTGTAAGGTGCAGGTTGGACATCCCAAGCTGAGATGTCCAGTGGCTTCACGTAGTTTTTCTGGCCTAGAGAATGACATATAATTTTGGTCCTCAAGTTAGAGCAAAGTCAGAAGGGAGGGAAGAGGCAGAATTACATACCTAAGATGGGGACAAAGGCCAAGGGCAGCAATGGGCAGTGGAAGGAGCCTGGCCTTTGAAGCTTGGAGTCTCACAGCTGTGTTTCTGAGCCTCTGTGGGTCTATTTTCCTTCCGTAAAATGGAAAGAACAGCACTTCATAGGCTTGTTGTAAGGTTCACAGGGAGCACAGTGAGAGGTGGGGTACCTGCCAGGCAGGATACCCTGCAGAAACGTTTGTTACACTTGACTATGGGGGCAGTGGGGTGAGATCCACACCCTCACCTGACAGTCGAGGCCTTGCTGACTCTCCAGCCTTGTCTCCTGACATCTCACGCTGTCATCCACTGCTGGGCCTTTGCCGTCACTGTACCTGCTTCCTGGTGCATGAGCTCCCCAGAGAGTCAGGTGGCTGGCCCCTTCTCCTTCAGGTCTCTGTTCTCCAGCTCCTGCTAGCTCTGAGATGCAGGCTGCAAAGCCGCCTGACCTGGACACCCCAAGGTGTCACAGTGTTGGGGGATGGAGCCTCCCATGACTTGCCTCAAATCATGTTGATCCGGATTGCTCCATTCACTTATTCACCAAATCTTTACTGAGACCCGCGGTGGGCCGGATGCTGTGTAAGATGCTGGCCATACAGCAGTGGTCCCTACCCTCCCAGTTGCAAGAGAGACAGACAATAAACAGGTAAAAAGAGAATCTAATGTCAGGTAGGGACAGGTGATGTGGAGAAATGAAGCAGGGTAAGAGATGAGTGGAGGATGATAGGGAGAGCTTCATTAGGTGGAGAAAAACAGAAGGGGTGATCGGCATGGGGATGAGAACAGTAATACGTGGTCAGCAATAATGACCAGCATCTATTTGAGCACTTGCTGTGTCATGTTATGACCTCACTGAATCTTCACATCATCCCCAAACAGTTGCTTAAAACAGCGTTGATTATTACTCCTTACAACTCTGTGGATTGGCTAGTGGTTCCACTGCTGGTTTCACCTGGTCTCACTCTTGCAGCTTCATTCAGCTTCCAGCTGTACTCATTCATACATCCAGCAATGTGTGCCGGTTGTTGGCTGGGGCATCTCAGTTCTGTTTATGGCCTCTCATCTTCCAGAAGGCTAGATGGGCTTCTTCTCGTGGTGTTATCAGGGCAGCATCCAAGAGTGCTAGGGTCAGATGTCTCATAAGTCACTTCTTTCATTTTATTCATCAAAACAAGTAAAAAACCAGCCTGGAGGCTCCTTTTTCCTCATTGGCTCCCTTGCATCACATGCCCGTTCCTGGACCAGTCACTAGCAGGGGGAGAAGATTGCCTTTAGACCCCTCAGGCCCTTCTAAGGATCTGGGGATGGGGTCACTTTCCTGAGCCAACTGGGCTCCTGGGGGAGGCGTGGACATTTGAACAAAACTGGGGCTAGGTAGGGGCCATTACTAACCACTGTTAATGCTGGGTGGAGCTTCTTTCTGGGCATTTTACAGACCCAAATAAAAGCAAAGAGAACCCTTTCTGGGAGATTCTTGGGACTGTGACCTGAATGGGTCCCAGCTCCTGGGCACAGTCATGCACCTTTTTCTTGGGAGCAGGGGGGATAACAGATTAAAACCATGTTTTAAAAACTAGATGGTGATTTCTAAAACCCCTTTTAAAATAAGAATTTCTAAAAAATAATTTCAAATTTACAGAAAAGTTGCAAGAATAGTACAGCAACTTTCCATATATCTCCTTCACTCAGATCCCCCAATTGTCAACATTTTGCTACATTTGATTTATCATTCTTTTTCTCTGTGTGTGTAATTTTTCTGAACCATTTGAGAGTCAGTTACACAAAAAAAGATACAATGTCCTTTTACTCCTAATTACTTTAGTGTGCATCTCCTAAGAGCAAGGACATTCTCTTACATGACCGCTGTATAGTTTTCAAAACCAGGAAATTCAATGCTGATACAATGTTATAATATCATTCTTATTCTCCATATTCAAATCCCACTAATTATCCCAATAATAACCTGAAATCCTTATTCTTTTTTTAATAATCTTTTTTAAACTTAATTATTTTTGTTATTAATTAATTAATTAATTTTTGGCTGCGTTGGGTCTTTGTTGCTGTGCGTGGGCTTTCTCTAGTTGCGGCGAGTGGGGGCTACTCTTCATTGTGGTGCACAGGCTTCTCATTGCTGTGGCTTTTCTTGTTGCAGAGCGTGGGCTCTAGGCACGCGGGCTCAGTAGTTGTGGCACGCGGGCTCAGTAGTTGTGGCACACGGCTTAGTTGCTCCGCGGCATGTGGGATCTTACTGGACCAGAGCTTGAACCCATGTCCCCTGCATTGGCAGGCAGATTCTTAACCACTGTGCCACCGGGGAAGTCCCTGAAATCTTTATTCTTAAACCAGTGACTACCAAGGTCATGGACCCCTTCCAAAGAGATAAAACGCGTGCACCTGTCCGAAGAGAAGAAAATCAATAACATCTATAAATCTGCTTAAAGAATCTGTGCTTATAAACCCTGCTGCAGGCTCTGTGCATTGAGAGCAGTGATTCTCAACTGGGAATGATTTTGCCCCCCAGGGGACATTTGGCAATGTCTGGAGGCATTTGTGGTTGTCACAACTGGGGGTGGTGATATGCTACTGGCATCTTGTGGGTAGACGCCAGGAATGCTGCCAAACATCCTACCAGGCACAGAACAGCCCCCCACCCGCAGAGAATTCTCTGCCCCAAAATGTCAGTAGTGCTGAGGTTGAAAAACTGTGACCTATAAGTAAATTGGGGAGAGATGCCTTCCTCTGTTGCAGTTGGAGCACCCCCTGGATCCACAATTCACCCCAGCAATTCTTTTTCCCCAGCTACCCTGGAAAACCCTGCTCCTATAGGCATAGGAAGGCCCAGCCAAGTCTGTTTACGGTGGCTTCAAAGTGGAACCAACCCCCATGCCCCATTAGGAGGAGACTGATAAAATAAAACAGTGTAGTCATGCTGTGCTCGTAGTGCTTCCTTTGGCTCTGTTTGCTCCTCTGTAAAATGGGGTTCGGGAGATGGGCTTGGAACGATGCCAAGAATCCTGGGCCCAGCTGCTGCTTTATGACTTATGGGCATAACTGCTCTGACTCATGCATGATTGATGCATTGGGATTATGCACGGACATGTATCTGAGCTTTTATCGACGGGAGGCTGCCCTGGAATGTCCTTCCACTGGAATCAAGGGCAGGGCCTCTGCTGAGTCATCTCTGGCCCTTGGGAGTGTGGCTCAGGGTATGGCTCATTTTAAAAGCAGCTACCATTTCTTTTCTTTTTAAAAAATTATTTATTTGTTTATTTATTTATTTTTGGCTGCGTTGGGTCTTCATTGCTGCGTGCGGGCTTTCTCTAGTTGCGGTGAGCGAGGGCTACTCTTCATTGCGGCACGCTGGTTTCTCATTGTGGTGGCTTCTCTTGTTGTGGAGCACGGGCTCTAGGCATGCGGGCTTCAGTAGTTGTGGAACGCGGGCTCAGTAGTTGTGGCTCGTGGGCTCTAGAGTGCAGGCTCAGTAGTTGTGGCACACGGGCTTAGTTGCTCCGCGGCATGTGGGATCTTCCTGGACCAGAGCTCGAACCCGTGTCCCCTGCATTGGCAGGCGGATTCTTAACCACTGGACCACCAGGGAAGTCCCTTTTGTCTCCATTTTTTAAATGAGGAAACTGAGGCTCAGAGAGGTCATGACAGACAGCTGGGAAAGGCAAAATTGGGATTCAAACCCAAGACGAGTCAAATTCCAAAGTTTGTGCTATTTCCAGTCTGCTGCACCTTCTCCCACACATACTGGGTGCCCAGAAAATGTATGGGCGTCAGAGACTGGACAGTATATTCATTGGTAATAGATCACCGAGTTTTAGAAGAAAACATGATGGCTGCCCAGCTATGTTACCTAATGACTACTGTTCCCAGCTTCCCTTGCAGCAATATAGGACATATGACTAATTCCATCCAATAGGATGAGAGTGGAAGTGGCACAAAACATCTGGTTTGTGCTCTTAAATGAGTTGACTTCTACTTCCTTTTCTCTGCTACCCACTGGCAGGAATGTAGATGTGATGGCAATGCTAGAGCAGCCATCTTGGACCATGAGATGGAAACTGCTGGTTGAAGATGGAAGAGCTATAAGATAGAAAAGAGTCTGGGTCCCTGATACCATAAAGCCACCATCCAAGTCTGCTTTCATTCAGATTGATGTGAGAGAGGAAAGTAAACTATTTTCTTGTCTTGTAGACGTTTGTTATTTGAGTCATTCTTACAGCATTGAGCCTGTATCTCACCAATGCATTTGTTAAATGAACAAGTAGATGATTGAATGACAGAAGGAGTAGTCAGATCCAGCCCCACAAACATGTAAAAAATGCACAAAGATGGCACTTCAGCCTAGGTGGAAGTATCTTCCAAGTGCATGGAAAAATTCATGGCCAGTGGAGCCAGTTTCAAACCTGGCCCTTGTACTAGCTTGCTGTGTGCCCCTGGGTAAGCCACGTGCCCTCTCTGGGCCCCACATTCCTGGGTTGTAAACCAGGCTTAAGCAAGTTCATGGAATCTATGCAGTTTAAAGATGTTCATTGCTCTCTGGAATTCCATTTCTAGGAATCCATTCCCAGAGAAATTCTCACCCCATAGCCCATGAACACAGGTGCAAGGATATAGCTGCAGACTGGTTTGTGGAGCAAAAACTTGGAAATATCCTTAAAGGTGATTGAATAAACTCTGGCAGGTTCATGCTCTGGTGTGCTGGACAGCTGATTGTGGCCATGAGGAATTCTCTGGTGACACCTGCTGGCACAAAATGATACCGCAGCCCAGCTCAGTGAGGAATTGGAATTTCCAGAACAAGAGGTTCAGGGTAGCTGTGAGGGTAATTTGGGAAGCCACAGAGCAGGGAGAGATTTAGAAGGAAGGCCAAGGCAAGGAGATTGGCCTGGGTGTGGAGGTTGAGAATACAGACCTGGGTTCAAATTCCAGCTTCACTATCTACTAGCTGGGTGAGCTTGGGACTTTCTCTGAGGCTTAGTTTCTTCTTTAATAAAATGAGTATCCCAGGGCCCTCATCATACAGCTGTCTGGCGAGGATTTGACAAGAGCATTCATTCATTTGATTATTTTTTTTTCATTTGATTATTTATTGAACTAACATTAAGCACCTATAATGAATCTCATCGCAGCACTAGGGATACACCACGACCTGAGTCCTGCCCTCATGGAGTCTCGTTGGGGGGAGACTATAAAAAAATAAACACATGTATAAGATATTTTCAGGTACTGATAACTCTGTAAAGGAAAATAAAGCAGGAGATGGATCTGTGTGGGTGGAGGCACTGTTACAAATAAGGGGCTTGGGGAGGGGGGACGTCCCTGAGGAGGTTTGAGCAGAGGCTTGAAGAAGAGGCATCTTGTGTATATAGAAAACATACAAAGTGCCAATGGAAGAGCCTGGTCCATAATCCATGCTCGATACATGGTGGATCACTGTCTTATGACACAAAGGAAAAGAATTAAAGGCAAGACTGGAATCCATTTCCCAGGGTCTGAGGAAATCACAGAGAGTGAGAGAAGATTTTTGGGGGCCTGACAGGTGAAGAGCCTGGACCTGAGTTGACCCAGCTCTGGGTGGCCTTGGGCAAATCACTGTCTGGGCCTCCATTTCCTCATTTGGAAAACAGGGCTGATAATATCCACGTTGTGAGATTGGGGGTTATCATGGGCTGAATCGTGCTCTGCCCCTCCAGTCATATGTTGAAGCCTTGGCCCCCAGCATCTCAAAGTGTGACTGTATTTGGAGATAAGTCTTCAAAGCGATGATTAAATTAAAACAAGGTCACTAAGGTGGGTCCTAATCCAATATGACTGGTGTCCTTATAAGAAGAGGGGATTAGGACACGCAGACACACAGAGCGAAGAGGGTATGAGGACACAGGGAGAAGACGGCCATCTCTGAGCTGAGAGAGAGGCCTCAGAAGAAAACAACCCTGTGGACATCTTGATCTCAGACTTCCAGCCTCCAGAACTGTGAGAAAGTAAACGTCTGTGGTTTAAGCCACCCAGTCTGTGGTACTGTGTTATGGCAGCCCTAGAAAACTAACACGGGGTTATATATGAATACAGACAGGCACACAGGAGGCCCTTAATAGAAGCTGATTTCCTTGGCCAGAACCACATGGAGCCTCTCAGCTGTGCCTGGGTCCTGATTTGGGAATCCCCAGCATCTGTGTAGACCCAGAGTCAGCCTTGGGATTGCTGCGGTTCCTCCGCAGCTTGGTTCACACTGTGCCTGGGATCGGCCCTGCCCTGGGGGCTCAGCACACCTAATTTCTGCCCTCCCCTCTGGTTCTTTACTCAGTCAGTCCACAAACTTAGCATGTAGCACTGTGGCCATTCTCTGAATTATGGCATGGCTGTATTAGCGAGGATCCAGTCTGGAAAATGGAGACCACTCTAGGCATTTCAAACAGAAGATGAAATACAAGGAATTGCCTATAAAGATGATGGAAGAGCTGAGATGCCAAAAGGGCAGGACGAGGCACCCCAGGATGAGCTACAGCGGGAGGTCAGAGCGACAGGAGGATGTGGTATCACTAGATCCAAGAAGCCAGGGCTGGAGCCATGGTGGGGACTTCCTGGTAGAAACTGGGACCAGGAAGGGAGGTCCTTTTGGGGAGGGACTGGTCCTCCTTGCCCTCAGATGCTTGTTCTGCCCTGCCCTCGTTCTGTTCTGAGTTGCAGAGGGGCTGGCCTCTGCAGGCGGCATTTCTCAGGCTCCAGGTCAACTGACTTCCATTGGCCCGTGAGCGATCCTGGTGGGAGATTGGAGGTTTGAGGAAGGGAGAAGTATTTTTCCCTGTCTCCTTACACTTTGGGCTGCATCTCCGTCAACAACTGAGTCTTCTCCACGGCTTCAGCTCCCACAGGACAGTCCACTGTGTCTCCCGCTTTGCTGAGTGACCACAGGCCCCGGGCTACCGTAGTGTTACTTCCTCCCTCGGGCCCTCCAGCTTAGAAGTGGCAGTGACTTTGCTGCTGCGGATTCTGAGATTCTTCACAATTTCTTGGTTGGCTTCTGGGCTCCTGCATCATCTTTGTAACCAATTCCCTGTTGGAAAGTCTCTCTGTTTAAATGCTCAGTGGTTTCCTTTCTTGATATGAGTGGTTTCCCTTCCTGATATGCAAGCAAACTGGCAGGTGGCCAGCCCAGCAGGCCTTTCCAGCCCTTTCCCCCTTCTTACAGATAAGAACCTGGCAGACTACAAATGGGAGAGGCAGCTGGGTGCCGGGGATCAAAGGGCAGCCCTGGAGTCAGATACGCCTTGCTTTGTCCTAGGTCTGCCATTTGTCAGCTCTGTAAACTTCATCAAGTCACTTTCCCTCCCTGAGGCCTCAGTTTCCTCACCTGTCCTGTGAGGATAAGGATTGTACCCCTTGACACAGGGCTGTTTTGAGGATTTGATGAGATGTGGCGTGGAAAGAACTTAGCCACAACCGTAGAAAAGAAGAGTAAAGAGGGGGCTTCCCCATCAGCAGTTGAAAGACGTATGCCATTATAGTAGAAGCTGTGTGGGTACTGGTGCAAGGACAGACAGGGCAGCGAGGCAGAGCAGCGACGGTGGAGCAGTCCGTGGACACCTGAGAAGTAACGGCACAAGAACGGCAGCCCCGCCGCCCAGGAGAGACTGTTCAGAAGATGGTGCTGGGAAAGTGGCCCAAATAAAACTGGATCTTTAATTCATACTGAATTTGTGGGAGGGACTGGTCCTCCTTGCCCTCAGATGCTTGTTCTGCCCTTGCCTGGTTCTGTTCTGAGTTACAGAGGGGCTGGCCTCTGCAGGCTGCATTTCCCAGGCTCCAGGTCAGCTGACTTCCATCGGCCAGTGAGAGATCCACAAAGGTGGATTCTAGATGGATTAAAGGCTTCACATGAGGTACAAAATTATAAAAATTAGTAGAAGTTATATATACACGATGGAATGCTATTCAGCCATGAAAAGAAATTTTGGACTTCCCTAGTGGTGCAGTGGTTAAGAATCTGCCTGCCAATGCAGGGGACATGGGTTCAAGCCCTGGTCCAGGAAGATCCCACGTGCCGTGGAGGCACTGAGCCCGTGCGCCACAGCTACTGAGCCCGCAAGCCACAACTACTGAGGCTGCACACCTAGAGCCAGTGTTCCACAACAAGAGAAGCCACCACAGTGGGAAGCTCGCGCACTGCAATGAAGAGTAGCCCCCGCTAGCCGCAACTAGAGAAAGCCTGCGCACAGCAACGAAGACCCAATGCAGCCCAAAATAAATAAATAAAATAAATAAATTTAGAAAAAAAGAAATGAAATTTTGACATGTGCTACAATATGGATGGACCTTAAAAATATTATGCTAAGGGGAATAAGCCAGTCACAAAAGGAAAAATATTCTATGATTTCACTTATACCTGAGCAGTCAAATTCATAGAGATAGAGAGCAAATTAGAGGTTTCCAGAGGCTGTGGGGAAGAGGATGGAAGGAGGATTACTGTTTAATGGGAACAGAGTTTCTGTTTGGGATGATGAAAAATTTCTGGATGTGGACAGTGGTGATGGTTGCACAACATGGTGAATGTATTTAACGCCACTGAATTGTACCCTTAAAGTAACTAAAATGGTAAATTTTATGTTATCTATTTTTTACCACAATAAAAAAAGCACAAATGTGTAAAAGGCAAAAAAAAATACATTTTGATTATATCAAAATGAAGGAATTCTGACCAAAGGACCCTATAGACAAAGTTAATAGGCAGATGTTAAGTGTGAAGACATTGCAGTGTCTAAGACTGCAGTGCTCAGAATATGTGAGAAACTCCTGCAAACAACAACAGAAAAGACAGTAGCCCCAATGGAAAAAGGGCAATGGACATGAAGAGCAATTTACAGAAGAGGAAAACCACAAGCATGGGAGGAAGGCTCAAACTCACTAGTAATAGGAAATGCGAATGAAAACAACCAGGGGCTCTCACTTTATACCTATTAGATTGGTAAGGATTAATGTTGGACAGCACCCAGATTTTCGCCACTGAAAGGAATGAGGGCTGGGGTAAGAAAAGTAGAAGTTGAGCCTGGAACATCTTGTTGTGTCAGAAAATAAGGACATGCTCCAAGAATGATGGGGACGTGATAAAAGGACACAGGAGCCAGCTGAAAGGGGCTGACACTAGCCAAATCAGGGCCAATTTGAGCATCAAAACAAATAATGGTAATCATGGATTTATAACCCCTGGAATAAAGTAAAATCCATGAGTCCATACTGATATAAGTGAATAAACAAATAAATGGTGTGGTGCTTTTAGGATATGGCTACCAATTCTTTGACACTCTTCAGAAGGTGGAATTGAATTCACTTCCTCTTGAGTAGGGGCTGGACTCAGTGATTCGATTCTAGTAAATAGAATATGGCAGAAGGGATGCTCTGTCGGAAAACTAGGTAATAAAAAGCGTTGTGCTTTCTCCCTGCTCTTTCCCTCCGATCACCCTTTCTGGGGAGGACAACTTCCATGTCATGAGGACCCTCAAGCAGCCCTAGGAAAAGGTCCATGTGGTGGGGAGCAGAGGCCGGCCACCCACACGGCCACATAAGGGAGTCATCTTGGAAGCAGATCCCTCAGCACCAAGTCATCTGCTACGATACCCACTGGCCACATAGGGCCACGGATGTCAAATATCTCATTAATATTTTTTTATATTGAGAATATGTTGAAATGAGATTTTAGATATATTGGGCTTGATAAAATATATTGCTAAAACGAATTCCACCTGTATCCTTTTCTACTTTATAAACAGTGGCTACTAGAAAATTAAACATTGGGACTTCCCTGGCGGTCCATTGACTAAGACTCGGTGCTTCCAGTGCAAGGGGCATGGGTTCGATTCCTGGTTGGGGATCTAAGATCCCACATGCTGCGTGGCACAGCCAAAAAAAAAAAGAAGAACATTAAACATGGGATTCCCATTGTGGCTCACATTCTACTCTTCCTACAGGACAGTGATGCTCCAGCCCCAGCTGAGCTTTCAGATAATTGTAGCCCCAGCCAACATCTTGACTGCAACCTTCTGAGAGACTCGAAGGCAGAACCTTCCAGGCAAACTGCTCCTGAATTCCTTACTCATGAACCAGTGAGAAAATGAATGATTATTATTTTAAGCTGCTAAGTTTTAGGGTCATTTATTATATAGCAATAGATTGATTGAGGCAAACATCATAATGGATGCTAAAATTAGTGAAATTGTGAAAAATGAGTGAAAGTTGGAGGAATAAGAGGATATTTAAATAGTTTAAAAATATCTCCCCACAAGATACTTACTCATTACAAAGAGAAAATACAGTACCTTGACAGTGGTGAAACCTGGCAGACATCACTCGACCAAGTGATCAATATTAACATTACCAGTAATGGGACAAGTGGCTCTCAGGTCCTCCTCGTGGAAAACACCGAGGAGGACACACCACCACTTGTGTGGTTCCTGACAAAGGTACCTGAGTCCAACCATGAGGAAACTTAGACTCACAGGAGGGACATTCTACAAAATAACTGGCCTCTTCAAAAGTGTCAAGGTCATGAATTTTCAGGAAAGGCAGACCGACCGAGGAACTATTCCCAAGTAGAGGAGACCAAGGAGATAGGGCAACGAAATGCAGAGTAAATTGCAGGCACCAATACACCTCACCTCTAAACACTTCTGCGTGCACACCAGAAGCTAGAGTTCAGTATTTGTCTGTAAAACTGACATTGAGTGAAATGTACAACTCTTAGGTGTACTTTGGATTATTTTTGAAATAGCGTCTTGCAGATGTAACCAAGTTAAAGATGGGCTCATACTGAATTAGGGTGGGCCCTAAATCCGATGACTGGTGTCTTTATAAAAGAAAGAAGAAGATTTGGATACAGACACGCCTAAGGGGAAGAAGGCCATGTGAAGATGGAGGCGGAGAGTGGAGTGATGTAGCTCCAAGGCAAGGAATGCTAAAGATCGCTGGCAACTACCAGCAGCTGGGAGGAGCCTTCAGGGGGAGCACGGCTCTGATTTCAGACCTCTGGGTCCCAGAACTGTTGGAGAATAAATGTGTGTTGTTATAAGCGGCCTAGTTTATGGTGCTTTGGTGTGATAGCCCAGGGAAGGTAATACAGAACATTTACCATCACCCCAAAAAGTACCCTTGTACTTTCCCACTCAGTCTTGCCCACCCTAACCCTAACCCTAACCCCCCAGCTTGAGGCAAACACTCTTCTGAGATTTTCCATTATATATTGTTGCTTATTCTAGAGGTTCGTATAAGTGGGAGTCATGCAGGATGTATTCTTTTGTGTCTGGTGCTTTTCACTTGGCACAAGATTTTAGAGGTAACCAGGTCGCTGCACCTATGAATGGTTGGCACGCCTATGATTAAAGTCAATTGCTTGAGGGGGAAGCAAATTTTGAAGTTGAGGAGGAGGGGGATGGGCAATAAGGATGAGAAATTTCTCTTCAAAGCTGGGCCTGGAGCTTCCTGCCCTGGGGTGTCTGACCTCTCAAGTTCACCACCTACACCTGCTTTCTCTACTCTGCAGCGGCAGAGGTTGGAGGTTGGGCTCTGTCGTCACCTGTCGGTGACTCTAGACAAATGCAACCAGAGATGCCAGCCTTGCGCCCAGCCAGGTGGGGAGATTGTGGGTCGGGCTAGTGTGTATTTTCCTGGGTTGTGCCCCCAAATCACTGAGCACCTACTCAGCACCTGCATGAGTCCTCTGTGTGTGTGTGTGTGTGTGTGTGTACAGAGATGACCCACATTGGGCTGACCTTGAGGGGCTCCAAGGAGAGGGAGATTACACAAAACTAACTCCAGCTGGGGCAGAATAAGATCCTAGGGTCACCAGGTGTAGAGAGCACAGAGGAAGTGGAGAGTAATTTGACTCGGGCATTCAGGGAAAGTTTCTCAGGGCATTTCTCAGCTGGAGGTGGAAGGGAAGGGTGTAGAGGCACAGGGAACAGCAGCAGCAAAGGTGTGGAGGCAGGGCACCTACTCAGCACCTGCATGAGTCCTCTGTGTGTGTGTGTGTGTGTGTGTACAGAGATGACCCACATTGGGCTGACCTTGAGGGGCTCCAAGGAGAGGGAGATTACACAAAACTAACTCCAGCTGGGGCAGAATAAGATCCTAGGGTCACCAGGTGTAGAGAGCACAGAGGAAGTGGAGAGTAATTTGACTCGGGCATTCAGGGAAAGTTTCTCAGGGCATTTCTCAGCTGGAGGTGGAAGGGAAGGGTGTAGAGGCACAGGGAACAGCAGCAGCAAAGGTGTGGAGGCAGGACCACGCCATGCATGGCTTTCTAAACTCAGACAAATAGTAAGAAGGTAATACATATCCATGGTGAACATTTTAAAGTTAGAAAAGGAGGTGGGGCTTCCACCTCCCACCTCAGGACCCTCGCCCTCCTCCTGCAGTGGACTTCCTCTAGGGGCTCCCAGTGAACCAGCCTCCTGGTAGGCATGCCCTTGTGCAGCCCCCAGCCCTTGCATCTGGCCTGTCCAGTAGAACGTGACAGAAATGGTGGCGAGCCAGTTTGGGGCTTCAGCCTAAGAAGGCCTAGCAGCTTTCACTTCTGTGCCATGGGGGAAGCCAGCTGCTGTGTAAGGAGTGCAGCTACTGTGATGGGGAGACCATGAGGAGAGGCCACCTGGAGGGGCCACAGGAGAGAACTCCAGCAGAGAGAGCTTGGACCACATGCAGGGGCCAGGGAGAAAGCCACACGACAATAACACACATGCAGAGGCCACATGTGGAGGGAGAAACTACATAATGGAGAACGGGGGAACGAAGAACTCACTGGCAGACAGGCTCCAGCAACCATCAGCCATTCAGGCCAACCTAGCTGAGGTGCCACACGTGGGAATGAAGAAGTCACCTTGGATGTTCCAGCCTGCAGCCAGCCCTGGAGCAGAGACAAGCTGTCCCCTTGTGCCCTGTCCCAATTCCTGACCCGCACGGCCGTGAGCAAACAAAACGGGGGTTGTTGTTAGCCGCTAAGTTTTGGGGCCTGTTATTACACGACACTCTGAGCACCCTGAACCCTACGCTGCCAGTGCTGCCAGTTTCTTACGGCTCTTGCAGTAGGAGGCTACATCCTCATAGAACACACGAGGACATTTCCGTATCTCCCCTCATTTATGTGGGGTTTGCACACCACACATCCTGGCCTGCACTTGGCCTTTTTCTCTTAACAATAGACCTTGGAGATGGTCCCAGATGTATGTGGTTCAATACAGTCATCACTAGTCACAGGAGGCTACTTAAATTTAATTGAAATTGAATGAAGTAAAAAATTCAGTTCCTGAGTCACACTAGCCACATCTCAAGTGCTCAGTGGCCTCATGTGGCTGGCAGCTCCCATATGGTACAGCGCAGATGTGGAATATGCCAGTCATCCCAGAAAGTCCTATGGGATAGTGAAGGTCTGGATCTTCTCCCGTAGAGCTGCCCCATTCTTTTAAAATATTTATTTATTTATTTGGCTGCTCTGGGTCTTAGTTGCGGCATGTGGGATCTTTAGTTGAGGCACGTGGGCTCTTAGTTGTGGCATGCGGGATCTAGTTCCCTGACCAGGGATTGAACCCGGGTCCCCTGCATTGGGAGTGCGGAGTCTTAACTGCTGGACCACCAGGGAAGCCCCTACCCCATTCTTTTTAGCAGCTGGAGAGTATTTCCTGGAAACAACAGCCCCTGATGTTATATCACAAGATCTGCTATTGCAATGTTCATTGTCCTTGTACAGGTGTGAGTGTCTTTGTAGTATAAGCGCCCAGCATTTCTGGCCCAATGATGTTAACAATTTTGATAACTATGGTCAAAGTACAAGAGGTTGAACCACTTTGCAAAGCCACTAGAAGTGTGTAAGTGTGCTGGTTTTCCCGAACCTTCATCAACACTGTGTGAATTCACAATTAAAACTTTTTTTAGCTAATGGCGAAGGTTTTCAAGACAAACATGATTCTATCAGGATACTGCTCTGCCATGCCTTTCTTTGACCTCACAATGCCACTGGGCTTCTCTCCATGCTGACATATGAAGATCTACCTTGTCCTTTAAAAAAAATTGTGGTAAAATTCACATAGCATAAAATTTACTAATGAAAAAAACTGAAGTATATATATATTTTTTAAGATGACGTTATTCTTTTTTAAAATTAATTTATTATTTTTTTTTTGCTGCGTTGGTCTTCGTTGCTGCGTGCGGGCTTTCTCTAGTTGTGGCGAGCAGGGGCTACTCTTCTCATTGTGGTGGCTTGTTGCAGAGCATGGGCTCTAGGTGCACAGGCTTCAGTAGCTGTGGCGCGTGGGCTCAGTAGTTTTGGCTTGTGGGCTCTAGGGTGCGTGGGCTTCAGTAGTTGTGGCGCATGGGCTCTAGAGCGCAGACTCAGTAGTTGTGGTGCACCGGCTTAGTTGCTCTGCAACACGTGGGATCTTCCTGGACCAGGGATCGAACCTGTGTCCCCTGCATTGGCAGGCGGATTCTTAACCACTGCACTACCAGGGAAGTCCCTGAAGTATAGTTGATTTACTATATTGTGTTCGTTTCAGGTATACAGTGAAGAAAGTGATTCTGTTTTATATATACATATATATATTTTTTCAGGTTATTTTCCATTATAGGTTATTACAAGATGTTGAATATAGTTCCCTGGGCTATACAGTAGGTCCTGTTGCTTATCTATTTTATGTATAGTAGTTTGTATCTGTCAGTCCCATACTCCTGATTTATCCCTCTCCCCCTCTCTTTCCCGTTTGGTAACCATAAGTTTGTTTTCTATGTCTGTGAGTCTGTTTCTGTTTTGTATATAGATTTATTTATATTATGTTTTAGAGTCCACATATAAGTGATATCATATAGTATTTGTCTTTCTCTGTCTGACTTACTTCACTAAGTATAATATTCTCGAGGTCCATCCATGTTGCTGCAAATGGCATTATTTCATTCTTTTCTTTTCTGACTGAGTAATATTCATATATACATATATATATATATGCCACATCTTCTTTATCCATTCATCTATCGATAGATATTTAGGTTGCTTCCATATCTTGGCTATTGTAAATAGTGCTGCTGTGAACATTGGGGTGCATGTATCTTTTTGAATTGAGTTTTTGTCTTTTCCAGATACAAGTCCAGGAGTGAGACTGCTGGATCATATGGCAGCTCTGTAAAATTTACCATCTTATAATCCAATAGTTTTGATAAATGTATCATGTTTATGTAATGCTATTATTAGAGGAGGCTGCACAAAGACTTTATGGGAATGCTGTACTGTCTTTACAACTCTTCTGTAACCTAAAAATGTTACTAAGTAAATAGTTAAAATCAATCGGCAATTTAAAAGAGTTCAAAAAAATTTACCATCTTAACTACAGTTCACTGACATTCAGTATTATATATGCACACCGTTGTGCAACCATCACCACCATCCATCTCTAGGACTTTTCATCTTCCCAAATTGAAACTCTGTACCCATTAAACAACTCCCCTTTCCCCTCTCCCCAGCCCCTGGAAACCACAATTCTACTTTCCATCTCTGTGAATTTAACTGCTCTAGGTACCTCATATAAGTAGAATCAGACAATATTTGTCCTTTTGTGTCTGGTTTATTTCACTTAGCATAATGTCCTCAAGGTTCATCCATGTTGTAGCCTGTGTCAGAACTTCTTTCCTTTTAAAGGCTGAATAACATTCCCTTGTATGTATAGACCACATTTTGTTTATTCATTCATACATCAGTGGACACGTGTTGTTTCCACCTTTTAGCTATTGTGAATAATTGCTGCTATGAACATAGTTGTATAAATGTATTTTCAAAACCCTGCTTTCAGTTCTTTTGGGTATATGCCTAGAAGTGGAATTGCTGGATTGTATGGTAATTCTATTTTTAATTTTTTGAGGAACCACCTTACTGTTTCTCACAGTGGTTGTACCATTTGACATTCCCACCAACAATGCAGAAGGGTTCCAGTTTCTCCATGTCATCACCAACACTTGTTATTTTGTTTTTGCTTTTCTTTTTTTTTCACGGTAGCCATCCTTGTGGGTAAGAAGTAGTCTATCATTGTGGTTTTGTGCATTTCCGTAATAATTAGTGATTGTGAACATCTTTTCGTGTGCTTATTGGCCATTCATGTATCTTCTTTGGAGAAATGTCTATTTATAAACTAAGTCTTTGCCCTTTTTTTTTTTTTGCGGTACGCGGGCCTCTCACTGTTGTGGCCTCTCCCGTTGCGGAGCACAGGCTCCGGACGCGCAGGCTCAGCA
>NC_041227.1:10934381-10936639 GCF_002837175.3 Physeter macrocephalus | reverse complement strand
TGTGTGTGTGTGTGTGTGTGTAGAGGGTGTGGTGGGGGACAGGCGTGGAAGCAGGGAGACCAGTGAGGACCTACTGCAGTAGTCCAGGCACAAGATGATAGTGACCAGATCAGGGTGGTGGCCACAGAGGTGGGAGAAGAGGTTGGATTCTGGTCATATTTACTGTATTTCCCACCTAGCTCTTTTTAGCACTTATGAGAAACTTCCTTCATTCACCCTGAGCCAGCCACATTGCCCTTGCACGATTCAGCCTCAGGGCTGTATCTTTTAATCCCCCAAAGACCCTATGAGTTCATTTGATTGTTAAATAGCCCCGTTTTACAGAAGAGGAAACTGAGGCATAGGAAGATGAGCTCCTCCTCACTCTGTATTTTCTAAAGAGGCTCACAGCCGTATCTCCCATCCCTCAAGATTTTTTTTCTTTTGAAAAACAGCTTTATTGAGATATAATTTGCATACCACAAAATTCACCCTTTTAAAGTATACAATCCAGGGGGTTTGGGTATATTCACAGACTTGTGCAACCATTACCACTATCTAATTTAGAACATTGTCATCACCCCCCAGAGAAACCCTGTACCCATTAGCAGCTGTTCCCCACTTCCCCCTTCCCAGACTCTGGCAACCAGGAATCTAATTTCTGTCTCTGTGAATTTGCCTCTTCTGAACGTTTCATATAAATGGAATCATACAATCTATGGGTTTTCGTGACTGGCTTCTTCCACTTAGCATGTCTTTGAGGTTTATCCATGCTGTAGCCTGTATTAGTACTGCATTCCTTTTCATGGCTGAATAATACTCTGTTGAATGGATATGGCACACTTTGTTTATCCATTCATCTGTTGACAGATGTTTGTTTTCTTGTGACATATGTCTTCACTTCTCTTGAGTATACATATGTAGGAATGGAATTTCTGGTGAAACTTCATGTTTAACCTTTCGAGGAACCGCTTTTCCAAACTGTTTTCCAAAGGGTCTGCACCATTCTAAACTCTCACCAGCAATGTGTGAGGTTCTAGGTTCCGTACATCCTCCTCAGGCTCTTCTTATAAAGTGACCTTGACTCTCCTCCCATTGAGTGGTGAGGTCTCTCTGTCCTCTCCTGTCCCTTCCCCTTGAAACTTGGATGACCTTTATGACTACATCAACTGACTGAGTACAGTACAAATGATCCTACATGACTTCCGAGCCCAGATCATAAGACTGCCTTGCACTTCCAGCTTGCTCTCTTGGAATGCTTGCTCTGGGAGCCCAGCCGCCATGTTGTGAGGAAGCCCAGCTAGCCCTGAGTGAAGCGACCACACGGAGAAGTCACGTATAGGGTGTCCTACTGCCATCCCCTCTGAGGAACCAGCTGCCAGCCTGTGGCAAGTGAAGACTCTCCACATGATACCAGTGCCCCGCAAGCACCAAGTCACCCCCAGTTTTCAAGTCACCCCAGCTGAGACTGCTGACATCATAGAACAGAGAAAATACATCTCTCTGTGCCTTGTCTAAATTCCTGACCCACGGGATCCAAGAGATATAAATCCAAAAGAATAGAATGGATGTTTTATGCCACTAAGTTTGGGAGTGTTTGTTATGCAACACTAGTAGTAACCAAAACACACAGCTAGCAAGGGGTAAGGTCAGAATTCAAACCCTAGCCTGTCTGGCCTCAGGGTCATCCCTTTCTGATCCCATGGGTGCTGTCCCATTCCTCAGGCCGTGATGAGGGGGGTAGATGCTCTTTTCCCAGTCCCATTTGACTCAGTGCATCAGGTGACATCCCCTTTCTCAGGGTGACCTTCTGGCAGCAGCATAATCCATGGATGGAAATGCCTTCCTTTTGTTTGTCAGATTGTTGCTGCTGCCACGGTTATTATTTAATACACAAGAATTCTTATTCTTTCTACAAAAGTTAGAATAAACAAATAAGGAAAAAAGTCCACCTGTCATACCCAGCATGCAGGGAAAATCTCCATGAAACACTAGACTCCAGGGTTGAATCACATGATACAGGCATTTAACTTAGATGATTTCACCTTGAACTCTGGGCCAAAGCGGGGACGGCAGAGAGAGAGAAATGACCTAAATAGCTCAGGTGAGCTGACAGATCCTATCTTGTGTTCAGCACGTCCCCAAGCATAAGGCAGCCCCTCCATCCAGTGGCTATTTTTTTTTTTTTTTTTGCGGTACGCGGGCCTCTCACTGTTGTGGCCTCTCCCGTTGCGGAGCACAGGCTCCGGACGCGCAGGCTCAGCGGCCATGGCTCACGG
>NC_041227.1:10862201-10934268 GCF_002837175.3 Physeter macrocephalus | reverse complement strand
GAACCTGCGTCCCCTGCATCGGCAGGCGGACTCTCAACCACTGCGCCACCAGGGAAGCCCCCGAAGTGGCTATTTTGATTTACAAAGAATTCATAGTGCACTATGGTTGAGAGAAAATTTAACTGATTTACTAGGATCATTTTGGCTGTACACAAAAGGAGAACTGTTTCCCCCCAACAAAAATGGGATTGCTTTACACATATTGCTTTGAACTTGCCTTTTTCGTGTAACGACGTACCTGGAACTGCTTCCTGTGTAAGCTACTTCTCGTGGCCTTTTTTTGTAGGAGGGAAGCTTCTGTGTGCTTCACATGATATCTTGGTCTGGGCTGTAACACAGTAAAAGTCTACTGAAACACCATGAATCTTCTAATCATAATGTTGAGCGAAAGAAACCAGACAGGAAAGAGCCCATACTGTGTGATTCCATTTATATAAAGTCCAAAAGCAATAAAATTAAGCAATGGGGTTAGAACTCAGGACTGTGGTTAGTTAACCTTAGGGAGCATTTACTGGGAGGAGACATGAAAGGGGCTTCTGGAATGTTATGTTTTATTCTGGAACATTCATCTGGATGCTGATTAGATGAGTTTGTCCACTTGGTGAGAATTCTCTGTATGATGTATGCACTTTTCTGTGCAAAAAATAACAAAAAATACTAATGTTTTCAGAACATGGGCTGTGCTGTATGGAAATACATGTTTCATGTTTTTGTCACATGTAGACATATGTGACTGCTTAGAGGATTGGACATAGAGTTGGAAAACCTGGGTCTGAATCCTGGCTTGGCCACTGATAAATGTGTCACCTTGGGCAAATTACTTAACCTCTCTGAGTCTCAGTTTCTTCATCTGGACTCCTTATCAAGCCCACAAGGCCCACAGGATCAGCCCCTGCCACCCTCTCCAAGTGGCTCTACCAATGCTCTTTGACTCTGTCTAAGCCACAGCCACACAGGCCACCATTCTGCTTCTGCCACAGGCAAAGCTTGGTGGAGCCACAGGGCCATTGCACTAGCTATTCCTGCTTCTGTCCTCTCCCTGATTTTCTTGTGATTGGTTCTTTTTTCTCTTTCATGTCTCGATTCAAGTATCACCTCTTCAGAGAGCCCCTCGCTGACCACTCCCCACCCCAACCATCATCAATTATATTCCCTGGTCTCATTTTTCTTCCCAGCGTTTCTGTCTGAAATTGTCATACTTGTTGTTTTGTGTTGCTGTTGGTTACTTTTTATCCGTTCAGCACTCCCTCTGGACCCATGGGCTCCATGAAATCAGGGATCTTGAGAGTCTTGTTCATTGCTAACATCCTGATCACCTAAAACAGTAACTATTTGTTGTATGAGTTAATCAATCCGCACAGTGATCTGATTCTATATACTTTGTAGAATCCTCAAGAGGTTCAATGAGATGGTGTCTTGAAAGTGTGTTTTAAGCATCCAGGTTTATAAAACTGGAGAGAACCTTGAAAGCCTTGTTTGAATGTGGTCAATTACTGAGAGGGCTCTAAACAGCCATAGGTTTCCCTTTGAGCTAGACCTCCGATAATCTGATCTCTGCTAAAAGTCACTATAACTTCTGCAGCCGTTTCCCTCCTCATCTTTTGCGCTATTGGCTGTTTGCCTGGAACAAAATCACTGATATTCTTGTTTAGTTTATTTATCTCTATAATATTACTTTAACGTGATATTAAGTAATTCAAAAGATACAAAGAGTATAATGAGAAGTCTGTCTCCCTCTGACTCTTGACACAGAGGCAGCTAACATTTCCAGATACCCAGTAAATGATTCCAGAAATTTTCTACACATAAACAGGCATGTAGGGATATATATCCCCACCTTTTCTGTTTATACAAAAAGGATCGGATTGCACACAGATCTGCTTTATATCCTGGCTTTTTCTTTTTTCCACTTTACAGTCTATTTCCATATCACTGCATATGAAGCGGTCTTGCTCTTTTCAGAGACTGTACGGCACATCATGATTTATCCATTCCCCTATCCATGCACGCAGGTGAACTCAGTCGTTTGCTACTGAAAACAGTGACTGTCCTCAAACATACATCTTGGGGCCCAGAGAGTCCTGGGAGTCCTTTGGAGTCTGTTAGAGGAAGCCAAGAGCTCACCCTTCCCCAACCTCCTTTCCACCCCGCTCCAAACACCCTCCCCGGTGTTTGTGTTTTGGCCTTTTAAAGACTTTTTCAAAGTTGACTTTGGCTTCTTGGCCTGAACTCTGAAGTGTTTGAGCTGATAAGATAGTGGGCTTGGCGGAGGGGGGCAGGAGCAAATAGTTACCTTGGAGGCCCTCAGCCCAAGCAGAAGAGGGGGCCGCAGCCCCCCTCCAGCAGCGGGCGTTGTGGACAGAAGGAGGGTGAATCCGTGCTGGGGGAGGCTGGGAGGTGGGTGTGTGTGCTGCCCGCAGGCTGCTCCTTGCCAGCTCCAGCACCGAGAGGGCCCAGCAAGGGCTGCCTTGTTGACCAGGGCCTCTCAGAAACCAAACAAGACACCACGGGCAAGTTAGAGCAAAGTCCTGGCAAACCTCCAGACCCAGGCACATCTCAAGAGGCCTTGAACCCCGAGGGACCTGAGGGGCCACAGAAGGGCCCAGTGTCCGTGGCTGTGGCACAGTCGTGACACAGAGTCACCACATGCTGTCAGCTATTATCTCATTCCAGGGATTTTATCTGCCCAGCACTGAGCTAGGTCCCAGGCCACAGAAGTGAATGAATTAGTCCAGATTCTAACTTTATTCAGTCTAGAACAACAGAGGGGTGACAAACAGGCAAGGAGTCCCCAGGGTGCCACAATGGGCTGTGGGAGCCAGAGCAGGGACACTGCCTGGCCTAGGGTAGAGGAAAGCCTCCTCAGTCATGACACATCCCAGCTGAACGACCCCCTGGGGCTCCCCAGGGCTCCCTAAGAGTCCCAGGGCCCACAGCCCCTGTGTGATCTGGCGCCACCCACCTCCCCAGCCTGGGCTAGCTTCGTTGTCAGCTTGTCAACATCCCGCACTGCTCCCCTCAGGTCTCCATAGCGCTGCTCCCTCACCTCCTACCTCCTCAGCCGAGATGTCACCTCCTCCTCCAGTAAGCCTTCCTTGATGCCCAGGATGGGTCTGGAGCCCCCTCAGGGCCGTCTCATGCTGCTGTACATTCCCTGTCTCAGCTCTGACCACTCTGGATTGGGGTCACCCTTTGCGGGTGGCCAAAGTACCCGAGCATGGCCAGAGTCCAAGCTCTGTGGCTGGCCCGCCCAGATTCAAATGCTGGCTCCCCCTCTTAGCTGTACAACTTGGGCCGCAGTTTTCTCATCTACAAAGTGGGCATTATGATGGCACACACCTCATAGGATGGTTGTGAGGAAGAAGTGATTTAATTTAAGTGCCTAGAACAGTGTCTGGCGCAGAATTTGTGCTCAGTATTATTACACTGTCTCTCTCTCTCCCACAGACCGTAATAGGTACTCACTTAACATTTGCTGGATAAATTAATGCAGACCTTCAAATATGTTCGTGAAGATGAGCAGTGGGGGGAAATGCTTGTGATATCATGGAGAAGTTTTTAAAAACACAACACTAAATAGTTGAGCAGTATGATTTACAACTATGCAAACACGCACACACACACACACACGCACACACGCACACACACACACACCTTTAGCTTAGGAGAAAGAGAATAAAAACAGGATGTTTAGAGTGGTTGCATTAGAAGCATAGGACAAAGAATAATTTTTCTTCTTTCTTGTTTGATGTGTTTTTTTCTAATCTTATTTAATAAGCATGGTTTCAATTTAAATGGGAAAAAATAAAAACAAATCTAGAGAAAGGGAAGCCCGCAAGCCTTTTCTGTTCCATAGAGTTTTCCCACAAACTGGGGCAGGGTGGGGCAGGGCGGTCAGAGAAAGAGCTGCCCTTTAGAAGTGAAGCAAGAGTGGGAAAACCAGCGCGTTCTGGGCCGGTGGAAGGTGTCAGCCGACCAGGGGGAAGTTGTGCGAATAATGACAAAGTAAGCCCTCTCCCAGCACGGGGCATGGTGGAGACTGTGGATGCTGCCACTCCCCAAAGCCTCCCCAGACCCCAAGCTGGGCTAGCGACCCTGCCTAACACCACAGCCCAGTGTGTCCCTGTAGCCTAACATGTATCACACCACCGTGTCTGTGCCCCTCTTCACGTACATTACCTAGCTTAACCTGGTTCTGACAGCCTGCCTGTGAGCAAGCTGTAGGTCACTGTGTTAGCCTCATTTCACAGAGGGGGAAACCGAGGCTCAAAATGTTTAATGATTTGTCCAAGGTTGCCTAGCTGGCAAATGGCAGAGTCTAAATTTAACAGCATTTGGTTCCATCCTTGTCTATGACTGGCCTCCTTCTTCTCATTTCTACTAAACCAAATGGTGAGTTTCTGGATAAAGGCTCACCGTCTTCACTATGTCCCCAGGGCTTGGCTAGGGTCTAGCACGTGAGGGCCTAATAATTACTGAGTAAATGAATTAACAAATGGGGGATGGAGAGGTAAGTAGATGGATGGATGGATGAATGGGTGGATGGGGGAGTAGGTGGGTGAAATGCATGAATGAAGGATGATGGATGATGGATGGATGGATGGGTGGGTGGGTGGATAGATATCGATGGATGAGTGGGTGGTTGGAATCCATACATGGAATGAATGCATGGCTGAATAGGTAAAAGAATTAATTAAATAAATGATCATGAAAGGCAGAGGGCACTAGGAGGATATGTGTTTGTTCTTGGACCTCGAATGCACCCTTCAGGAAGGTTGCAAACTGGCAGCCCTCAGGCCGAATCAGGCTTCAGACATGTTTTGTTTGGTCATCACGGGTTTTTAATTTTTAAAATTAATTGCCATTATTTTAAAATTAGGAAATTTCACATGAGAAACCTAGATTTCTGGCTTCTCTTGCAAAACTGGGCCAGCGCACATGCCGGAAAACAACGTGCCAGGACTGACAGGGCTGAGCCATCTGGGACTCCGCAGTCCCCACCACTCTCCAGTGCATCCCTGATGTCGAGGTTGGGTGTCAGCTGCCGTTTATCATGGCACTTCGGGCTGGTGTTTTTCTCATAGTATAATTAAAATGAAAATGAAAAATCTCTTGTACCTGACTTTCCATCAAAAGTGGGAAAATGAGGACGTCCCTGGTAGGGCAGTGGTTAAGAATCCACCTGCCAATGCAGGGGACAAGAATTCGATCCCCGGTCCGGGGAGATCTCACATGCCGCGGAGCAACTAAGCCTGTGCGCCACAACTACTGAGCCTGCTCTCTAGAGCCCACGAGCCACAGCTACTGAGCCCACGAGCCTGGAGCCCGTGCTCCACAACAAGAGAAGCCACCGCAATGAGAAGCCCACGCACAACAACGAAGACCCAATGCAGCCAAAAATAAATAAATAAATAAATTTATTAAAAGAGAAAACAAAGTTAATAAGTACTCAAAATTAATCACTTTCTAATTGTTTTTTTTAAGTGGGAAAATGAAAATATGTAAAAAGAAAACTGGGAGAGAAAGTATTTCTTTGTGGAAGAAGAGAGTACTCCTGTGGATTGGATGCCCAAACAATACATACTTTCCTGAGGGACAGTAGAGCACAGTGGTTAAGGGCACAGGTGCTGGTGTCTGACAACCGGGGTCAAGCCCCAGCTCTGCTACCTACTGGCTGTGTGGCCTTGGGCAAGTCACTGAACCTCTCTGGGTCTCAGTTTCCTCATCTCTAAGACAGAGATGGTGTCAGTCCCCACCTCCAGGGTGTTAATTAGCAGGTTCCTATATGTGAAGCTCTCTGTGTGTGAGACAGGACTAACTTTGGTCACTTTTTGTGACCAGCCTGGACCCTGTGGGTCCACAACAGGGTTTCTAAACCGAGGGCCATCTGGCAGTGTCTAGATTTGACAATGTCTAAAGACATTAGGACTGTCACAACGTCCCTCCCATTCCAGGCTGCGGCCAATTAGACAAGGGATGTGTCCCTAGCGCCTCCCGGTGGTCTCATCCCTAAACTGCATGAAACTCTCCAGCCTGGGGTGGTGTGGGGAGAATGGGGACTTACCCCAGGGCCATCCTCATCCAGACTAGATGGGAATGTGGGGATTTAAGGTAATGAAAGATGGCAGCAAAGGCTTGGGAGAAAAAATAACATGGGTTTGTATCTGAGCTCTTCCACAGACCAGCAGGGATACCAGGACCCCTCTGGACCTCAGTTACCTCAGCTGTAAAATGGGGATAATGTTACTTCACAGTGTTGTTGGTAGGATTATATTAAGGAATATACATAAACAGATGGCACATATTAGATGCTTCATAATCCTCCTCTCTGACGCGGGTGGTCACCTAGACCCATAGCCATTTATATTTGATGAACTTCCAATATACCCCGAGTGATTTTTTTTTTTTTTTTTTTTTTTTTTTTGCGGTACGCGGGCCTCACGGGCCCAGCCGCTCCGCGGCATGTGGGATCCTCCCTGACCGGGGCACGAACCCGTGTCCCCTGCATCGGCAGGCGGACTCTCAACCACTGCGCCACCAGGGAAGTCCCTACCCCGAGTGATTTTTAAATAAGTCTCAAATAAATAATTTTGTTGCAAAGGCATATTTACTAATATGGAATGGGATCCACAATATATTGTCAAATAACCTCAGGCCTCAAAAACATTGTGTACAGGCAGATCCCATTTTTGTTTGACATATCTGTATTTTAAAATATGTACATTGGTAACGTTTATGAGAAACAAAGACCTAATTTTCCTAGTATATGAAGAGCTCTTGCAGATGAAAAAAGAGACGATTATCCAATAGAAAAATAGGCAAAGGACATGAATGCTTTGCTACCAGAAAAGAAATACTAATGGCCTTTAGATATATTTTAAAATTCCCAACCTAAGGAAAGACTATGCAGATTACAACCATGGTGAACACATTTTTCCCCAATCAGCAAGGCAAAGATCGAGAGGTCAGATAATAGTTGGTGTTGGCTAGCCTGTGGGGAAACCAGTGCTCACGTAAATTGTTGGTCTGAATGTCAATTGGTAGGTATGACCTTAGAAAGCATTTAGACAATAAGTGTTAAAATTTAAAAATGCACCTGCCCTGTGACTGGGCAGTTCCGCTGTTAAGAATTTATCCCTACAGAAACGGACCCACATACACGGAAAGACTCCTGTGAAAGGAATACTAATTGCAGCATTGTTTGCTGCAGCAAAAGACTGGAATCACCTACATGACTATCACCAGGGGCTGGTTAGATAAATTATTATATTCAGACAATGGAATGTGTGAAGAATGCTCTCCTGGTGCTGATCTGGAAAGATCTCCAAGGTACATTGTTAAGTAAAAAACAAAACAAAACCAAACAAAACCAATGCAGATCAGGGTGTGTAGTGTGCTTCTATTTAGAGAAACAACTACAGGAATCCATGTACATGTTTGCTTATCTACACTCTGGATATCTCTGTAACAATCCCCAAGAAACGATAACCAGGATGGCTTCCGGAAAGGGAAGCTTGGAGCTTTGGAGCTGGGGGGCAGGGTTTAAGGATTAGACGGAGAATATCCACTGTAAATCTTATGGTGCCTTTTCAATTACTTTTCATGTAAATATGTTTCCTTATTAATTTTTTAAAAAGTTTTTAATGCACACTGATAGATGAGAGAGAGAGAAATGCCCACAAGGATGTGCTCCAAAGTGTCAGCAGCACTTATCTCTGGGTGGCAGATGGGAATTCGGGGTGACTTTTATTTTCTTCTTTTTACTTAGATGGATTTTCTAATTTTTAAAAATAATTATCAAAGAATATTTGGTAGCTTAAAAAATTCTTTAAAAGTAGACCCTCCGTGTTTTCTTGGTAGTCACAGAAAAACTAACTTCTGCATCGAAAAGCAGCAACAGAAAACATGCTGTCCCCTAAATAGATTATTTTCATTGCCAGGAACATCGTGGGGTCTGAGGTTGGGTGGTTGGAAATACATTCCATTAAAAAGTAAGGATTAATACAGTCACCCAACTATGCACTTGCTGGGCACCAAAACTCTTAAGCTTCCAACTTAAATCTGGCCTCGAATCAGGTTCAGATCTGCCACTTACTAGTTGGACACATCGTTCCAACTCTCTTGGCCTCAGTTTTCTCATCCATAACATGGGAAGACCATAGCGCTGCTAGGAGGCTTGCGTGAGTTGATGCCGTCGAGCACTTAGCTCAGTGTGGACACAGAGTGAGACCCAGTCCTTATTTCATGCACGATGGGAAAAAGTAACAGGCAGGAATTCTGCACACCCACGGGAAGGACAGGATAGGGTTCCTTTGCCTTCTTCAGGATCAGTTTGCAAGCAGCTGTACCCAGAGTCCCCAGTACTCGGCGCATCCCGGCTGGGCAGTCTTCCGACAGTTTGGAGAGAGTGACACCAAGTGGCCAAGCCTGAAACTACTCCTTTGGTCCTCAGGTTTATTACGAGCCTGGCTGGGAGCGTCTCCTTCACCTGTGGTCTTGAGCAAGGTGCTGAACCTCTCTGGATCTCATTTTTCTCAGCTGTAAAGTGGAAATAAAGCTGCCTATGTGGTAGGGCATACGTGAGAAGTAAATGAGGTAACCTATGGACGTCAATCATCTCCAGGCCGCTATGTTACACAGCAAACACCTGGGAGCACGTGACTCTCATTAGCATCACTCCCTCAAACTTCTAGTTTCCTTCCATCCTCCCCCAGAGTGATTCTAAATCAGAATCTCCCAAAGTATAGACCAAGTACCAATGGTGCTTCATTGGAAGATTTTAGTGGGTACAGGGCTGCACCATCAAATAACATTCCATTTTCTCTCAAACGTTCTGATTACATCTAGGTAACAGTTTGATACTGCTATGTCTTTAATGCCTTTCTAATGCTTACCCATCTTCCTTTTGAACAAAAAGAGAGTGGGCCTCAGACTTAGAGCCTTCAGAAGGCAAGGTTTTTTGGCCACAATTTAGTAAGGTTAAATGTTTTCATAGTATTTACTTTTTTGTGGTCACCTTTTGCTGAGGGCAAGTGGTGCTGGTTTTCCATTTACAATAGATGTGGTAGATTGTGTTATTGTCAATGTTTATATCAGTCCTTCCTACTGGCAGTTCCCTGGTAACTCCCTCTACTGATGTCAGGCTTGGCTGTGTGACTTCCTTTGACCAATAGAATGTGAACTAAGCTTCCAAGGAGAAGTGTTAAGAGCCAGCACGTGGTTCTGCCACTTGCTGTTTTCTCTCTGCTGTGAGTGAGATGGGCAGGGGGTGGGCTGCACCTTCTACCTGAATTCCAGAGTAAAGCGGACACATGGACCAGAGCTACAGCCAACCTGCAACCAACATGAAATATGAATGAGAAATAAACTTTTGTCGTTGACAGCCCACTGAGAGTCTAGGGTTGTTTGTTATTGCAGCAAAATCTAGCCTGAGTTGACTGATACAGTAGAAATAAAACATTTCCTTTAAAAATAAATACACTTTAGGAAAATAAATGTGTTTGTTTAAAGAAAAATATTAAGTAAGATAATGGTGCAGGCAGTAGGGGACATACATAATGAAAGTGGTGGTTGGATGACTGAAGTTTAGGAAACTGGTGCAGAGTTTTAAATGTGAAAACTGTCACTCTAGGTTGCAGGTGGCTCATCTCAGAGCCCCCAGATCACTTCTCAATACACATTTCAAACTCTCCAGTCTGCCTCCCCTCACGTAGCCAGAGTGTGTTTTCTAAAGCATAAATTTGATCAGGTTCCTCCCCTGCTCTAACCTCTTTGATGGCTCCCTTGTGCCCTCAGGATAAAGTCCTCAATCTTCATCATGGCCTACTAGGCCTGTCATAGTCAGTCCCCTCGTCACCATCTTCTCTCCCCCTTGTGCTCTCTGCTCTAGCCACACCGTTTTCTTTGTTATTCTTCAGACATGGCAAGCATGCTCTTGCCTCAGAGACTTGCAATTTGAAATTCTCTCCACCTGTAATGCCCTTCCCCAGGACAGGAACATGGCAGTTCCTTATTCCCTGAGGTTTCTGCTTCAATATTACTTTCTCAAAGAGTTCTTCCCAGACCATTCTATATGAAATAACAGCCCTCTATTCTCCCTCCCCCTTATCCTGGTTTTTTGCTCCATATCACCTATTATCCTCCAACCACATTACGTATTTGTTTATAGTCTGTATCCCCCATTAGCATGTTAGCTCTTCGAAGGCAAGGTTTTTGTCTGTTTTTTTCACTGCTGTAGCCCCAGTGCCTAGAACACCACCTGGCACAAAGTAGGTGCTCAGTAAGTACCTGCTGAATGAAGGAATGAATAAAAGATGGCAAAGGTAAACCCCAGAAGCTTTAGGCCCAGGACATAATACTACCTTTTTTTTTTTGCTACTTATTTATTTATTTTTAAATTTTATATTATTTATTTTTTATTGAACATCATACTATCTTTAAGTCCAGCTGATAAAGAACTTCTATTTCCCAATGGTTCAGATCACATGAGTCTCATTGGTTACCGCAGATCACATGTCTCTCTCCAACCCAATCACTGTGGCCGGGAGAATGGAATGCACTGATTGGCCAGGCTTAGGTCATATGCCCACGCTGAAGCCCAGGAGTAGGCTCAACCCGGCGTAAAGCACATGGACTGTGAATGAGACGGTGTTCTGTAAGAAAACTGTGATGCTCTTATCAGAAAAAGAGGAAATGGCTGCTAGGTAGGCAAACCCCAACAGGTAAATTATTCATCTAGCTGCATGCCTAGGACTTAGCCTGGGTTCTATGAATGCGGAGCCGTATTTGGGATCAAGTTGAATTCAGGTGGGAGGTGAGGTCAGGGGGAACTCTGCTAATACCAGAGATGGAGCTAGAATAAGGAGCAGGTGATTCAAGCAGTCCGACACCAGTATATCCATGACATTAAAACACTGCTGAAAGAAATCTTTATTTTCTATGTGCAACTTCTTACATAATCAGCAAAATATTAATTAATCTCTCTTCTGACACTGAGGATGACACCCTTGAGAAGAAATTTAAAAATAAACATAATTGGCTCTAATCTATTACTGTTGATTAGTTTGAGGACCCACATGTGCTTATTGCATGATACAACCATAAGGCACACCACAAAGCCCAACGACCAGCCAAGTGGGGCCTCCTGAAATTGGCAGTCATGGTCAGCTGAAATTCGGAAACCATATGGTGTAGTGCTGTTATTGGGAATGAGTAATCTATTTTGTTCCAGAATCTAAATTCTATACTCTTTAGTAATGCCTTCAGTGGTAGAGTTTGGGAGTTGTCCCAGTATTGGTTTTGATATTGATAGAATCTCCATAGAAGCACATGGCTGCTCAGAATAAAGACTAAATTTCCCAGCCTCCTTTGCAGCAGGGAGTGGCCATGTGACTGAGGGATGGTGAATGGGATGTGAACAGAACATGGGAAAGCAAACATGGTGGTCAGCCATTTGGCCTTTGGGGTGGAGACAACATGCTGATGATGATGGGGCCCAAACCCCTGACAACTTCAAGGTGTAAAGCCAGCACCCCAACTCGGGCTTCTGTGTGAAAGAGAAACTTTTATCGTATTTCTGTCTCTTATGTCTCTGAACTCCACAGATGGAGTTATATTCAAAATAGTACACTTCTAAAGAAGCGGGTCTGGCTTGAAAAATTGCATAAAATACATACACGGAGTAAATCCTTTAAAAAAAAAAAACCAGAAAGAAGTACACAGTTTTGATTCACTTATATCAGTTTATTCCTGTTCCACAAATACTGAAGACCATGTAAAGGAAGACACCCAAGGTGCCCTTATATTTTAGCTGCTTTAACAAAACCACTCTTCGGCACCTTTAACAGAAGTCCCCAGGCTCCTGATTCCCAAACCTGGCTATCAGTAGCATATGGGGAGTCTTTTTTAAATACAGATTTCTTGGCCAGTTCAATGGAAGAACTAGGATATGAGGAATTTATAATTTACAAACATTCCCTGCCTTACCGGCTGTGTGACCTTGGGCAAGTTACTTAACTTCCCTGTGCTGCCAGTCCCTCGTCCAAAAAATGAGGCCAGTAATAGCATCTGCCACAATAGGGCTATTGTGAGGGTGAGTTTATTCCACATGCAGAAAACACCTAGCATGGTGCCTGGAACAGAATGAGCTCTGTATGTATTATCATTATGCCTGTTGGTGGGAGTATAAATTAATGCAAACTCTCAGGAGGACAATTTGCACGATCTACCAAGATGTTAAGTATGTCCTCCTTGACCCAGCAACATGGTGGCTGAAAACTTTGCCTAAGATTGCCCTCATTCATCCAGCTATGTGCACAAGCCTGTTCTTTGCAGCATACACTTATTCAGCAAGCGTTTACTGAGCACCTACCCTTTAGTCAGGATAAGACAGGCTACGCTGCATAACAGCCTTCCAAATTTCAGTGACTTAATACGGCAAAGGTTTATTTCTTACATTCTCATTACAATGCAGGTTGAGTGCCCTTCTCCAACTTGTTGCTGTGCCATCTGGAACAGGTGGTCTTAGAGATGTACATGGCAGGCAAAGAGACAGCTAGAAGGTTGCATGGGATTTTTTTAAGGACTAGGCTGGAAGTGACGTCCATGACTTTTGCACATCCCACTGGGCAGAAATGAGCCACGTATTTATGACCTTTTTGCAAAGGAGGGTGGGAGAGGCAGAAGAGCTTGAGTGAGTGTTGTCCCTGTGACATCTGCTACATTCAAAGGACTGTTCTAGGAGCTGGAGACCCAGAGGTGAGCAAGACCAACAGGGTCCTGCCCTCACAGAGCTTCCCTGATAATATACTTCTATTCGAAACATGACCCCAAGCATATGTCATTTTATACTTGAGCAAGACTATCTGAAGGTTTCATCTGCAGAAGTTAGGGCTATTGCATCAAAGAGCATATGCATTTATCACTTTGATAGATAAGGTCAAATTGCCCTCCAAAGGACTGTGCCAGTTTCCACTTCCACCAACAGGGTACAAGAGTGCTTCTTTTCCTGCAGACTTGACAGCACGCAGTGTTATCAGACTTTGGATTTTTGCCAATCTGATAGATGAGAAATGATCACTCTGTGTACCTTTAATTTGCATTTTTTTTATTACAAAGGAGGTTGAACATCCTTTCATATATTTATGAGCTATTTGTATTTCCTTTTCTGAGAACTATGTGTTCATATCCCTTATCCATTTTTCTAGTGATATTATTAAATGAAAAATGAAAGGGCAGAACAGGATGCATATATTCACTTTTTTAAATTAAAAGTAAAACAATAATTTTGCAGATATATATAAATATTATTGTATATATGTAAAACTTTTCTACACACAACCACAAGAAACTGTTAATGGGGAGGTAGACTCGGTGCCAATTTTTTGCCTTTGAGCTTAAAAAACTGTTAAATTTTAATTCTCTGAATATGGGGGGGGGGTTATTATACCTGTTTGCTATGTTTTGAGCCTTTCTGAATGACTTCACTTTCCTAACCACATACAAGTATTACTTGTATTTTTTTTTTAATGTCGGTAGGGGTTATTTGGCCTTTTTTTGCCTTTATATTTTTTTGGATTTTAAAAACTCTAATATATGTTATTTTAATTCAAAAAAACTTAGAAGCATGCTGTATTTTCAAAAAAAATCACCATTAAGAATTGAGCCAGTCCCAGAATTCAGCTCAAGTCTTAAACACTTTATAAGTGCTTAAGAAATATTTGTTGGATTGAAAGAAATGAAAGCTTCTCTTTAAGCTCACGGGCCCAGCCACTCCGCCCTACCACATCATTTTCAATAGTAAAAAAAAAAAAAAAAAAAAAAAAAAAGGAAAGGGCTTCCCTGGTGGCGCAGTGGTTGAGAGCCCGCCTGCCGATGCGCGCCTGGGCCCGTGAGCCATGGCCGCTGAGCCTGCGCGTCCGGAGCCTGTGCTCCGCAACGGGAGAGGCCGCAACAGGGAGAGGCCCGCGTACCCCAAAAAAAAAAAAAAAAAAAAAAAAAAAATGGAAACAATGTCTATTGTTAAAGGACAGGATGAATAAATGGCAGTCCATACATACAATGGAATAACATTCAGTGACATGAAATAAAGAGGCAGCTGTGTATAAACAGGTAAGTAAAGCTCATGCCAGGACTTCCTAAAAAATATATATATATATGTACAGAACCATGTGTATAGCACATACTCGTTTTTGATACTTTAAGGGGGTGGAGAGGAAAAGAATATATATTGATATTTGCTTATATATGCAAAAAATATCTTAAAGGTTATGCAAGGGACTAATAACCCAATGCTGGAGGTAACAGTATATGCAAAAGGCCCCAAGGTTTAAAAAAAAAAAAAAAAAAAGGTGGTAAATTCCAAGGACTAGGAGTGAGTGTGCCTGGGAAAGATGACATGTGACAGGTGGTGGCCAGATGCTACAGAGCCTAAACTGCCATTTAGGAGTCTGGTCTTGAGTCCAAGTTCAGTGGGAAGACATTCAAAAGAAGAATATGATCTGATTCACATTTTAAGAGCATCTTGCTGCCATTTGGAGAAACGTTAGCGGAAAGCAAGATGGAAACAGGGAGACCAATTAGGAGACTGGGCAGTTATCTCCCTCTTTAAGGGAGAGATGAGGTGGGCTGGACCGGGAGGAGGCAGTGGAGATGGTGAGGAGAGGATGGATTTAAAAGAAAGTTTGAAATTGGAATCCATGAGTTCATGTGTCACCAGAAGGGGCAGTGAAGCAAAGGGAAGGCTGGAGGCTGACTTCTGGGTCAGGTACCACGTGGGTGGCAACAGTGTAGACTGAGCTGGGAGGACTAGGGAGAGGGGACTGGGGTTGGCTTGGGATGGGGGTGCACTCCAGGGTACGGTATATTAAGGTTGGCAGGTCAGTAAAACATCCAAGTGGCAACATCAAGTAGACAGTTGGGTACTTGAGCCTGCAGTGGGGGAGGCCAATAAGAACTGAGACAGTGTAAACAGAGTAACAAGCACAGATCCTGTGTGGATTCCAAATCGGGCCCTATGCCTACCCTAGAGAAGTGGGGACGTTATGTCCACCAAAAGTCATGTTCAAGAATGTTCATAGCAGCTCTATTCATAATAGCCCAAACTGGAAATGGCTCAGTGTTCTTCAACAGCAGGTGGATAAATAAACTGCGATGATAGATAGATACATAGGCAGATAGACAGATAGTAGATTAATAGAAGGTATATGCTAAAATAATGAAAAAGAATGAAGTATTGATACACACAATGTGAATGAATCTCATAGACATTGTACTGAGTCAAAGAAGCCAGACACCAAGGAATACATACTGTATAATTCCATTTATATAGGGTTCCTGAATCAGCAGAACTAACTTATAGTGATAAAAGTCACGACAGAGGTTACCTTGGGTGGGGGAGTGGAAGGAAACAGGAGGACGTGCGGTGGGAGAGGTTGGAAACGTTCTAAACGTGGACCTACCATGCTCTGGCCCCTTAGGCTACAAATGCTGAATAAGACATGGGCTCTGCTCTCAAGGACATGAAATCAAGTAATTTAAAAGATCACTGAGTCCAATGGCCTAAAGGACAGAGCACTCAACCTGGAGTGAAGGTATGGGGCTGGAGTCAGGGAGGGCTTCCTGGAAGAGGTGGAAATCCTCATCATGAGGATATAACTGTACCTACTTCACAGGGCTGTGGAGAAGGTTAAATGAGATATGCTAGTGACAAGCTTAGCAGTGCCTGGCACACAGTGAATGCTCAAATCAAAGCAGCTCTTATGCTACTATGATCCTTACATCATCATCATTATTATCTTGACCATTCTGCAGAAATAAAAATGGCCACTTCTCAACTTTATAATATTTTGCAAATGAAATTATCTTCAAAGGGTGCCGACCTCCAATATGTATGTAACAAGCAGAACAACGGAAAACAAAAATTCCTCATTTTCCTTTCCTTAGCTTCCTGACGCTAAGCCAGAAACTGACCTTGGGAATGATAAATTCATACTGTCTCAGGAAGAACTGGATTTTAAGAGATGGCATCTTAAATTTTAACCTCAAGCACTTAGCTGCCATCCTCTCTACTCAACAGTAGGAAAGAAACAGCAAGGGATTAAGAAAAAAAAAATTTTTTTTAACATCAAGGGAGTTTGGTTCTCCTGAAAAGGCTAGAAGAACTGAGGCTAATTCACATTTTACTCAAGCGACCCCAAGAGAAACCAAATTTCCGGGAAGTTCAAAAAGCGAGGCAGGCTCTGTTTAAAAGCAAACTCAGAGCGAAATCACATTTTGCGGGGGGCACAAGGTAGCCTTTAAGCTGAACCTCAAAAATAGCATCTGTCCCCAGGATATTTTTGGGAGTGTCCTTGGCAGAGCATGGCAGGAACCAGAGGCCTGTTTGGACATCTCCTCCAAGGGCGCACCTAAAGAATGCATCACCCGGCCTCCCCTTGACCCCAAGCCCCACCCAGGCCCCAGAGCTGTGTCAGCAGCAGTATAAGTGGTACAGAGATAAAGGGAGATATTTAAACACCCAGAAATCATCTTCTAATTTAGGAACCAAGCTGCAAAATATCTTTCTCCCCTAACAGCTCGAGCTGGGTATTTGGATTTCGAACGTCTTCTCTTGCCAGGCCCCAAAACGTCTTCATGTATTAAGAGAAGGCAAGTGTAGGGCTTCAGGGACAGGAGGGCTGTGGGTCTTAAATTGTCCACAGTCAGAAGATTAAGACCGTCAGAGCCGTTTCTGGGCCTCTGTTTACACTCTGCTTCCGCTGGGGCTTTTAATCACCTCATCATTGCTGCCGTTGTTGCAGTAATTATTAAGTACTTTCATCCTTGCACAAGGAGCTTGCAATCCTTTCATTACATTCCTCCCTGCATCATTGCCGGAGGCAAGTTGGAATTGTTCTCCCTGTTTTGCACAAAGGAAAATGAAGGCCTGGGTGAGTGAACAAGTCCAGGGTCAAAAATTAGTCAGCACGAGGGAGATGCAGGACGTGGGTAGGAATGGGGCAGGCACTGGGTCCAGCCCAGTTTTACAATGCTTGCAGGTCTAAATTCAAGAAGTGGTTGAGGAACGCATGTGTATCTGTGTTTGTGTGCGTGGTGTCTGTGTGTGTCTGTGTGCTGAATGTCTGTGAGTGGTGTTCTGTGAGTTGGTCTGTATGTTTGTGTGTCTGTGTATTCCTGTGTTTGTGTGTTTGCCCATGTGCTTCCGTGTGTACATCTATATATCTGTCTGTGTGTCTATGTGTGTAAAAGGAGGGACAGAGGTGGGAGAGGGAGGGTGATCAGGAAACAAGGAGGAGAATCAGTTAATAAAGCTTAGAATGGCAAAGCTGGACTCCCCCCTTAAAAATCATCTGGTCCATTCTAAGATCTCATTGTTAACTTTGGTAGGTGTGATAATAGCATGGTGATTTAATTTTTAAAGTGATTATCAAGTATTTACTGGTGAAATGACAAGAGGCCAACCATTTGCTTTAAAATACGCTGGCGTGGCAGGTACATATATACACTACCAAATGTAAAACCGATAGCTAGTGGGAAGCAGCTGCATAGAACAGGGAGATCAGCTCCGTGCTTTGTGACCCCCTAGAGGGGTGGGATAGGGAGGGTGGGAGGGAGGAAAATGCAAGAGGGAAGAGATATGGGAACATATGTATATGTATAGCTGATTCACTGTGTTGTAAAGCAGAAACTAACACACCATTGTAAAGCAATTATACTCCAATAAAGACGTTAAAAAAAATACTCTGGCAAAGAAAGAGTAATTTGAAGGGAGATAATCAAATGAGATTGGCAAAATGTGGAAAACTATTGAAGATGGATACCCAGGTATTTATTATGTTTCTCTCTATTTTTTGTGTATGTTTTAAAATAAATTTTTTTTAAAATCCCGTATACCAGTCGCTGCAAACTAGCATCCTGTGGGTCAAACATGACTTGTAAAAATCTTTATAAAAAATTGAACTGGTTGCCAATATTTGGAAATGGGAGATTGCATATTAAAGTCTCAATTTCCAGCTTTTCTTGAAAAATCAGAAGCTCTAGTAACTCCGGTCCCACAATCCTTTTGGGTAACGAAGCTGGGAGGCAGCTGGAAAGCACCCCCTTTCTATGGGCCCTCTGCTCCCAGTTTACCACAGTCTCCACCATTCTCTATACTCCTGACACTGGGACTGCTTATCATCGCTCTTAGGTCACTGTTTCTCGCTTAGTAAAAGTAAGAGGAGATTGAATGAGATCTCGTGGAGCAAGGATGGTTATTTGCCATCCAAATGTCTAATATCTATTTCTTTCGTACACTACACCCCTCCACTATTGGGGGTGGTAATATATTCAAAAAGCACATTTTCCAGCTTCTTTTGAATGTAAGAATGCCTTAATGTTTCCCAATCGGGGCGATTCTGTCCCCCAGAGGACATTTGGCGATGTGTGGATATGGTTTTGGTTGTCACTGCTAGAGAGGGTGAGTACTACTGACATCTAGTGGGTAGAGGCAGGGATGCTGCTAGACGGTCTTCAAGGCATGGGGCAGACTCCCACAGCAAAGAACTATTCAGTCCAAAATCTCAATAGTGCTGAGGTTGAGTCGCCGATGCATTGCAAATGAAAGTTGATGGTGGGGCTTCCAAGAAAGCTTTTTGGTGCCTTGCCATTCTCCTTCATTTCCCCTGCAATGCAAGCATGATGGCTGGAGCTTAAGTAGCCATTTTGTGACCCTAAAGAGAGAGGTTCCATACTAAAGATGGAAGGAAATGGAGTTCCTACCCCCTTGGAATGCTGACCTCCAGACTGGTTTTATGTAAAAGAAATAAATCTCTAATTTGTTTAAACTCCCGCGGTCAAGTAACTGTTTCTGTCAGCCAAGTGCAATTGCTAAATGATTTATCTCTGTGCCTAGTTCTCTATGCTAGTGGGGAAAGGAAAGATAGATAAGAGGGCCAAATCTTTAAAGTAAAACAGGAGAAAGCATATTTCTTTGTGGCAACGACCCAGTCCACGTACTTTGTTTATGTCACTTTTTGGCCTCCCTGGGCATATGGGTTTGTAACTCTTGGACTGGTCCAACCCCTTCACCAAAAATATGAGGAACTGAGGCCCTCAACAAGTTAATGATGACCTGGGGGATAATCCACAACCTCGTCCTTCTCGCACTTCAAGAAGCCAAGGCTCATGTAGTGATAAAGAATGTGGTTTCTGGAGCTGGACTGCCTTGGCTCAAACGCTGGTGCCACCATTCACTAGCTCTGTGACTTTGAGCAGCTCACTTAACCTCTCTGTCCCTCAGTTTCTCATCCATAAAATAAAGATGGCTCTTCAAGTTAAAAAAAATAAAAAATATAAATAAATAAAATAGGGATGATGATAAAGACATCTATGGCCTTTGACTGTTAGGAGGATTCATATCAGTCAGGGGCCCAGCAGGAGGAGAGTTTTATGAATGGACTGTTTATAAAGGTGTGGGCAGGGTGTAGAACCCACAGATGCTGCAACACCCCAAGGCTAGTAACGGAGGGGGTGTTACCACTGAGTAGTAGTAATGGGGGGGCATTCCAACCCCCTAGTGGAAGGCGTTATCACCCTAAGGCGAAAAGGGCAAAGATGGAAACAGTTGCCAGATCTGGAGAGAAGGAGACCTATGAAGAGGCTGTCTGAAGGAGCTGTGACCTTCAGTCAAGGGACACAGCGGCCGAGGGTCCCAACAGGGGAGCTGAGGGAATAAATACCCAGATCCACTCTGCTCCCTTCCTCCCATCTCCTGCCAGTGTCTCTCATTGGTCAAACCAATCAGAAGCCAGAAGGCAGGAGAGCCCTTTGATACTGTCCACATAGGTCGCAGAGCAGAGTGGAGAAGGCTGAAGACTAGGGATTGCATCCCTGTCTCCATGACTACAGGCTTCTGAATTGTTCCATTAGAAGGAAGAGAAGGGCCTTCTCCCTCCCCTTTTCCTCTTCCCACTGGTAGGAGGGAATATGATAGGAGCGAAACAGCTCTTTTATTTTTTATTTTATTTAATTTATTTATTTTTAACAGCTCTTTTAGACACAAAGTAGAAGCCACACGTTAAGGGTGCCAAGCAACCAGACAGAGTCTGAATCCCAGGCGAGATGGAACCACCATGGCCAACTGTACACTCTTGGGCTGTTCCATGAGAGAAGATTAAACGTTCATTTTTTTCAAGCCAGTTATTTTGGCTTTTATTACTGCAGTTGGACTAATATCCTGACCAATATAAGATTTAAATCAGGTATTTGCTCAGATTTTGGAACTATTTTAGGCTAAGCTTTTTAAAACGAGCAAAAGTGACTAGAAAATTATAGTCTCTGCTCAAAAATACTGGTAAGGAATCTGCTCTCCAGGGAGATTTAACATAATACAATAGGGAGCAGTGTTTGGTGGAAAAAAAATTTTTAACATCTAAAATTCCTCAGGAACTGAGACTTTCAGTGAGCCAAGTTCATTTGTCAGTGACCCAACCACTCTAAGCTCATTAGGGAACTGCAAGACAGAGCTGCTCGCTTTCTAGTTGCTACCAAACAAATCCTGAGGTGAACTCTGATTGGACCAGTTTGTACCACATGCCCATTCCTGAACCAGTCGTGGTGGCCACTGATTGGCTGGTGCTAAGTCACATGCTCTTTGTTGAGAGGAGTGTCCCGGGAACCTCCTGGACAGAGAACTTGCGGAAGGGGTGATGCCAATGGAAATACAGGGTGCATGGCACAGAAGAGAATGCAGTAGATGCAGAAGGGCCCCCAATTAGCAAACATCCTTCATACTCACCACTATGAAAAGAAAGAAAATAACATTAAGTGTCATGGGGGTGGGGGGTTTGTTGCTGTGGGATTTCCAATCAGCCGTTCTGCACAATTTTTTTGGCAGATGGAAGTATTCAGCCAGACTAACTTCGCTGACAACATTCAGCATGTGTGACTATCCCCAGAAAGTAACTAAATAAATAGGAGAAAGAGCCCCACCCCCACCCCGCTGGATACCCAAGGGACATTTCCAAAACTACCAACAGAGCATTGTCTGTGTTTCAGTAACGTTGTGAAAGACAACAAAGGAATTCATGTGAAATACAGGGGGCGATTATGTACCAAAGGGTGGGGTGTGAGGCTTGTTAATGCCACAGGAAAGATGAGGTCCTTCCACTCAGTGAACAGGAGTCGTCTGCTTCAGCTCCGGATGGAGTTATTACAGGAGTGCCACATAACTGGACAATAGTGTGTTCCACCCTGTTCTTTGGGGGAGGTTTAAGGCAAGACTGCTTTTGGATCTAATTGATATCTTCGTTTGGAAACCCCCCATAGCAGAGCTTGTTTGGGTTTCCCCAGAGGCAGATCCTGAGACAGAGATTCAAGGGCAGGTAATTTATTTGGAAGAGAAAAGACACATCAATAGGGAAGAGGAAAGTGAGGAAGGGAAGGGAGAGCAGCCAAAATTAAGCAAGTTATCAAGACAGTTACTACCACAGGCAACTGGAGCTTAACCTCCCCGCCCCACCCTCCCAGTATAAAACATGTGTCTCAGAGTTATTCTACCGGAGGGACCAGGGAGCTGGGGTATCTATACACCACCTCCTTCCATGCACAGGTTGATGGCTGCTGGGCAGAAAGGAGAGAGAATTAATTCTCCAGCACTTCTAGCCTGCTCGACTCCAACAGCCAGGAAAAAAACAAACTCATGCAAAAAGATGAAGATGCTAGCAGCTAGAAGTTGGGCAGATGAAGTCGGGCAAATGATAAAATCTGAGGCTCACAAACAGCAACTGCTACTCCCTAGGTGCAAGTAGTTTATTTGGGAAACAACCTCAGGAAGAATAATGAGGAAGTGGGAAATGAGACAGGGAAGGGAGGACCAGAATAAAGGGTGTGTCAATGAGTTGTTTACCTTTCTGGGCAACTAGGGCTCAATCTCAGTGAGGACCTCTGGAAGACGTTGTAGAGTACACTTCACAAGTGTCCTGTGAGGGGCCGAGGAAGCTGGGACATTTAACCACCATGCCCATCTCTCAATGGTGGAAGGTGCTGCCTGGGGCTATCAACTCCCAGGCACTTCCCTTGTGACCTGCTGTGTACACGCTAAACACACGGGCCCTGGGCAGTGATGGAGATGCCATAGGCATGTACAGAACTGTCCACCAAGCTTCAGGCAGTCCTCCAGGGTGGGCTGAAGAGGATGACCGAGGGCACCAACACTGGCCTGGAAACTCAAGAGAAGGAGGAAACAGAGAAGAAGGTAAAAAACCAACATTTACAAAGTGCAGGGCACTGACCTCCATTAGCACATTTCATCTTGTTTTATAATTCCCATTTTACAGATGAGGGAATGTGACTTGCTCTTGGTACTGTGGCAGTTAAGTGGCAGTGCTAGAAATCCAGCTCACATTTACCCTACAAAGACAATGTTTCTCTCCCCTTCTCTCTCTCTCTCTCTCTCATACATTCCTTTCTTCCCAAATGATGTTTAGAAAGTCATCAAGACTGAAGTCAAGAGAAGCCTCCTGGTGTCCTCAAATTTTAAAGATGCTTTATGAAAGATAGTTTTCATTTGCACTTTTCATTCATTCAACGTATTTATTAAGCAACTACTACATGGTGAGAACAAAACATACACAATCCTTGCCCCTTAGGGTTTATATCACAGGAGGGAAAAGAGACATTAAACAGCTAAATACACATATGGGAAGCAACAGAAGTATGGATCTCAGAGTGGGTAAGTGATGGGGAAGGGAAGGCCACTGACAAAGGGAAATTACTTGATCACAGCTGTGATGCAGTTTCTCAACCTCAGCCGGATTGCGCAGGATTCTTTTGTCGTTGGGGACTGTCCTAGGCGCTGTAGGTTGCTTAATCTTATAGAACTGGATTCTAAATAGGGTAAATCTTACTGTAGATAGATTGTCTTAATTAAAAAAGTAAAAAAAAAATAAAGTCATTTCAGAAGACTCTACAATAGGACTATCAGTTGGACGTTTGTGGGGAAATCGAGCTTCGTGAGAACTCTGAAGCAGATCTTGGCTCCAGCGGGGACCGTGTGAGAGGGAGTGAGAATCCAGGACCGTTCGGACCAACTCACGTGTAAGCAACTGGGAGATCTTTATGGGAATGCAGACGTTTGGTGTTGGATGTGAGGAATGACTGTTTTCCATAGATTAAGAAAAAAAAAAGATTGTTCCAAACAGATCAATGCAAAAGCCGTCTGGGGGGACGCTACTGGACTTCACACCGATCCGTGTGAGCTTAGCCCATCGATCGACCAACCTTGCTGAAAGAGGGGGAAACTCCGCTGAGCAGAAAAGAATCTTGTTTGCATAAACTCTTGGCTATCTTCAGATTATAGACGCCTTCAGGGCCCGTTTCAGAGCTTCTTTAGATGTCATTAAAACTTCATCTCTGGGGCTTCCCTGGTGGCGCAGTGGTTAAGAATCTGCCTGCCAATGCAGGGGACACGGGTTCGAGCCCTGGTCTGGGAAGATCCCACGTGCCGCGGAGCAACTAAGCCCGTGTGCCACAACTACTGAGCCTGCGCTCTAGAGCCCATGCTCTGCAACAACAGAAGCCACCGCAATGAGAAGCCTGTGCACCTCAGTGAAGAGTAGCCCCCGCTCTCCACAACTAGAGAAAGCCTGCGTGCAGCAACGAAGACCCAATGCAGCCAAAAATAAATAAATAAAATAAAATAAATAAAAAAGAAAACATTAAAAAAACAAAACAAAACAAAACATCTCAAGAGGCAGGAGATTGACATAGCAGTTAAGATTTAGGCAACTTTAAAATTACATCTGATCCATCTAAACCCCAAAATGAATTGGGATTTCATCTTTTTAAATGAGACACTTCAGTGCCAATAACAACAAAAACCAATGAGTCAATGGCCCATGCAATTTCAAAACTGTGGTTTTCATCTTATGGCTGGTGGGGACTTCCAGAGAAGTCACAATGTTAATACAGGAACAAACAATGAAAAAAAAGATGGCAACATGACAAAGGCTTAGACCAACGCCTGTATGTTTACACAAGTCCAAATAAATCCTATACTAGTGGTATTTGTAAGTATACCCATAAATGGCAGGGCCAGCATATGTCCCTGGCTCTGCCATTTAGCAGCTCTGTGGCCTGAGGAAGTCCCTTCGCCCCTCTGAGCAACAGCTTCCTCATTTCTAAAATGCAGATGGTACCAGGACCTGCCTCATAGGGTTGTTGTGAGATATTAAATAAGATACTGTGTGTTAAATGCTAAATAAGATGATGTATTAGTTTCCTATGGCTAGTGTAGCAAATGATCACAAACTTCATGGCTTAGAGCAACACAAAGTTATTATCTTATAGTTCTGAGGTCAGAAGTCCAAAAAAATGGGTCTGGTGGAGCTAAAAGCCAGGTGTGGGCAGAGCTGCATTCCTTGTAGAAGCTCCAGGGGAGAATTTGTTTCCTTGCCTTTCCCAGCTTCTAGAGGGCTGCCAAATTCCTTGGATTGTGGCACATCCTCCACCTTCAAAGCAAACAGCATGGCCTCCTCTGCTCACTCCCTGGGATGCTGATTCCTTACTCACATCGTCTTCTCTGACTTTGACCCACCTGCCTCCCTTTTATAAGGACCCTTGTGGTTACATTGAGCCCATTGAGATAATCCAGGATAATCTCCCCATCTCAAGATCCTTAACCTAATCACACCTGCAAAGTCCCTTTTGCCACATAAAGTAACACATTTACAAGTTCAGGGGATTAAGGCATAGACATCTTTGGGGGGACCGTTATTCTGTCTACTATAAGTGGCTGTTAATAGCGTTGTTAGTATAGTTTTCTGGTTACAAAAACTTTATGGCAATGTAGAATAACGATGATGACATATTGGAAAAAGGAAAAAAAGATGCTCTCAAACTGCCGTATGAAAATCTTCCATAGGAAAGAAGTCTGGGAGAATACACACTAAAATGCTTACAGTAATTGTGATTGGAGTTACATCGGTGTAACTAGGGGTGGTGTTTCTTTTCTCCATTTTTGGCGACACTTTTATAACAAAGTATTTTAATGAAAATGTTAGTAAATGAAAATTGAAATATCTTTATTATATACGCATATATTTTTATATATTGTTCTGGCTATCAATTGATGCATGACAAACCACCTCCAAATTTAGTGGCTTAAAAACAACAGTTTATTATTCTCACTCACATGTTCTGTGGGTTGACTGGACTCAGATATGCGGTTCTCACTTGGGTTCTCTTGTGCCGTTGCAAGCAGATGGCTACTGGGGTTGACGTCATCTTGACTGGGGCTGGACATCCAAGATGGCATCTCAGTGCTCTCCCACTGGAGCAGCCTAGACTTCTTCCATGGTGGCTCAGGGCTACATGTGGCAGGAAGCCCAGAACTAGCCCAGCATCACTTTCACCATGCTCTACTAGTCAAAACAGACACAAGGTCTAAGCCAGATCAGATTCAAGGGTGTGGAAGAGTAGACGCCATACTTCAAGGAAAGAATGAATGACCGCCATCTTTGAAGTCAAGTTAATGTGTATCATACTCTTTCTCTCCCCGCTCCTTCCCCATATCATCCCAGGATGTTGCATGCTTTTCCCCTCCCCTATTTCATTCTGGGATGCCTCCCTCTTCTTCTTTGAGGGGAGTGTCACTGCAAAAGCACATCACAGTTTTGTGGGTATCCAGTTAAGACATGAAACTTGTCCCCTCCAGCAGCATCAAGAGCTTAAGCTTCTTTGAGAAGTTGAGGTAGGCTTTTTTGTTTTGTTCTGCTTGTTTAACATCCCTTCCCACTTCCTGTGCCAGGATCTTTCTGTGGGGGAACTACTGGTCAACCACGGTGCCTTACACTCAATTAGCCTATGAGTGGGCAAGTGAACCAGGCCAAGCCAAACAAACCCTCTCTGAAATTTGAATCTCCAACAGAGTAACAGATTCTGAAAAAAGAGTTTGCAGTGGACACTGTAGGTGACTCCCCACCAACTATTACACCCCAAGCGCAGGGAGGGCCTGATTAGTCTAAGCCAGGGTTTTTCAACCTCTGTACTGTTGATGTTTCAGAACAGATAATTTTCTGTAGTGTGTGAAGCAGGGAGGCGTCATCCTGGGCACTGTAGGATATTTAGCTGCATCTCTAATTTCTACCCATGAGATGCCACTAACACCACCAAATGTCTGCCAGCATTGCCAAATGTCCTCCAAATGGGGGCCAAAATCACCCCCTATGCCTCTTGCTGAGGACTGGTTCAGGGGTGAACAGGCCAAGCCAGTTTAGCCAGTGAGACACCAGGATAGATTTCCTGGGGACTTCTGGTGGCAACACTTCCTTACTCTTAAGAGAGAGCCAGGGAAAGCCACTTTCTCTCTTCCTTCCCTACTGGATGTTAACAATTTTATAGCCTGCTTACTACTGGCTGCCACTTTGCAGCCACAGAGGGAACCAGCTTTCAATTGAAGCCAACAGGTGGATAGTAGAGGGAAGAGAGAGAAAACCTGTGTTCTCAGTTACATTCTTGAACCCCTGAGTAAACCAACTTCAGAGTTGCCCAACCTACCAACTCCCTTACTGCTTAGGCCAGTTTGAGTGGTTGTTCTCTATTACTTGCAGCCAAAGCGTCCTTAGTGACAGGTCATCAGAGCTGAAGAAGACACTCGCCAGTTTATGCAACCAAGACCCCCCCAGGGCATCCTGTTCCCAAGCCTTTTCAAACTTGCTTTTGGCATTTCTTTCTCCATGTCTATAAAGTGCCTTACATCCTTCTCACAATCTCCTCTCCTGTTCTTGTGGGCCAGTTTCTTGATTTGCAGTGGGAAAATTCTGGTTCAGGGGTGAACAGGCCAATAGAATAGAATTCTATTACCTCAGTTGACTAATTCAGCCCCATAAAAACCAACATTCCCAACCACCATACCACTACCACGGGGCTACCTTAGAACCTGTTTGCCGAGTATCACTGACCCAGCTGGTATATCGCAAAGGGCTGCTTATGAGACCCGCAGAAAGATTGAGCCTCGTGTGAACAGGTCGAAAAGAAAATCAATACAGAAAACATTCCAGTAAGTTCTAAAGACAGCACCACATGGAGGGGGGGTCATGCCAAGGGCAGCCCCGTGGGGTCACCCCAGTACATCCTGAGGACTGCCAGATCTAGCAGGAGATGAGAAGTAGGTAAAAGGGCAAAGAGAAGAGCAGGATTCCCTGCTTAGAGAGGCCCTGGCTCCACCACCAAGTCGATCTGTGACCCCAAAGAAGCTGCTTCTCCCTCCAAGCCTCAGCTGCCTCATCTATCAAATGAGCATGATCCGTACTAACTTCTCAGGGCTGACGTACACCGTACCTGAGACGCACCCCTAACCGGTTTAGGGATACGTCTCAACTAGTTGAGGTGTAACTGTGAAATCATTTCATTTTCATAATAACTACTACCAAATATCCTCTGTTGAAACCCCCCTTTTCCCTCTGGGTAATAATAAAAATACGAGAGTAGAGGTAGTATTCACGGTAAGAGAGCCCCCCACCATGGGCCAGGCACTGCTCTTGCAGACACCAATTCACCAAGTCCTCACAATGACCTTGTGAGGTCGGAACCTGTGTTAGCCCCACGTTACAGAAACAGAGAAACAAGAAGTTCGGTCATTTGTCCAAAGTCACGCAGCTCTTAAGGGGTGGGCTTCCTCAACCCACCTCTCTCCAATTCCATAATTTTTCAGGCTCTTTTAGTTACCGAAACCATCTCCTTTCAGTCCTTAAAACTCAGAACTCCTCAAATTAAAATGTCAGTCTCAACCAGTGAGCTGCAGCTAGACCCAACACAGATGAATCTCATAGCCATGATGTCGACCGAAAGAAGGCAGGCGTGAAAGAGCACACCCTGTGTGATTCCATTTATGCGAAGTTCAGGATCAGGCGAGACTAACCCAGGGTGTTAGGAGTCAGAATGGTGGTAGCCCTTGAGGAGGGGATGGGACCGAAAGGGGCACAAGGTGGCTCTCTGGGGGGCTGGTAGAGTTCTGCATCTTGATCTGGATGCTGGCTACATCAGCATGTTCAGTTGGTGGAAATTCTTTAAGCTGTGTACTTATGACATATATATATATATTTTTTTTTCTGTATATGTATTATATTTTAGTAAAAATTTACTTGAAAAAACTTCAATCTAGAATTTGATTCAAAGCTCTTCTACACCTTCCGCCTTCCAACACCCAGTTCAAGCAAGACTTATTATGGCTCTAGGGGCTTGGAAGTGGGGGGCGGAGGGGGCTGGGTAGGAGTGGGAGTAGGGTGCCTTTCCACTAAAATGGCTTCACAGGGACCCCTGAAGAGAAGTGGCTGTCCCCAACTGCTAGATGACCTCTGAATTTAGACTCAGAAGGCCCCTTCATCATTTTATTGTGTATGTAAAGTGCCGGGTGCAGGGCTTCCCTGGTGGCTCAGTGGTTGAGAATCCGCCTGCCAATGCAGGGGACACGGGTTCGAGCCCTGGTCTGGGAAGATCCCACATGCCAAGGAGCAACTGGGCCCGTGAGCCACAATTACTGAGCCTGCGCGTCTGGAGCCTGTGCTCCGCAACGAGAGAGGCCGCGATAGTGAGAGGCCCGCGCACCGCGATGAAGAGTGGCCCCCGCTCTCCGCAACTAGAGAAAGCCCCCGCACAGAAACGAAAACCCAACGCAGCCAAAAATAAATAAATTAATAAATAAAATTTATTTTTAAAAAAAAAGTGCCAGGTGCAAAAGCATATGTAGTGGGGGTGGGGCCCTAGAGGGAGACCCAATATATTTGATATCTCAAGGACTAGAAGTGGGGATGCACTGCTCTTTTAAAGAGGCCAGAAGTTTGTGGAGTCATACTTGGTGGAAGGAGACATTTCTATTTGTGGCCTTTTAGTTAGACAGAAGGAAAAGCCCAAGTCTACTGTCTGAGACAGAGTTCCTCCAGAAGCCAACGCTGAAGCAAGGCTTCGAGTGCAAGCAAGCGATTTGAGAGGAGGTCTTAGGGGGCACCGGCCCAGGAGTGGGGGAAGGAGACAGGAACAGGAAGGGGCAGGTTGCCACCAAGGGCAAGAGGGACTCTGCCCCACTGGGGACTTCCGAGAGCCCGTGGAGAACATGCCCCTGTGTTGCCCACCCCCCCCACCCCAGGAGCAAGGAGTTGAGCTGCTTAGCCACAAGCTGCCACTTGTCCTTGGTCGAGGGCTGTTTCTAAAGGCATGCGCTCCTGGCCAGACCCTGAGGGGCGCTGAGCCCACTCCAGTGGCCGGAGAAAGCTTTCTGCCGGAAAGCTGCGGTGTGAACGCCGAGGGCTGAGAGGGTGTGCAGGCCATCAGCATGATGGGGGAACACCTGTCCTCAGACTGCCCGCTCTGTGGGGAAAAGCAGCTCTGATCTGCTTCAGCTGGAGTGTTCCTTAGCGCCAAAAGCGTTCCCATCTGATACGGGAAGAGCAAGGGAAGCTGGAGAGCAGAAGTGAAAATTTAGAGCAAGAAGAGACAAGCCGTAAGCAGAGTTTGAGGAAAAGGTATTCAGATTTCTCAGAAAGTGTTGCGGAGCCAAGGGGACTGGGTTTCCTACTGCATCGTGAGATGGGAATTAGATCACACTGAGTGTTTATTAAATGGGGGTGGGGTATGACCCTGTCTGGAGGGTGAAGAAGCTGGAAACATTGAAGTCTGAGAAAGAGAGAATGAGACCTGGAGCGAGCAAGCGAGAGAGAGAGAGAGAGAGATGAGAGGGGCTGAGGGAAAGGGGAAGATGGAGATAGAGGTGAAGAGATGGGGACACACCAAAGAACTGTGGAAATCCGCATACCAAAATGTTGTCACCATCGTAAGTGGTGAGACTAAAACACTAAGTTTCCTGTCTTTCATATGTGCTTCTCAAGATTTCTTCATTAAACATGTATTACTTTTGAGATTAGAAAAAGAATTGAGAAAAAAAAGGTCCCACCTCCAGTGCTAGAATTTACACGTCTTGGTGGAGAGAATGCCCACCTTGAATCCTTTCTCTCTTTAGTTCTTCCATGCTTCTGGAATTTGATTTAAATACAAACACAGTTTCTTCTCTCCCTTCCTCCTTCTTCCTTTTTTTTTTTTTTGGAGACAATCTGGGTCAGAGTCAGCTCATTGCTGAACCAGAGCTAAGGCTGACAGTGGGTGGATTAAAGGAAATTTAAGGAGAGAAGGATTAGACACACTGCTTTGGAATTGAGAATTGGATTAACTTCTTCTTCCTGGCTCTACCTCTGCAAGAACTGTCTTGTCCTAGAGTAGTGTAGGAGAGCAGTGGGGAGGAAAATTGGCTCTGTTTAGGGAGGTGATAAAATTGGGCTTAGATGATTCATTCTTTCATATATTCATTCAACAAGCATTTGGGGAGCACCTCCTCTTGCCCAGCCCTGAGCTACCCTAGGGATATACCAAGATGAATACTACCCAGTCCATGCCTGAGAGGAGCTCCCGGTCAGCTGAGAGAGACACACAGCCAGACTGATAAGACCAATACAAGAGGATCAATCCATGCCCAAACAGAGTTTTGTACAAAGGCTGAAGTTCTGCTTTCACCCCACCCAGATACAGATCTTGGTTCTGAAATGAAGAAGTAAGAAGGGACAAGGGAGATTCTTATTTAGAAGAAAAGTGGTGACAAGTTGATGCAGGTGGTTTCCAAATGATCTTGACTTCCAGAGCAACCAGGGCTCAGCGGAAGGAATGAGGCTAAACTTGAGACCCATAGGGCTGAAGGAAGGTAGAAACAGAAGGCAAAGACAGTGTAGCGGTTAGCATGCTTTTGGCTGCAAGTAATAAAAAAGCCAACCCAAAGTGGCTTCAACAATAAAACTAAAAAGCTTATGATCTTTACAAAGAAGTTCAGAGCTAGGTGGTTCCAGGGACCGTTCAGTAACTCAGTGACTTTGCCAAGGGCTCGGGGGCTCTCTCTCTCTCTCTGCTCCCCCAGCCTTAGCTTGTTGAGGAAGAGGCACAATTCCTTCCACGTGTCTCTTACAAGAGGGAGAAACCTTTCCCAGAAGCTCCCGGGCAGACTTTGCCTCACATCCCATTAGCTGGGATCGAGTAATACGTCCATGCTCAAACTGCAAAGGTGGCTTGGAAAAGGAATAGCTCACTTTTTCAGCCTCTGTTATAGTGGGTGGGCTCTGTCAGCCAAGAAGAAGGGGGGTGGGGATGATTGGTAGATAGGCAACCAAAAGTATCTGCCTCAGAAGGGAATTAACATTCTCTGGGCACTGTTTCTAACCCCAGCTGTCCCCAAAATTTCCAGCTTCCCCTTTAATATCTAACTAACAGTCAGACCCCATGACTCTAACAGGACCACACTTTTATCAGGTTCTTTCTGCAGGATATTACTCAGAATCTCTGGGGGATGTTCACATGTCCCATGGACCAACCCTGTCGCTGCTTGGCAACCACAGTGAGCTGTCTCTCCCAGGACTTCTACTGCCCTGTCTGCCTTCTCTTAACTGCCTGCATCAGGATGCTGTTCCTGTCCCCAACGCCATCTTAATCTGGAGGCGGTACACAGCCCTCTTCCTTATCAGCCCCCTAAAACATGTCTGGGTGAATTATAGAATATAGATTCAATTACTGTAACTCCCACGAACAGTGGCTTAAACAAAGCAGAAGTTTATTTTTAACAATAAGAATGACGTCTGTAAGCAACCAGGATGACTAGACCTGCGCATATCAGCTGAAAATCAGCCCCCTTTATGTCTCTCTCATGGAACAGTCTGTGTGTGATCAGTCTAGGGGTGATGGGGCAGGCTCCTTCTGTCTTGTTCTCTTCCATCCGTTGTATGTTGCCCTTGTCTGCACAGTCCAAGTTGGAACCCACTATATCTACGTTCCAGGCAGTGGGATGGAGTAAAAAGCAAAAGAAAGAACTTTTCCTGTCCCTCTGCCCAGCACCCACGGGGCCTTTGAGGGCATGATTTAGAAGCAGACCACATCACTTCTACCCACATCCTATTGGCCAGCATGTAGTCACATGGCATAGTTAGCTTCAAGGGAACCTGGGAAATGTAGTCTTTAGCTGGGCAGCCATGGCCCAGATACAATCCTATTTCTATGAAAGAAGAGGAGAATTGATATTGGGGACAATTAGTATCTGGGTAATACCAAACCTAAGATGCGCTTGCAGCAGGGAACAGCATTTTATTGAAGACTTCAGGATAACAGGTGGGAATTACAATGCAGAAAAGGAAAACACAAAAGGAAATTGAAAGCAGATAGTTTCTAGAGGCCATGTACCTGCATCCTGCTTTCCCTCATGCCGGTCTCCGTCCTCCTTTCTCTCCAGCCAGTTGTGGGAGCCAGTGTCCCTCCCACGGAGGGGGGCCTCCTGACCCTCTCTCTAGAATCCAGAGCCTTTCTCTTCCTCACCTACCCCAGATATGGGGAGTGGAAATATCCAGGTCCTTCAGAGGAAAGCTCCACCCACTGTGTGCCTCCCCGTGGCCCAGGTGAGGACAGCTTGAGCTTTGTGAGCACATTCCCCCAAGTCCGGGTCCCTCTGCTTTCAGTCACTCTAAGTGTGGGTCCTCTCCATAGGCCTCCCTCCAGCACAGCAAAGGAAAAGTACAGGCCAGCCCCTCCCTCTCTGCATGGTCAGTTTTCAAATGGAAGACCATTTCCATCTTCAAATACAAAAACTACCGGAGCAAATATTTGATCCAAAAGACACACCTCATTCCCAAGGACTCCAGGAACACTTTTATCTAAATGAAAGCTTAGAAGTTAATTCCTTTTCTCTAAAAGGGCTGCCATATTGCTACAGAGCCACTCAACTCATAGACATTATGTCAACACTGCTGGTGACAACGGACAAATTACATAACCACTCTGCTTCCTCACCTGTCAAATAAGGTTAATAACAGACCCTTTCACAGGGTTCTTGGGAAGATCTAGAGGGATGAAGGTAAAGTGCTAGCTTAGCACAGAGCTTGGCCCATAGTTAGCACCCAATACATGTAGCAATTATAATTACTATTACTAAACAATAATAAACAACTCAACATGGGGAATCTGTATCTGAATAATGTCACTGTTTTAAGACTTCCCCCAAGAGTAGTAGTTCCTCCCAGAATAAAGGGGGGAAACCATTTCCAGCTTCAAAGATAGAAACTGCTTCTAACCCACTTCAAGAATTTGAAAATCTAGACTCACTTCCAGGACTGGCTACATAATTTGCAAGGCCCAGTGTAAAATGAATATGCAGGGTCCCTGATTCCAAAATTATTAAGGATTTCAACATGGTGACTGCAGAGCATTAAACCAAGCGCAGGGCCCTTCTGAGCCCAGGCCCTGTGTAGCTGCACAGATTACAGACATACCCACAAAGCTGGCCCTGCTCACCTCTACCGGCATGACAGAGATTAGAGATGTAAAACAGGAGGTTGCAACATATACTATGAAAACATCTGTAGGCAGATCATAGCCTGCTTTTTCTACTCAGCAGTTATTACAACTGTAATAACAACAGCCTCATTTATGGAGTCCTTGCCCTGAACTAGAGACAAGGCTCAGACACCATCTCGTCCGACCATCACATCCCTGTCTTAATGTAAAAGATGGGAAACTGGCAATCAGAGAGGGTAAGTAACCTGTCCAAGGGCACAGAAGCCCAAGTCTGCCAGATTGCAGAACCTACGCCCAGAATCACTGTGTGTGCCACCAAAGTGTCCTCCCACCCCCTAAACTGGGGGGTGGAGGAAGCAGTGGCCTCTGGAAACCCTCCTTTGCTGAAAGCATGGGGCCAGGTCTAGTTTCCATCCTTGGGTCAAACTTGCCTGCTTGAAGTTTCCCTGCTTCAACCACCCCCTATTTCTGACCCACCTTTCTCAGAACGCACGTGATTCCCCCTAGTTCCCCCTGAGCTCCTCCCACCCCTGGGCACTCACTTTTGGAGGAGAGGCAGCTCCAGATTAGATTTATGTCTTTATAATGGCTTGGAGTAAAGTCTGAAATATTTTCTGGGAGTGGAGGGGTGGGAGAGTCTTCACAAGGATGGGGAAAGGCCCAGTGAGGATGGGAGTGAGGGGCTTCTGGGCTGCTAACCTTCCTATGACTTCTCACAGTGCAGAACTCACATGTATTCATAGAATTTCAGAACTAGAAGCAGCATCTAGAGCTAAACTGCTTTCAAATCCTGGCTCCACCATTTCTTAGCTGTGTGACCACAAGCAAGCCGAGAAACTTTCTGTGCCTCAGTTCAAATGGGGGATAATAATAGTAGTAGCTTCACCATGTTGTTGTAAGTGATAATTATTACCACTATTATTATGTCTTCATTGTTATTATTTGTTTAGAGTTCATGGGAATTCTTGGAGAGACTGTGTAACATCACGGCTGAGAGCACAGATGCTGAAACCAGACTGCCTATTATCTAAATCCTACTTCCGTACTTAGAGCTGTGCGACCTTGGTTAAGAATTTGACCTCTCTGGGCCTCAGTTTCTTTATTTGCCAATATTTCCCTTGGACAAAGTGATTGGCTTAGAGATGGCATGTGAGACTCAACTGGACCAATGAACTTCAAGGCCAGGACTTGTGCTGGGACCACAGGGAAAAGAAGCACTTTTTCCATCAGGGTTGCTGAATTGGCAGGATGTGAGCCTGGAGCTGCCAGGGCCATCCTGGTTACCTGGGGAGGAGAGTGAACCTAACACAGAGGGAAGCACTAAGAGAGCAGGAGTAAGAGAGACTCACGATGACATTGTTTGAGCCCTTGGATGCAGCTGTGCCTGAAGCAACCCACTTTTGGACTTCCCAGTTTCATGAGCCAGTGAATTCCCTATTTTGTGAAAGCTACTTTCAGTTGGGTTTTTCTCACTGGAAAGCATTCAGGCTGACACTAGGAGGTTAAGCAACTTGCCCAAAGCCTGAAAGCTGGTAAGTAGCAGACCAGGGTTAGAAGATTCTAACCTGCTGCACCCAGACCAGCATTCTGTATTTGGGTGTTCATTGATTTCACCTCTTTACCCATTTTCTCATCTGCAAAATGGGACAACACCAGGCTTGCAGGACTTCTGGGAAATATAAACTGGGAGGTCAAACCTAGCGCTGTCTGTCGCTGGAGGCTGAAGCTCTGTGCATCCAGTTTCCAGAGCTGTGGGCCTGGGTTTTGCCCCTAGTCAGTTATTCCATCCCAGGGATGTCTGTGGCTGACCCCAAATCAGCCAACCAGTCAAGGCGCCCAAACTTCTTCAGGAGAGCAGCTGTGAACCTCAGAGGGAAGGGCCACTTCCTTTCCTGGCTATGTGTCCTCACTGGTAGACAGAGCAAGCTGGATGACCCCGAGGACCCTGGAGGTCTGAGTCTATGAGGTAGAAAAAAGCCCTGTCATCTTGATTTCTGGAATCTTCCAAGGACTTGTGGCCCATCTGGGGATGACCTGTAGCTCAAGGAAGATGGCATTGAACCAAATCGACTTAATCTCTTTTCTTCCTGAAGTTTACATTTAGTGGTAGAGATGGACGATAACACATAAAACAAACACATGACATAATACTACATGGTAACAGTAGGGAGAAAATATGTCCTCAAATGCCTGATAAGTTCTAAGAAGGAAAAAGGATACAGATTCACGGAACTGTTTATTAGGGGGCATCAGAAGGGGCCTCTCCGAGGAAGTGACATCTCATCAGAGACTACTTTGGTCTCTCTCTGAATTCCAAGCTCTTGACACTGGTCTGCCTCCCAGAAAAAAGACCAGGCCGGATTTTTACCAGGAAGCTTGCTGACACTGCTAAGTTAGGAGTCGATGATCCATTGGAGGCTTGGTAAACAGCCATCCTTCTCTACTGACAACTCTTTTGGACATTTTTTAAAGTTTAATGGGTCATTGATTTGCTCCATTAGCTAAATCTGTGAAGGAAAGGCCCAAGAAACCACCTGAGACCATTCCTCAGGCAGGCCTGCCAAGAAAAGGTTTTAGCTATCATGACACATGGTCATTTGTTTATTTTCTAACCAGTCATCACTAAAAGATTCCCAACCACCACCATCACAGCTCTGGGGGATATCAAGGCTTGGCTGGTTCTAGGCCAGGACTTGGCAGAGAACTGGTAGAGTGTGACAGACGAAAGCCAAGCCTTAGAGAGCCACGGAAGATTCCAGCACCTCAAGTCCCTCCTCCCAACCCAATATCAGGGGCTTGGGACACAGACAAGAAGTCGAGGTCCCTACCCTCATGGAACACTATAGTGGGGGGCAGGAAAAGGAAACAAGCCAACAAATAAAGAGGGAGATTTTAGAGATGAGCACTGTGATGCAAAAAACAAGGTCACGGTAGAAAGTGACTGGGGGCTATTTTAGAGACCGTGGTCAGAGACCTATCTGCAGAGGTAACATCTGACCTGAGACTTGAAGGGTGACAAGATCTGCAGGAAGAATGGTCCAGGCAGCAGGAACAGTTGGTGCAAAGGTCCTGAGGTAGAAACTCATTCAATGAATTAGAGGATTGGTCTAGAGTACAAGAAAAGGAGAAAGGTTGGGGAGGTGGGCCAGGGTTAGGACTTATTTGGGTTTCATTCTAAGAAGGATGGGAAACTATTGGAGGGTTTTACCTACAAGAGTTTCATGATCCAAAAATTAAAAGCGCTCTCTGGCTGCTGCTATGTGAAGAACGGATATAATAGTGATTAGCTGATACCTGAAATTAGGGGTTTCATTCAGGACCAATATTGTGACAAAGTTTCACCCTCTGCCACTGTGGTAGGTTGAGTGGGGGACATATCTCAAAAAAGATATGTCCAAGTCCTAACCCACAGAACCTGGAATATAACCTTATTCAGAAAAAGGGTCTTTGCAGACATAATTAATTTAAGGATCTCAAAATGAGATCATCTTGGATTACCTGGCAATGCAAAATCCTCCTGGATTAGAGTGGGTCCTAGATCCAATGACAGGTATTCTTGAAAGAGTGAGGCCGAGGGAGATTAGACAGCTGGAAGAGGAGACAGAGGAGAAAAACCACATAAAGACGGTCACAGGGACTGCATTTATGCTGCTGCAAGCTGAGGAACAATTGAAGCCACCAGGAGCTGGAAGAGGCAAGGAAGGATTCTCCCCTAGAGACTTCAGAGGGAGTGTGGCCCTGTCAACACATTGACTTCAGACGTCTGGCCTCCAGAACTGTTCAAAAATATATTTCTGTTGCTTGAAGCCTCCACATTTGTGGTAATTTGTTACGGCCACCCTAGGTAACTAATACATCCACTAAATACACGTGGACTCTGCACGCACACACCCACCTCCACTCCTTCATCAAGATCCTGTGCATAGCACTGGTCCCACTCAAAGGCCGCTCCAGTCACTGGGTGGTACTCCCTGCAGGCATGAGGGCCACTTGGGCTCCAGATGGGCATTTGATTTATTTACTTACTTAGGTCAGCCCACAGTGAGAAGAATGAACCAGCCTTGTTCTGTCCCCCCCCCCACAACAAGGAGCTCTGAGTTCTGTGAGTTCCAGATAAACTAGCATTCAAAGAAACAAGGGCAGGAAGAGTACATGAACCTGGATAGTCACTTAAATGGCTAAGACTTATATTAGGCAGCTTCCACGTGTGGGGTTCCCAAACTTTTCACCCGAAGGGGCATCTTTTGTTAATTTCCCCCTCCATGGAATACTCAATTTCTAAAGACATTGTCTATCAAACCAATTGCTTTTATTCAACAAGGATTTACCTCCCATTTGCTATTATTTGAAGGTATATAATAATGGGGGCTCATATTTATTAATCCACTCACTAGACTAAAATCATTATATATACTCTTTCAATCTTCACACCACCCTATGAGGTGGGTACTTTCATTATCTTCATTTTACAAAGGAGGGAACAGAGGCAGAGAGGGGTTAGGTAATTTGCCCAAGGTTGCACAGCTAGTATTTAGTAGAGCTGGAATTTGGACTCAGGCAGCCTGTCTCCAAAGCCAGCACTCCCCTGAAGACTGGTTAGAATCCTGGCTTCCATACCAATGTGCAAAGGTACTCTGGACAAGTGATTTTGCCTCTCTGTGCCTCAGTTTCCTCATCTATAAAATGGGAATAATAAAAGTGCCTATATTGTAGGGTTGTTGTAGAGATTAAATGAGAAAATGTAGTTGGAATGCCAGGCACACTGCCTGCCACAAGTACTCAAGGAATGAGCTGGAATTCAACACCGCTGCTCTGGGTAGGCTTGAGATGGGAAGAGTGAACAGAGATGATTCTGTCCTCTAGGGTCTCTGACCCCATGGAGTTCACAATCTTCATATAATGTGCCCGACCCAAAAGTGAATGGCTTAAAGTACAACCTGCAGGAAAACCACCTGACCAGCCGTTCTCATGTGTGCTTCAAGGACCACAGGTATAGAATTAGCGGGGGTTGCTGGTAAAAAATACAGATTCCTGTATCCGAATCCTTTGGAAGTGGGCCCAGAAATCTGCCATTATTCAACACTAATGCACCATGGAATTTGTGCTCCGCTGAGTCCATTCTGAGCAGGACTTCCTTGCTACTTTGGGAAATATTAAAACTCATTCCAAGACCCCAATCCGTTCATTTCTGCAGTGCCCAGGATAGAAGACCCTAAACGCAAAGTACATTCAGAGAGTAGTGGGCCTTCTCCAGCAGCCTGGTAAATCATGAAGCTCTAAGTTTCACGAAAAAAGGGCGGACATCTGGCCAGAGGCGGGAGCCTGGAAGGGGAGCATGTAACCACCCCCCACCACCACCTTGGCGCACTGAGGCCTGGGCCCTGGCGCTGCAGGAAAGATGCATGACTGCTTCAAGGTCACTCTGTGACTCAGTGGACCGCGTCGATGCTTGAATTCAAGATCGGTGGCAGCCGGGCAAACCCACGCGCCGTGGGCGGGGCTCCCGGGGTCGCCTAGGCAACGGGCGCTCGCCACGCCCAAGCCCGTAGACTGGGAGGGGAGGGGAGGAGGGAGGGCACGCTGCAAGATGTCTTCCCCCCAGCACCTCCCCCGGCTCCGCCCCGCGGAACCGCTAGCCGACATTCCTGAGCGCTGATTGGTCCTTCCGCTGGAGGGGCGGAGCCCGAGGCAGCGCGGTGCGTACTTCCGGCTGCCGGGTTGACATGAAGAAGCAGCGGCGGCTAGGGCGGCGGTAGCGGCGAGAGTCGCGGCTTGCAGCGGGACTAAGCGCGGAGAGCGCGACGCGGCCTAGAGCGGCAGACGGCGCAGTGGGCCGAGGAGGAGGCGCAGCAGCCCCCCTGGCCCGCCATGGAGATGGAAAAGGAGTTCGAGCAGATCGACAAGGCTGGGAGCTGGGCGGCCATTTACCAGGTGCGGGTGCGCCCCAGAGCGCGGCAGGCCCTTCGCTTAGGCCTAGCGAACCTTCCCCTCAGACCCCCAGGCCCCGCTCTCCCTCTGGGTCCCGCCCTCCGCCTGGGCCCTGCTCCGTGAGGATTCGTTCCGACGGCGGCAGAGGCCAGCCGCCTCTCTCTTTGTCCCCCGGGTGGGCCTGCGTCTCTCCCCGGCCTCGCAGTCCCCTTTGATCCCCCACCTACCTCATATCCTCCAGCCCGGGTGACCTCTCAAGCCTGGAAGCCGCCAGTCTCTGCTCTCAGCGCGAAGCCTCGCACCGCGACCCCGCCCCCCTGCCTGTCCACTCTTTGTCCCCTGGGGTGGATAGAACACCCCCACTACTTCCTTTCTAGACTGGACCACCTCAGGCTGTCTTCCTTTGTCTCCCCGGGGGAAAGGGTTACTCCCTCCTCCCTCCTTTACATTTCCTTTCTCCTGGTCTCTGTGCGTCGAGTCCCAAGGATGACAGTCCCTTCCCCCTTCCTGTTCATTCATTTAATGGATCTGAATTGACGTGCCTCTTCCGTGCTAGGCGCTGCTGAGGCGCTGGAGGTAGTGTTTGCTGAACAAGACAGGCAAGAGCCTATCCCCCGTGAGCTTAGAGTCGAATAGGGCAGTCCAACACATAAGCAGACAATTTCAGATGGGGACAAGTGCTCTGAAGAAAACAAAACATAACGGGGTAGAGAGTGATTTCAGGGAAGATGGCCTGCCTCAGAGAAGGGGATCAGGGAAGATCTGTCAGAGGAAGAGATACTTGCTCTGTGAGCTAAGCCCTGAGAGTAGCAGGCTAAAGAGCTTTCCAGCCAGGAGGTCTGGAGTACCCACTCCACTGGGGCCAGAATGTTACCCCGTGTCAGGCAGGCAACAGGGGAGGTTAACGTTTTTACTCTCTCTAAAATAGCATCTTTCTCCCGATGAGCATCTTATCTTTTGGTCATGGTTGAGATGATGGTGTCTTCCCAGTCCTCATCTCCTTGTGGGTTATGGTGATTCATAAATAAAAAGTTCGGAAGGTAGGGTTTCTCACGTATCTCTACATCATCAGATTAAAAAGATGAAGAGGTCTGCTTTCACAAGAGCAGCTCTGAAGAAAATATGTGCTCCCGATTAAATGTCATCGCGGGGGTTGTGAGGATTAACCAAAACCACACTCGGTGTTTTAAATAAACAGTGTACAGAATAGAGAGATGTTGTTACTTGTGTAAAGGGAGAAGGCTGTTTTCGGCTTATAGGCTCAAAAGGCAAATTGTGAGATCCATCAGCTGGTAGTATTAAAATCTATTTTGAGCTCCACTTAAAAAGGAAAAAAGCTTTAAGCAGTTCTTTGGTATGCTTGACTAACAAAAGCCTTTTTCTGGCAGGCTTGGTTTCATGTGGATTTTCATCAAGCTTATTTGACAGGATTCTTTTTACTTGCACTGTAATGTATATTATCTTCTGATAGACTAATGTTTATAGCCACTCTAATCTGTATAAGTACGATCGATCAATATATAAAATTTGTATTCCGTGTCTGGTCTCTCTGAGTTAATTGAATGAATCCCACTAGTGACTTTGAGAATGTGTAGACAAATTTTCTGCATCAGATTGAATACAGTAGAGTCTAAAGTGGTTTTAAATGAAAAAATTCTTGGTCTAAAGTGTTGGAGTTGATAATGATATACCCCATCACAAGTAGGGGTGGCCTCCAGGAGGTACTGGGGAGAATCTTTTATATTGAAGCTGACTCAGTTGGCAACAGCAAATTCATATTATAAAAAGTCCTTGTTTGAATTTGATTACTTACAGTTTTAGGGAGGAGTGGGAGACCTGTCACCCAAGCACTGTTAAAACTATGTTAAGCAAGTCACTAGCATGGAGCATGGTCTTCAGTTAATTTCCCTCATCGTTCTTATGTTTGTCTGCCACCTTGGAACCCCAGGAGTTAGTCGAGATTGCTGTATGTTGAGATTTCTCTAGATCCTTAATCGATTGCCTCATTTCTAGAGGTGATTTCTTTTATATTAGAGAATTATCCACTATGGGCTTTCTCACCTCTGCAGTACAGATATTTTTCTTTTACAAAAACTAAATCAGACACTCTTTTCCTTCTTGATGTTAAAAGTGTCAAACTCTGGCATTTTAAAAACAATGTAGAGTTCAAATGACCTTGAGTCTAAAGTGGCAAATTTTCCAAAGTGTGTGTCAAATTTACGAAAACCATTATTTTTCAGGAATTCAAAGAAATGTGTTTATGGTGGGTAGAAAATGGAAGTTAAAAAAATTGATATTTTGTAGCCCGTCACAATGAAGGCAGCCTTATAGAGTCGTTTTGAGCTTGCTTAGTCTATTGTGATTTTTTAAATAATATGTAATTTTTGCTTAACATTTTGTGAACAAAGCAGTGCAGTTATTTCTCACTATACTAACTTCTAACTAGAACAAAAAGATGTAAAAACTTGGAAACAATTGGGAAAAGAACAAAGGATGAAGTAGACTTTTGAATGCCGAGGAGTGAGGCGGCTTAGAAAACATGTTTTCAGTCGAAGATTCTCTGCTAGCTCAATTTGATAAAGTGAACATAACTGTTTTTATATAGTTGTTAATGCTAATAGATAGCATAGATACTAATAAGCATTTAGGTCTATAAAAAGTCAGCTTTGATAGCATGTGTAGATGGCTTTAAAAAATTGTTTTCTATCATTTAAATGGTTGTATGTCTGGTTTGAAAAGTGGAAGTAATACTTAGCAAGCCTGGAGTGCCCAAAAGAGAAGAGAGAACACAGATAGGGCAAAGGGATTGATTTTTGGAGGTAGAATGAGAGAAGAGAGGGCTTGAATGAATGAAAATAGGAAAAACTACCCTCCATTTGTAGTTTAAGGTTTGGGTCAGGTGTTTCGCCATTTCTCTCATCTCTAATTCTTTGATTCTCTGACACTGTTCACTACTTTTCAGTATGAATGATTTGATTGTTTCAGATAAAGGAGATTGCAACAATAGCTTGTGACTTGAAGGCAAGATTTATTCTATGTTAGAGGCAGGCTTTGTAATACGGGCCACTCTTCCAATTGACATTTGTTTTTATAGCTGCTTTCATTATGAAATACGATCTAATGCCTGACTAGGTTAAAACCATGTTATAACAATAATTCACTAAAATTCCTTACTGCTGTATACAGCTTATTTTGTTACAGTCCAAGATGAATTTTAAAATTTCCCAGTAATTTTTATATGAATACCATTCTCTTCAGAGAAAAACTGTGTTTTGTGCAGAGGAGAAAGATCTATACACTATGACTCACTTCACTTAAAAAAAAGAAAGACAAACGGAAGTGACATGGAGAGGATGGGAAGCTCTAGTCATCTTGACTGACCCATTAGATCTAAATGTTCTTGTGTAGCCCTGGTCTGAGTGAACTAAATTTAGGTGTCTGATCACCACTTTGGAAATGGTGCAAAGACGTTTGTAATTGTCTGGACTCAGGTTAACTGGGGGCACAAGTAGAAATAGTGGAGGGAAGAACTTTTTGCTATCATTATTTGTTTGACATCACTGGCATATTTATAGGAATACTTTGGTTCTTTTGGAAGTACATCATAAACTATATCAGATGGTTCTGAAGAGTCAGCTGGGGGATAATGGTAATGCAAATGATTTTCGGTTGCTAGTTGTCTACCATTGGGCTCCAAGGCCCCTCCGGTGCATTTTGCATTTTTTTTTTTTTTTTTGGCTGCGCTGCACTGCATGCGGGATCTTAGTTCCCCTACCAGGGATCGAACCCATGCCCCCCTGCATTGGAAGCGTGGAGTCTTAACCGCTGGACTGCCAGGGAAGTCCCTGCATTTTGCATTTTAGCATGAATAGCTCCCCCAAACCTATTTAAAAAGATGCCTGGTATTGAGTAGTGTAATTGAATTTATACTGAATTTCATGATAGAAATAAATTTTAAAATTTCCTGTAGGGGTTTTGTCAGACTCTTAACTACTGAAATAACTGTGCCTTTTCTTTTTATCCTTTTCTCTTTTTTTTGAGTTGTCTATTTTCTGATCTTTTAGATGGCAGAATCCTTTTGGCAGTTTTTGTCTTATGCTGTGCTTTTAATTGCAGGTACTTTTTCATAAGCCAGCCTGAGCTCATGTGTATTTTGCACAAGCTGGCATCCCTCCCTACAGTGTTTATGTTAATTTGTTCATGGTAACCAACTAATACTGACTACAAATGGTCTGGGCATGTTTCTTTGTACTGCCCATGTTTAGGAAAAGGGGAAGTCCAGCAGGGTCATTGTGTCCAAGACAATGTAGTTTGCTACCAGTCATTTGGTGCATGTTTCGAATATCCAGGAGTGCTGGGCACTTTGGACTGGTTCTTGATTCCCTCTACCACATCTCATTGATTGGTCGCTGTGATGTCCTTCCTACCATCCCAGTGGTCTAGGTTCTCAAATTTTGCTTATAATACTGCTGTCATTTCTGGTTTCACATTACAGAAATTAGTGAAACCAGAAGCATATTAATAGGGTCCCTCAACAATCTCTCCACATCTCCCCCCTGCCCCACTGTGTATATTCTTCACATTATCACTAGAGTAATTGTGTTACAAACAGACCTGAGTCTGTCACTCCTTTGTTTACTTCTATGCTTTCATTTATCTGTAAGGTCCAAGCTCCTTGGCATGGCAACCAGGTTCCAGCCATCCCCTCCTGTGTACCTTTTATTCTAGCCACACTAGAAGGTGCAGTGTTCTCCAGACTCATCCTTCTCTTTCATTCCTCTGTACTTTGGCTCAACACTTTGTTTAGGCTGCCTTTCCCACTCATTCTGGCTTGCGCCTCCCAGCTCAAATGTGTGCCCCCTTGCACTAGATTTTGGCTCTCTCACTTGTGTGCTTACATACACCTTCATACCTGTCTCTTTTAAAGCCCAGCTCTCATGGGAGCTGTTCCTTTGTATCCGGGTCCATCTACTGTAGGGTCCAAACTGTGGAAGTCAGCTCTTCCGTCTTTCTCATTCATCTTGGTGTCCTCTGCACTGGGCACAAAGTGCCTAAGAAATGTTGGGGTTGAATTGATTGTCAGCACTTTGCCCCAGGCCCTGACAATAGAAAGACAAGTCACAGTTCCCAACTCCCATTCTGGGGGAGGAGGAATGGTAGACACAAAAGGATTAGCCTGCATTAGTACTAACAGCAGAGGCCACTCTCAGAGAAAACCAGTACAATTTGAGCCATGGCTTGATGAGGCAGTTTGGTATTGCCTGCTGTGGTGGCTTGGAAGAAAAGCTTGGATGCTTACCCAGTAGGAAACCCAGTTTGTTTCACAGGAACTTTAAATTTAACAACAAACTTGTACTTGGCCTGAGGCGAACTTAATAGGAAACTTGGAGGTTATATATCTGTCTCTCTAAGAATTATTGAATTACTCTGTTCTCATCACTCTTGACTTGTTCTCACATGCCTTCTAGAAGGGCTTTGCATGTAGCTGGTTTGTAAAATATTTTTTGACTGTGGGATTAAAAATATGGTTCTCCATAAAGTAACAACCCTTATAAAACCTGTGATTTCTTTTCAAAGTATAAATGGTAAAGGCAAACATTTTTGGCCTTTGATCAGATCACCCTTCTGGCCAAGAGAGTAGCTTAATCTTTTGCTTTTTCTCTAGCTAGCTCTAACACTAACTAGGCTAAATGGGTCCCTTCCTTTCTTTGGGCTTCAGTCCCTTCCTGTGTAAAAATGATCCTTGACTAACCGATCACTAAGTTCTCGCTCGTCAAGTAATGAAAGTCTTTAATGTGCTCACAAAGAGAGTTTGATGTTCCTGAAGTAATCCTTGTAACCACTGCTGTGGTTACTCAATTTTGTAAGGTACGTGGGTGTCGGTGGGTACAGTTAGGCTCAAAAATGTGTAAGAGTTTTGTGAGTACAGTTAAAGATTCAAAAGAATTGAATCTTTTTTTTCCCAAGAGGTATTGAACATTTTTAATAAGTTGGGTTCATTTGGTTTAGTAATGTGGGAAAACGAGTGGCACTGACATATGAGTTATGCTTGCAGTTTTTCTCTGAGTAGCAATTGGGTGGTTTTTCCTGTAAAGATAGAGGAACTGATTCTCGAGAATTTACGAAAGATTCAACCCCAGCTAGGTACACGAAGAGTAGCTGCCCTTTATGTTGTAATTTTAGAAAGAAACCAACATCTGGTCTAAACTTCATTTGAAGAGCATGATAGTATACACAGCTGCCGTGTTTGAGAAGAAAGTACCTAAGGCTCCAGCATTTTAGAAATAATGCTTCACTTTGTAGAAGTGGGCTTCATAGTTTCCTAGCTGCTGCCCTCTCCTTCCTCAAGGCAGCTTGTCGTATCACAAGGGTCTTACTGACAGTTTTGTAAATTTTGAATGTCTGAAAGCTAGGAACAAGACCATTTCCCATGGAAGATTTTTTTCCCCCGAAATAAATAGCCGAAGAAAAGTCAAGCCCCCCCAAATCAGTTGATGTTTGGAATGTGGTACAAGTCACACTGCAGACAAAAATAACTACTGATAAATGATTTTCAGTTTTTTGTTGTTTTTTTTTTTTAAATTTGTGACCTGATTCAATTTGCAGTTTTGAATGCTTATGATTCTGCCAACGCTGTTTGTAAAGTTTTACGGATACCCCGTGGTAATTAGATAGAATTGGTGCTTAAGAAGTTCTACAGCATGGAATCACAAAATAAACATGGCTTCTTAGCAAAGGGACACTTAAGGTCCATATTTTTCTCTGGAAAATACACATATTCCCTACTACTCTTAATCTAGTAGTGTGCCGGGAGATTCTGAGTCCTTATTGAGGGTTAACTGCTTGTTGAAGCAAACCTTTGGGCTCGAGTGGACTTGTGTCCTAGGCTTCTTTCTCTTTTACTTGCAGAGCTTTCTCCCCAAAGACTGATTGAGGCACGTTTTCTTTTACAGATGAATGTGGCTTTTGTGGGCAAGCGACACCACTTGCAAAGATAAGATGAGCATAGCAAAACTAGGTTTCCAAAACTGTGTTTTTTTAATTTATTAGTTAGTGATTAGAGAAGGAAAACTCCCTTATCTCTGTTACTCTGTTATGAAACATTCTTTCCCCCGACTTTTTTTTTTTCTTACCTAGTGGCTTTGTTACTGGTGCATCTCTTCCTTTTGAAGAATCTCATTTAAAAAATGCCACGCTAAGTTCCAGGGAACAGCTTAGCTAGTTTTTATTCTGATGAGTACTGATTACTCAGAGAATTATACACTATTGTGAATTGCTTACAGGAAGGTGAACATCAAGTAATTACTCCAAGTAGTTGGAATTCTCCGAAGAACAGGGGGTTACTTAAAAATGTCTGCGCATGAAATCACTTCTGAATATAACTTCACTCGAGAACAAATAGGCAAGCTGCATTTAGCATAATACGGTAAATTAGCTTTAAATTCCCTCCGTGCTTAAACATTTGTCACTGTTATATTTATCCCTTTTAGATTTTGTATTGCTTCACTATTCAAATAGTCAGGGCTGAGTTTGCTTCTACAAGGATAAAGGCAAAGTATAACTGGGTCATAAATATTTGTGTGGCTCACTTTTGCACAGAGAAAAGAGGCCTCTAAGAGGATATTCAGGGGTCTTTCAGAGGGAGTATACTTTGTTTTCTGTTTTTTGTTGTTCTTGTTGTTTTGCTTTATTTTTACCCTGATTCAAACCGTTATTTTGACAGCATCTTAGAGTTAAGAGCATTGCCATTATTGTTCTCCACCACCTGGATACCACCTCCCAGTTGCCAGGGTCTTTGGGATCATCCTCGGAGGTGGGGTGAGGGGGTGAAGCAGAGTGGTGCAATATCAGGAAGTTGCATTGAGCCACATCAGGTTGACAGGCACAAAGCCACATTTCTGGAGCAGTCCCCAGTACACCGGGTGATATGGCCATGATTGAGGGTTAGCTGGTCCACATCTCCCATGAACCATCCTTGAGAATCCACATCCCCATGATGTGCTGCGTTTTAATGGGTCCTTTATGTACCTATCATGGTACCATTTCTAAGTGTATTTAAACATTCCTTCATGTCCCACTAACAGTTTTTCTTAATATATCCTAGGAATATTAGTGTCATTAGCAGTATTTTATTTCATCTGTTCTTGTCATAGTACCCAGGTCTGCTGCTGTCCCTTGTTTTTCTACTTACTGATAAGAATGCTTTTGAGAGTTTTAGTATTGAAGAGTGCACAGTAGCAGTTGGTAGGTTTTATACTCATCGTTTCTTAACCACTAGTTTCCATCCTTTTTGAGCTTGAACTTTCCCCAGAAAACTTATAAAAAATGTAGTCATCACGCAGAGAGAATCATGGTAAAAGTAGTTGAAGTTTAACAAACTAGTACCTTTTTTTTTTTTGCATGAACCCACATTTGTCAACTAAGCTTCCTTTTGCAACACGTTCCGCTACTTTATGACAAAAACTTTTGTGTTTCCCAACAGCCTTTGTTCATTGGAAGATGTTGCTTTTGGAAGTAGGAAATAAACGGCTTGAGGAGATGGAGGCAAGCTTTGGTCTGAAGTAGGAGTCTGGTATGTCTCTAGCTCTCTGTGAGAAGCGCATTTGGAGATGGGTGTGGTCCATCATCTGAAATTTCCTATCCTCAGTTTGAGGAGGTGCTTACCATTCTAACCACTTAAGAACTGCATGTTACATGCTATTTTATTTACAGGGCAAAACTTAGCTCTAATGGTTTCCCTTGTACTTGCCTTCAAATTAATAAAATGTCATTCTTTGGTAATGTTTACATGCCAGAAGGAAGAAAGGATACAGCTGAAGTTAAAGGATTAAATTGGCATCACACCTTTAGTTTTGTAAATGCTTCAAATGTTTGATTTTTGTAGGTTGAGCATAAGGAAGTGATAAGTATGTTAGGTTATTTGTGGTTTGAGCTAATTTTAGTCTCTTGTTCACAGCTTGCTTTATATCCTTTGACATTTGCTTTCTAGAAAGACAAATTTTGAATGTAGGACTCAGTTTATATTCTACACTTGGCTACATTTCAAAAAAATATTTTCTCAGTACTTTGGTAGTTGGACACTTTGAAACATAGTAACATTCTTTTAAAAATCATTGATTCCTTTGCTTAGTGATGTCTCTACTTTTCCAGCAGGTAAATTAGATTCTTTCATAGAGGCTTGGAACTCTTGCTACAAGCCAGTGGCTGAAAGGGTATGGTTGATACTAGAGGATTTTTAAGAGTCTGACTGACCCTGAGATGTACTGAAGCAAGGCTTTGATTGGCTGTGTATAGGAAACCTTCCCCACCCTGTCCCCTTGGTTGATAGAGCCTTTTACTCATAAAGACTTGGCCTTTGTCTCAAAGCTTTAGTCCCAGGCTGCCCTGCTACCCACCCTTAACCAACTCCCCCGAACATACATCCCCCCCCCAGGGACTTGTGAGGTGATGGAAGAGGACAGGGTTTGGGTTCTGGGTCTGCCTTCGACTATTGTGGGACCTTGAAGGAGTTAACATTCAGGATCTGTAAAATGTGGTGATTAGACCAGATAGCCTTACAGCATGACTGGAATCTAACATCCTACATCTACGTGGTCACACGAGGAGCCAGGAGACTGGGGCAACTTTGCTGGAAGAATGGGGGCTTCACGTCTCACTCATGCTAGATTTGGTAGCCATATATGTTCCATGATCCCCCTTATCTAAAAGTGAGACAGAACTTTAAATTTTCATATTAACTCAAATCAAAACTTTAAAAATCCATTATCTCCTAAAAAAGAATAAAACACCCTGTGTGGGCATAAATCCATTATTTTATAAAATGACTGAATGCCACATTGATGACTGCAGTTTCCTTTGAAATTCTTCTCATGTCTAAAGAGGATTATTGGGTTTTGTAATTGGACTAAAATCTCCCATTCAAGGGAGAAAGGCACAGTCTGATCCATGTTCTACCCTCATTCATAATAAAACCCAATAACAGCTAACATTTATTGAATTCTGTTATGTGCCCCAGGCACTGCGCAAAGTGCTTTACATGCAGTACCATTTATTACACACCATAAATTGGTCTTTAATAGCAGGAAATGTTTTGGGAGGACAATTAGGTGTCAGAGCCTCGATGTTCTTCTTTGCCTGAGGTCTCCCATGTCCTGGATCCAGCTTACAACGGCACTGTGGCCATGCTCACACTGATACACAACTGCAGGGACAAGGAATTGTGCTTCGCCTCCTGGTTGATTAGCACATAGGAAGAGAGAGTTTGTAGATTTTGACCCTTGCCCGTATTTCTGACCTCTTACCTAGATGTCACAAGTTGGCCACCCAGTTATATTTTGCTTGGTCCACACAGTGCTTTAAAAAAAAGAGGAGTTTAAACTTTTGTCATTATTGATAAATCAGGAGAAATCACATATAAATCTGGATTTCTGGCTTCTCTTGAAAAATCTGAAGATCACATGGCCTGAGCCCACCGTGGCAGTGGTCTGCTGATCTGAGGGGCACGTGTGTATTCTTCTCCCCAGCAGGGCCCCCTGTCCTTGCTTATATGAACTACCCAGCCATTGGACGCACTTGAGTTTGTAGCCTCTACTCCAGACTGGGATTTTTTTCTTGGAATTGTTTATTAGCATTAGAATTAAGGTGATTTTAAAAAGACGTTTAGGCTTGTAAGTAGTTGGTGTACTATTATTAGATAACATTAAAGCAAGGGAAGACTAGCTGGAGATATGGTGGCTAGTGTGAAAATGCCTGAGGAGGGAGTGCCCTTGACATTAAAATCCGGGATAAAATCATTAGCCAGGTGCTTCTTTCCTTCCTGCCCTTCCCCCTTCCCTTGTCATCCTTATCCCCTTTCTGCTATTTTGAGGAAGTTGGAAGCTGCCACCATTTTTTTCCACCTCGAGCAACTGAGTGTGACTGTATTTTTGTCCCATGTTCAATTATTTCCAGGAACTGTTTTTGATGACCAACTTGGAAATTAAATTCGATGGTCAGTATGGGACTTGACAAGAAGAATGACTTGCTCAAATAAGTTTGCACTGAAAAATCTAAGAAGTAGCGTTTTTAATGACTTGCTTTGTGACCTGGTTAGGAATGATACCATTTGTCATGTGTCTCAGTTCATGATTAGATGGTTTCTCTACCTTATCCTCTCTATCAAGGGATGAAATAAATGATAGCCATGATTGGGGGGAAAATATATATATATGTATATATGTTACAAAGAATATGTGTGAAAGGTCTCTATCCCTATTTAGCAACAGAAGTACGTGTTATATTGTAGGAGATGCTATTCCTTTTATCCCTCTTGGACATCTCTTCTTCCATAGAGGTATATTATATATGACAAATTAGAACAAGCAATAGATAGGGAAGATTCTTTACCATTATAAAACAATCAGGATCCTTGTTCTAAGTTTTGTACCTTTTCCCCTCCTAAAGCTGAATCCCAGGAGGACAAAACCAACTCAGTGTTTTAGCACTCTTGAATCGTGTGACATGATGGCATTGGCCATTTAATACTTTTTTGTATATATGAAATTAAAATCAATAACTGGAGATCAATTTCTCCATGAAGCTTTTCATCTCCCCTTTATTTCCTCTTCTGTTCTGCAATGGTAAGCTCCTTTCAGGCAGAGTCCTTTCAGTCATTCAGGTACATGAGCTAGGGGCCGGGCTCTGCTAGGCAGTGAGGGTAAGTGGTGAGCAAGAAAGACACAGTTGGTCCTTGCTGTTAAGAAGCTTAACAGTGCAGCCAGCAAAGGGGCTGGGTAGAGACAGTCCCAGTTCAGAGTGATGAGAGCTGTCATAGGCCTGGGTACTTGGGGACACTAAGGAAGAGGCATTTGGGAGAAGGAAAAGCAGGCGGAAGAGCTGTCAGGTAAAGATAGTCTATAAAAGTAATATCTAAGTGGAGGTTCCAGGGGCAGGCAGGAGTGAGCCCCTTATGTTCTCCAGTCCCTTAATCTGGGTTCAGGCCTCCTTGCCCTTCTCTGTGCATGTTAAGTGTTAAATTACCTAAGCTTGAAAGCATGGGAGCATATTTAACTTTCTTCCTCTTTGTTCTTAACCCTCCGCTTCCCATCCACCCCTTGCCCTTCCACGATTCATATGCATTGTCTCTCTTTCTCTTAATATATATTTTTTTCCTCTCTCCCTTGCCATTACTTCTCACCTTGACTGTGATAATGGCCGCAGAATCCTTCTAGTAGGGTGACTTAGTGAAGGCTCCAACATGTCATTGACCTCATGTTGCCGCCGTGTAGTGAAGTCACCTGTGTAGGTGTCTTCTCTGGCAGGATGATGTTTGTGTTATCGTTTGTGCGTTAACGGTGTTAACGGACAGTGCGTTACACTTAGTAGGCAGGTAGTACAGTATTGATTGCAATGAAGTGAAGTGATAGCTTTTATATCAGTAATTTTATTTTTCTTATCCAGGTATTTATGCAGATACTCTTCAGTCTGTACAAAAAGCAGAATTATCTTTTTTTTTTTTTTTTTTTTTTTTTTCGGTACGCGGGCCTCTTACTGTTGTGGCCTCTCCCGTTGCGTATCACAGGCTCCGGACGCACAGGCTCAGCGGCCATGACTCACGGGCCTAGCCGCTCCGCGGCATGTGGGATCTTCCCGGACCGGGGCACGAACCCTTGTCCCCTGCACCGGCAGGTGGACTCTCAACCACTGCACCACCAGGGAAGCCCCAGAATTATCTTTTATGACACAAAATGTTTTTTAAAAAGAATCTTTAAGTATAAGCCTGACTCAGTAAGTACAAATTGAAAATATGTGGCTATCCCCCTGATTTGCAGATGACACTATAAGAAGAAAGGTCTCATTTATTCATTGTGAATTTTAAAGGATATTTTTAATGGTGTTGGCTGGCTTATCCCATTATGTGGTCTGTTCATTAGCAGTTCTCTATACATAGACGACTTTGTTCGAGTGAGTCTTTCAAGTCAAGTACCTTGTAAAATAACTTAAGTTTACTGATAATTTATCCTAGTTTTAAATGACTAAGTGATAGGCTTTAATTTTTAGGCATTTTAACATTTTTGGATATGATTACATATTCTGAGACTTTGTGATTTAAACACAAAAATTATCATCTTGAGTAATTCTGAATGAGTTGCTGATTGCTGCCTGTTTTCCGTTCACATACTTACTAAACTCATTCCTTGCTGTGTCGGAGCAGTCAGACTTAGATATCTGCAAACCATTAAGGTTGTGTAACATCTTTTCTTTTTTGCTTTTTCTAATTCTGGCTTTGAAGATCATGTGTGGAAGTAGTGCTGGATTCGATTTTTTTAAGAATAATTGTTGATTACTAGTCATTACAGATTTGAAAAGGGAAGAGTTTTTCTTATCAATGGAGGACAAAGTAGAGTAAAAGAAGCTTTGACTATTTTTCCTTCATTGGTGAAGGAGGATGTTTCAATGTGGCTTCTGTTTTTGTTTTTCCTCCTTCCGGTTTTATTTTGGAGTCATTTACATGTCACTGAATGGATACTATAGAACATCCACAGCAGAAATAGATGTATGCAGTAGAAAAACAATAGTTCACAGGCCTCTCAACAGAGTCACTAAACATAGCTTTTATTTTTTTAATTTATCTTTGGCTGCACTGGGTCTTCATTGCTGCGCGCAGGCTTTCTCTAGTTGCAGCAAGCGGGGCTACTCTTCGTTGCGGTGCGCGGGCTTCTCATTGCGGTGGCTTCTCTTTTTGCAGAGCACGGACTCTAGGTGCGTGGGCTTCAGTAGTCGTGGCACGCAGGCTCAGTAGTCATGGGGCACAGGCTTAGTTGCTCCGCGGCATGTGGGATCTTCCCAGACCAGGGCTCGAACCCGTGTCCCCTGCATTAGCAGGCGGATTCTTAACCACTGCGCCACCAGGGAAGCCCCTAAACATAGCTATTAAATGGACAGAATATTGCAGGGGGGAAGCAACCGTTTTTAAGGTGGAAGTGAATAAGAAAGCATTATAAACATAGATCCTTAATAGAAGTCCAAACTCTGGATAAGACCCTGGTTCACTGATTATGCTTTGTCTTAGGATTGGAGGGGAGGTGTAGATGTGCGTGTGTTGGGGGTGGGAGTATGAATCTTAGAGAGGATTCCAGCAGGCATTCCCAGTCAATAAATTGCCTTTGGGGGAATTGTTTAATTACTTGCCTGTATTATGCTGGTCATATTTTAAGTGGGCCCCTCTGCATCCCTCCCTCTTCCCTTAATTTACCTGGCTCACAATGTGTCCTCTTTTCCACAGCTGCTGTCGCCCCTGGGCCACGTCAGTGTTCCCTTGGGCAGTCCATCCACCATCCTCACCTCCTCCCCTGGAAATTTCATGTCCCTCTCCTTTTGCCGTCTCCTTCCCATAGGGCACACCCTGGCCCTTGGGATCTTTTCTGTCTTTGCCATCTCATTAGACTCAGACCTTTCACTCTCCAATCACAGCCTCCTGTGCTTCCACATTCCCTCACTCAGTTACTTCCCTCCTCTGGGTTTACTCCTACAGCCAGATTTCCAGCTGCTCCTTTCCAGCGCCAGTCCTCCCTTCCCTTCTTATGCGACCGGTCAGTCCCTTGAAATGCTGCTTCTCCAATCCCCATGTAGCCCTTCTGCCCATCTTCTTTTTTTAAAAAATTAATTTAATTTATTTTTATTTTTGGCTGCGTTCGGTCTTTGTTGCTGTGTGCGGGCTTTGTCTGGTTGCAGCGAGTGGGGACTACTCTTCGTTGCGGTGGCTTCTCTTGTTGCAGAGCACGGGCTCCAGGCGCACAGGCTTCAGTAGTTGTGGCACGCGGGCTCAGTAGTTGTGGCTCGCGGGCTCTAGAGCGCAGCCTCAGCAGTTGTGGCACACGGGCTTAGTTGCTCCATGGCATGTGGGATCTTCCCGGACCAGGGCTCGAACCCGTGTCCCCTGCATTGGCAGGCAGATTCTTAACCATTTCGCCACCAGGGAAGCCCCTGCCCATCTTCTTGCCATCAGCATACCAGACCAGCTCTACCTGGACCAGGCCAGCCACCTGCTTTTCTCTTCCTGGGCCCAGGCCCCTAGGTGCTGCTGGAGAAAAATCTCCTGGTTTTGCAGATTGAACCACTAGAAGGAAATCAGGTCAGTAACCTCAGATCTGTCTCCCTCAGCTCCTGGCTGTCAGATCTGAAGTTTGCCTGTCATCCTTTCTGCCTCATTTCTCTCACAAGGAAAAAGGAGCCTTTGTTCCTGTCTAAGGCAGCCTTATATCTGCGCTCTTCATACCTTCCCATCCCACCTGTTCAAGGCGTCTTGCACCAATAGCTTAGTGTTTCTTTTTAGGTATGTGTCCTTAGCCCTCCCTCTATGTTACCATTTTTCTTGAACCATTTAAACATTTTCAGGCTTCCTCCGGCTGCAACTCCCCCTCTAGTCACTGCTCTCCAGCTGAAATGTTTGAAATAAATAGGTCACTGCGTCCATTGTTACCTCCCAGTCACTCCTCGGACCGAGGGAAGCTAGGCTCCACCCTGCCACGCCACTAGAATAATTCTTCACTGGGTCACTGTTAGCTTCCTTGTTGCTAAAGCCAATGGATTCTTTGCATCCTTATCATAACACCATTTAACATGGTCGACCTCTATTTGCTTCTTGAATATTCTCTAACCGCAGTTTCCATAACTCTCTCTTTTCCTTTTTCTTTCCTTTTATATATTCTCCTTTTCTAGCTAGTTTGTCCCAGCTCTCACTCTTGGGCTTCTCTGCTCATCTGCTGGGGGTCTCCCTATGCTGCCACTTTCATCTGACTCTGTTCTTCTTAGGCTGTTTCAGTTGTTCACCCAGAGGTAGTAACAGCCCTTGAATTCAGAGCGGGCTCATAGACATTCTTGCGCTCTGGTGTAGCTTCCAAAACACTTTTCGTTCCTGGAATGTAAGGCTCGCTGTCTCCCATAGGGCCTTTGCGTATACTGTTTCCTCTGCCTGGAACATTCTCCCTCACTAGTTCTTGTTCTTCCTTCCAGTTCCATCTTAGGCATCCTCTTTTAGGATGCTTTCTCAGATTTCCCCAAGTAGGTGCCTCTTACAGGTCTTCTTCCCATGGCCCCTGTACTTCCACTTTCATAGCACTTTGTGTGATTATACTGTAAGGATATCCATTGTTCTGTAGTTGCCTGTTTACTTACCTATTGCCAAGTTACCTGTCTTAAAAGGAGCAGGATTGCTTTTGTTTGAGTCATTTCTGTCTCTTTGATCCAATATAGCTCCTGGCATATACAAGTACCCAATAGGTAGTTCCTGAATGAGTAGATGAGCTATGCTGTTTGGGTTCATGAATTGGAAACAGGTTGATAGGGAGGCATCGAGTTTATAGTATTGTGCAAACCATGTGTTACTGACCCACCATCAACTTAGCACACATTTTGTTTTCTCTCTCACCCTTTATATGATGTGTGGAACAACCCCCTCCCCCATTGAAATTAGAAGCCCTTCTGAGCGGGAACTGTGTGTCATTCTTGGTGTCTCCTGCCAGTGCCTTGAACGTAGCTGAACTTCATTTCAGTGGGCCTAATCCCAGTTAGATAGACACATATACACATATACAGTAAGTCCCCTACATACGAGTGAGTTCCGTTCTGAGAGCGCATTCGTAAGTCCAATTTGTTTGTAAGTCCAACAGAGTTAGCCTAGGTACCCAACTAACACAATCGGCTGTATAGTACTGTACTGTAATAGGTTTATAATACTTTCCACACAAATAGTACATAAAAAACAAACACAGAAAATAAAACATTTTTAATCTTACAGTACAGTACCTTGAAAAGTACAGCAGTACAGTACAACAGCTGGCGTACAGGGGCTGGCATTGAGTGAACAGGCAAGAAGAGTTACTGACTGCAGGAGGGAGAGGAGGTGGGGGATGGTAGAGCGGAAGGATCGTCAGCAATAGGAGACGGAGGGCAAGCTGCAATTTCACTCAGCCCTTACGTGATTGGACCGCACGTTCGCATCTTTGAAAGTTCGCAACTTGAAGGTTCATGTGTGGGGGACTTACTGTGTACAGTCAGTGGAACTAAGTCTCATCTGTAACCCATCCTTGTCTTCCTCGGCTGGTCCTGCTTCGGGGCCGTGCACAGCCCATGCCACTCTGGAGGGGCAATTTCCCTGTGGTGTCTTAGTTCTTGTGTTCCAGCATGCTGGCCAAGTATGAGAGACGTAAGCGGTATGAGAGTCTCCCTCATTGAAACTTCATAGGTTTGGTAGCTGGGACTGACCGATGCTGACAGGAAATAGAGGCATTTATTAAAAGCCAGAGTTGTCAACTTGCAGGATGCAGAGCTCTTGTTAGCATATGATTTTATGGTTGGTTTGGTGCTCCTCTATAAAAGTAAAGAACTGGACAAAAATGGCAGGAGTGTGCTTGGGTCTCTAAAGTTAGATCCTTTTTCCTAAGTAATTTGCCTTTAGAGTTTCATTTGTTTGGAATTTCCTGAGATTTTGATCTTGCCAGAAAGTTTCCAGCAAAACAAAATTCTGGGCAGGTGAAGCATGTGCATGTGAAACGAAATCATTGCTTTTGTTTTCAACTCTTTTCTTAACATATTATCCTTGGTTCAGCCCTGAAGGTTATTCTATTTTTTGTGGATCTCAACTTTTCTCTCATCTTCTGGTTCTTACAGAATGAGCGGTATTGTTTGAATGGAGAAGAGGAGGAGAGGAATAAAAATAAATGTAAAAGCTTTGTTCTTGCCTAGGCAGGCTTGGCTTTATATTAGTAGCTTCGGGCAGAATGACATGTCTAGTCTGGTGAAGAAGGGATATTTCGGGTTGGTTTGGCTCCTTGTGGATTTGATTTTTTTTTTTTAAAGGTTTGTCTTTTAAACCGGAATTTTTCTGTGAATGTAATCAAATTTAGATAAACGCACTTAGTTTCACAATTTGCAGGGCACATTTCTGTTACCTGTGTTAAACACAAGTCATTGTAGTGAATGACTTGGGTCAGGGTTGTTTCTCAAATGAACTGAGATCTGGCATGATTAAGTGGTCACAGAGCAGACCTGTGACCCAAGAGAATTCTTTTCTTCCCGGTCCAGTGTCCCTTCCTCCAGACGTGCTGCTTTCCCGGAGCCCTAGGAATGCCTTTCATCAGAGTAGCTGTGATTAAACGGAATAGAGGTTTCCTGTTGGACTGCAGCGCTCACCTGCCTTCATTCTGTTCATCTCAGAGCAGAAGTTCTGGATCCTCAGTGTTACTTACTGAGATTTTTTTAAACATAGAAGTGCCTTTTAACAAGTTTGAAGGCCAGAGGTAGAACAGTTGAGAACAAAGTAGAAATAGTGTTAAAGACAGAGTTGTTGGCAGGAGTCTTGTAAAACGTGTTGAAGATGGTTTGGGAAGCAGTTAGCATTTATATTCCAGTGTGTTGGGTTCAGACCTACTTGTATGGTCCCCGTGTTGTAGTCTGTGTGTTACCGAGTCCCCACCCACCATCATCCTCTTTGTCTTGCTCTCCCCCATCCTTGCTTCCCCTCCTCACCACCCTCTCCCCCCATGGCCACCACAACCACCACTAGCAATTACCAACATGTTGGATCTTGAGGCTGCTTCCCTATAAGGATGTGGGGCAAGTGGGGTTGGCCATTGACGTCGTTACCAAGCTCTGTGGGCTCTCTCACTGTGTGCCTCGTGACGTTTGATTGGCTGCAAACTAGCAATAAACTGCTTCTTCTGCTATCTAATCTGTAGTTACTTTCTATCTCTGTATTTAAGGGTACATCTATAATCTACCAATGCCAGATGAAGAGGATGGATGATAGAAGCAACCGTATGCTTAAGCAAGTTGGGAGAAGTGCTAATAGACAGCCAGAAAACTACAACAGCCTGTAAAACAGAACAGGCTCAGTTTGTGGCAGAATTTTGTGTTCAAGAGTTTTGTTTTTTGTTTGATTTTTAATATGCCTGTTTTGTCCTTTTTAAATTGATAGTCTTCAAATAAAAAGCTATGGCCAGTCTTGTGTGTCATGGAGTCCCTGGCTGTGAGGCTCAAAGTTTATTACTATCCAGAGTGTCCCCTTAAATCTTCTTTGGGTCAGTTCATGGGAACAATGTTCAGATGGACTTTTCTGGCTGGCAGAGAGTCAACTGGTAACCAAGCATGAAAGTACAGACAGTCCCTAATACATAAATGTGTCTGCTTCAAAAGGTTGAAAGTTAGTTGTCTGGGACTCTGAACATATTTTCTGTAGAATCAGTGCTATGAATGGTGGTTAAGTTCCAAGCTTACCCTGGTACCTATTTAATCTGCAGTATACCTGAAGTATTCCTATTAATATCATATATGATTTCCCCATAGAATTATTATATATGATGATGACTACTATGTATAATATTTAATATTATACATAGTAGTGATTTCATGAATACAAACCATTCTGGGTTCCATCTTGGGGACAGTGTGTGTGTGTGTATGTGGGGTGGGTGGCTTTAGGTATGTATTAATACATCCCCTTCTCATGCAGTCTTGCCACTGGAAGTGGTTTTTCTTCTCACCTCCAAGTAATATGGACTCGCATGGATTTTGGAGGAGAGGCTGCATTCAAGGATGCAGCGGGTAGGTTAGAGCCATGAGGAATAGATTAGGCTGGCATTTCTGGGGCTAGAGAACAATGACAGCTCCCAGGACACTTCGTGGGCCTGGCTGTCTCTTCATTACCCCCTTTTGTCTTCTTCCGGGGTCCCCAGGCATTGACCTTTTTTTTCCTTGGTTACCGTTTTTTTTTGCTTGGTTACTGTTTTTTTTTGCTTGGACCAGGGTTTTTGCCTCTGGTCTACAACTGAATTTTCTATCAGGGTCTCCTGCTTTTGAAATAAATATATAGTCTTTTTGAGGTTTTCAAAATTAAATGTTGTGGCAGAGTTATCACATGTTAATTTTGCTGTGAGAAATTGTAGAATCCCAGATGACTGATCTTTATGATCTTTATAAACTGCACCTGTATTTCCATTTCATTCTCCTGTGTTATATATCACATTGCAGAAAATAATAGCTTTTATAATTAATACTGCCTCCCTTGATTATATTTCTTATCTAAGATTTGTTTTCAGATAAGACCTTTTCATGACAATACACAAAACCGTACAGTGCACTTCTGACTTAAATCCTCTGAAACTGTCCACAGCAGTATTTCAGAGTCCAGAATGACTTCTGCCAGGAGACTGGATAAACCTTGGGGTAGGTGATCTCTGTGGTCTCTTATGGCTTGATTTGTGCTTCACCTGGTACAAAGAAATCTTTTAGGGTGAGGACAGGCTGCATTAGCTGGTTATAGCAAATGGGACCTCGGAGAGCATCTGAATGGCACAGCAGGCCTGGCCCTGGCAGCCTTGTGATAAAAGGGTTTGCCTCCAGGGCCATCATCTCCCATAAATATCACATTCCCCTCCCTGAACTCACAGGCACCCAACTTGCACCTCATTTTTGTCCTCAACCAAGCACTTCTGAGATGCTGAGGCATTGGGCTCTTAGCTGATGGCGATAGTTGGTCTGGGTATTTCCATTTAGCAGTTTGCTGCTTTTAAACTGGCTTGTGGAGAGCTGCAGGGCTGACGGTTCCCTGCTAGTTCACGTTCGGCTTTTTGTCCCTCACTTGACAGCTGCTATTTCACTTCTCAGCAGAAAGGGACACTGTGCCCACCCAAGCCCACCCAGAAAGGAAGGTGTGATGTACCACTTCTGAAAGGTTCAGTCTGGCATCGTTGTAAACAAGAAGGTGGGTCAGGTGGGGCTGGAGGTGGAACGTGGCTGCTCCCCAGATCTACAAATTGTTCTACAAGTGCATTCTGGCATAGTGTGATGAAAGTTTCTGGCATTTTATGCCCCTTAATAATCGTGAGCACAGAAGGGGTAGGGGGAGTGGGGTTGTCTGACCATAGAAGCTGTCATATTAAACAGCACTTTCTGGTTTTAGCAAGTTTTATCCAAATGAGACTTCAGATTTTCTCTGTCTAATTTACTGGAAGTTCTTCTGAAAATGTCTAATTATTTTGCCAGAAAATCACTCAAGCGCTTAAGCCTTTTTTTTTTCCTTTAACCTGTGCAAATATGTTACATTCTTTTAAAATAGATCAGATAGGGCTTCCCTGGTGGCGCAGTGGTTGAGAATCCGCCTGCCAATGCAGGGGACACGGGTTCGTGCCCCAGTCCGGGAAGATCCCACATGCTGCGGAGCGTTTAAGCCCGTGAGCCATGGCCGCTGAGCCTGCGCGTCCGGAGCCTGCACTCTGCAATGGGAGAGGCCACAAGAGTGAGAGGCCCGCATACCAAAAATAAAATAAAATAAAATAAAATAAAATAAAATAGATCAGATAGAAATGGGAACCCTTAAGATTTTATATATTTTCTAATGCATTCTTTTTATATTAAATAGGCTTCTGTAGACTTTCTCATGCTTTTGTTTAGAGGATGTATTTTGTAATGTAGAGCACGGCTTTACCTTGTCTTGTAAGCTTGATATATTTTTTTAACCACCCAGCATTTTTTTCCTGTATTGTGAAACCCACTGAGTAATTATAAAATCAGTAGACACTTGTTTACAAGTTAATATGTGTATCTGTCCTTAGTTGTACTAGCTCAAAAGCTAAAGTAACCTTCAGTTCTTTAATTTACCCTTACATCCAACTGATTGCCAAGTCCTCCAACTTCATTCTTGAAATGTGCATCTGAACCTCTTTCCTTCTTTCCTCATCCTCTTCCCTTGTCTCCATTCAGGCCCTCCTCATCTCTGGCCTTTTATGATCACCTTCAGCTGGTCAGGCTCTTTGTTTCCATCCTGTCTTTCATGGGACAAGAAGTGATATCCCTGTCCTACTTGAAAACTTCCAGTGGCTCCCCGTTGTTGGGACTGTAGTCTCCTGATTCCTTGGCCTCACCTAACACAGGTGCTTAAAGCAGGTCTGGGTAAGGGTGTTGGTTTAGCTCTGCTGACCAGCACCCCTGCCCCACCCCTTCCCCGCACTTTCCAATCGGGTTGTCATTGGTGTTGTATCTTCTGTCTGCTGAGCAGCCACCATTCACCCTCCTTTCAGCTCACAGGCCCTGCCTCAGTGGAGCACGTGCCTCCCGCCCCCGACACTGAGCTGACTTTTCTGTTAAGTTCCCTTTTTTTTTTGTTCTATGGGAAATATTAACATGCTTTCTCTGTTACCTCTGTGAATGTATTAATTTTCCCTAATTCACCTGAGTAATCCACCTCTCTAGGGGAAAATTAGGATTTGGGTACAGGAAGAAAGCCACTGAGAAAGAACATATTCTGCTTCTGACATGCCAAATAGCATTTTTTGCAGTGTGCTGTTCCTTTTTAACACTTACTAATATTTTATGAATTACTATTTTAATTCTATTGCTTATATATTATTTTCTTCTTTGCTAGAATGTGAACCCTCTGAGAATATGGGATCATGTCTTTTAGATCTTCGTATCCTCAGTACTGAGTGTACTGTAGTGTCTGGCCTAGTGTCACCTTGCGGACTTGTATCGTGCACTCATTTAACCTTGCTTAAACTATACATACTGCCACAAGCCAAAAAGAGAAATTCCTTTAAATACCACATTGTCCTATCAGACCACACCTTGATAATCCTCTGTAGGGAAAGGGAGACTACCAGTGAAAGAGAAACAAAAGAAGTTAAGATCCGGGCTTTAAAGTATCTGAGGCTTCGATGCTGGCAATTTAAAGTATTTTTTCCAAGGTTTTAATCTTAATTGCCTGAACTTTTTGCCTCATAGCTAACTATAGAATTTAGTTGCCATATAAGATGGCATTTCTGTACACCCTTCAGAAATGTTTGTGGAATTAAATAAACCATATTTAGGACTCAGCACTTAAGGGTAATCTACCTAACAATTATTCTTGAACAGAAGAGTCCTAATTTGTCCTGTAAACCATTATGATGGTCACCTATAAATTCATATAAATTATGTTGGCACTTAATTCATTACAACTTTATTGGGTGCCTGTGGATGCCAGGCAGTGTGCTAGGCAGTGACAAGTACAGGGCTGAGGGTGATAGGGAGCACACGCCTGTGGTCTCGTTAATAGTCATAGGAGAGAGATGACATGAAACAGTCACACAAACTGTTAATTGTGGAGGAAGTGTCATGAAAGAAGAATAAAAGGTACAAGGAGAGTGTTGAAGAAGCGGCTCAGTGAATCCTTGGGCGAGGCCTACAGGGTGGGGTGGGTGAGCCTTTCAGTTAGAAGTGGCTTAGCAGTTTTCAAGAACGGCAGGGAAGGCAGGCAGGGAAGGCATGCAGGGCCTGAGCATTGGTCTCCAGAATATGTCACCTCCTGAGATAATGACTCCCAGAAGTTTATTATTCACTGGCAGAAAATAATACTTCCCCTTTGTTTATACACGTTTTAAAAATTAAGGATTTGTCTTATACTAGAATCCCATGATTTGTTGAACAGTCCTGTATTCACTATACTCATTCATATTCCTTGAGATTTTATAAAATATTTTTAAAATACCTAAAGTCTTGATTATATCCTTTCAACCCTTGTTAAGAATTCTTATTTTTGTAATTTATACTGTATTTCATTATACAGTGATATATTTACTATGGAAAACAAAAAAGAACAAAAGTTTTCTTTATCCCTATCACTGCAGAGTATAACTACTATAAACATTTTGTCTGTATTCTGCCAATCATATTTTAATTGTAATTTTTATTGAGATAATTACAGATTCATGTGCAGTTGTGAGAAATAGTACAGAGAGGTCCTTTGTACACTTTGCCCAGTTTCCTTCACCATGATAACATTGTGCAAAACTGTAGTACACTATCACAGCCAGGATATTGACATTGATAACAGTTCGTCCATCTTATCATATTTCCTCAGTTTTACTTGGGATCATTTGTGTGTGCATTATTTGTTTCCCATAGACTGTTGTATTAGTAATGCTATTTTTTATGTGATTTCATTCTAGTTTTTTTTCTTTTCTGCCTTCAAAAAGCATCCCCTCTCCTAATCTTATATCCCTCTCATGCCATTGTGTGTTTTCTCTAAACTTGTTTCAAAAAGCAGCTACCTGTAAGAGAAATAAATAGATTAAAAACAGAATAGTCAGTCCGAATGTACTTTACCAGCTTACTGATTGTTTATAGACAGTTTAGCCAGTTTATAGTTTCTGGCCTTGCTGCTGAAAGATGCTCTGGGTGGTTTCTAACCAAGAGAGAACCATTTAGTGCCATTCAAAATAGACTGAAGTATCAACTGTCTGAAAAGGGCCTGACAGTGATGTAAATGTCAAGTTGCCTATAATTTAAGCAGAACAGAGTAAGTAGAAGAATAAACATGTACTGGGAAAGTACAGGTAACAAAGGAGGCTTAGAGATCTTTGCTGTTATTTCTTGAGCGAATATTCTTCTGAGGTCGTCTGTCTACTGACTGTCCCTCTGTCGGACAAATAACCAAAAAGATAATCACCACTTGGTTGCTGCGTGTGTAGTCAGTTGATTTTCGGTGGCCATATGATTTTCATATGTGGTCTGGTTTTCAGTGTTGCTTGAATTTTCTCAATGCTCCCGTTGAGAAAATTCAGAAAAATACCCCCAATTTTCAATTTTGGAGTAAAAAGGAAAGAAACAATAGGACATATGAAAAGTAAAAAGGAAGTTGTTTTAAAGTACTGTAACTGAGTTCAGAAAGCATGAGTAGAGCAGGAGAGAAGCCAGGATGAGTGATGCTAGTCATCAAGTGGCATGGGGTCGCTAAAAGCACATCAACCAGATAGTCAGCTTGAAAAAATTTAAAAGGAGGAGATAACTGCCAAGGGACTCTATCCAAGCAAATGGAAAGGACTTGAGAAGAAAAACTAGTTAGGCATGATTGTCTTGTTAGCGTTTGGATAGTGAGAGAAGGGAGCTCTTTCTGTCCAAAATAGGATCTCTCAGTGGAGGTTAGGCTCTCACTAATGAAAAATAACTGTTGAGTTCTGGCTGGCCTTATTCAGCAGCTCTTAATAATTAAAATTGAATAACATAAGAATATGTGGAAGCTACTTCAACAAGAGAATCTGTTTCTCAAACCTAACTGTTAAAATGCTGAAGTTGTTTTTATCTTAACCCAGCTGTTACTGAACATTATTTTGGAGGCTCTAGATAAAGTAATAAGATAAGAAAAGTAAATCATTGCTAAACAATTGGGAGAAACGGATTTATTCTATTTGCAATGTGATTGATCAACCTAGAAAACGAGTTTAAGAAAAATTACATGAGTAAATGAAGGTAGGTTAGATGGCTGGATAACAAGATTTTATCATAGAATAATATGTATAATGTGGGCCTATCTATGCAAAAACAAATAGTAAGAATTCATAAATAATGAATTCATTATTTAAGAATTCATTGTTTATTTTGCATGTTTGGAGGAGTAGACAATACTAGACTGTTAACATTGGTTAAGTTTTTCCATTATGTCTTTGTATTGTATACACTGGACATGTTATTTTTATAATTTTTGAGGAGGAATTTTATAAGTCTTTCAGTATTTAAGAATGCTTATATTTTCTAATGACTCCTTCTCTACTAATATCTTTATTATATACCCCTAGTGCCCTCAGTTTTTGCGTATTACTCTGATTCCCTTCTGTGAGCCGTACTGAAGTTACCTAGTAATCAACTATTCTTCCCTTCCCTCTCCCCCTAGCATCTGATTTGAAATATTCTCAGTTGCTATCTGAAGAGTCTCAGTCAATATCCATAAAACTGTTAGCAAGATTATTCTCTTTTTTAAAAACTCTTCCTGTTCTGCCTTCCACTCTACCTTTGATGGTTGTACTCTACATTATATAGTACACCGTCTCCCTTACAGCCAGCCTTTTATCTTAGATCTACTAGTAAATATTAATGCTCACTATCAGTTGTTCCCTAAATCTCTCTAGTCATTTTGGTTGCCTGATGCTCATTCTCTACTAGATTCTTCAGGAATGGTTTATAGAAACAATATTCTGGGAATTAACGGTGCGCATTCATAACAGTTTGTCTGCAGCTTTAATATTTGAAGGCCATATGGTCTATATATAAAAATCATTGGATCACATTTTATTTCCTTAAGTAATTTAAATATGTTATTCCACTGTCTTGTGGTATAAAGCATTGCTGTGGATGTTTGATGGTCTAATTTTTTGCCATTAAAAGTGACTTGGTCTTTTTGCTAGATTCCGAAAGGATTTTTAAAATCTTTTAATTCAAAGTGTAATCATTTATTAAATCACATCTTGCTCTTGGCCATTTTGGGTCCAAGAAGAATTCTTCCCCCAAATCAATGTGTTCTTTCAATGTATAGTTTCAAACCTTTTCTTTTTTTAATTTGAGAAGAGACTTAAATTCAAGCTTGCAGTATTTCTTTTGTTACATTGCTTTGATTTCCTTCTCAGGGACTCAGCCTGTTGTGTGTATGTTTGATCTTCTTTGCCTATCATTTATTTCTTTCACTTCCTCTCAAAAATTTTAAAACCTTAATAATTTGCTTTAAAAACATGAAAAATTATTAAATATAATTTAAAAATTTTTTAAAATACAGATTCAAACTTACGGAACAATTATAACAGTACAAGGAGCCTATTTCTCTTTGGTTACTTCTTTTTGAATTTCTTTTTTTTAAACTCTCCTGTTTTCTCTTTCCTTTAAGGCATTAAACCTGTTTATTTGCTCTTGTGTTCCTCCTTGTTTTGTCTTCATTTCTGAAAATATTTTCTTCTTTTCTTTTTAATTCTCTCCTGATTTCTTTCACTTCTCTTTTCAGATCATTCTTTTTTCTAGTTACTTTGGTTCTTAAGCTCTCATTCTCATTTATGTTGTTCTTCCATAGCTTCTACCATTTTCTTAGATTTTTGTTGGATTAGTTTCATCTTTTGTGGGCATCTTTCTAGCCTGCTTTTGTCTTCTGTAGGGCTATTGTTTGTCCCTTATTCTCTTTCATATTTTAATGCTGTGTGGAACTCAACTGTTCCTTGTCTACTGACGGTTTTTTTTTTAAATTAATTTATTTATTTTTGCTATGTTGGGTCTTCGTTTCTGTGCGAGGGCTTTCTCTAGTTGTGGCAAGCGGGGGCCACTCTTCATCGCGGTGCGTGGGCCTCTCACTATCGCGGCCTCTCTTGTTGCGGAGCACAGGCTCCAGACGCGCAGGCTCAGTAGTTGTGGCTCACGGGCCTAGTTGCTCCACGGCATGTGGGATCCTCCCAGACCAGGTCTCAAACCCATGTCCCCTGCATTAGCAGGCAGATTCTCAACCACTGTGCCACCAGGGAAGCCCCTGACTGTTTTTAAGTGAACAGTTTCCCGGTAGTTTTAGGAAGGAAGGGGTGGGTCAGATAGATGTTCTAGCCCAGGACTCTCAGGCTCCCTCTTTAGTTGGCTTTGTGAAGTGATTTTTTAAAGCATCTTGTGTTTCTAAGATCTGCTTCCCGTATTCCTCCCATTTTTACCTATTATCTCAACCTTCTCTCTCCTTTGCCCCTTTTGTCTGTATCTTGCTCAATTTGTTCTACTCCAAGAAGCTTCTCCTCCGTGCAGGCTGTGTCTTACTTAGAATGTCTTAGTTTTGAGAGTCTGTAGGGCCTAGGCTGACCCAGCACCTTGGGGAGGGGGAGCCTGAGGATGCCTGTGAATTGGAGCCTACAGGATCTGCTCCTAGAGTAGAGGAGTAAATTACATGAGTAAATGAGTAAATTTGGCTGCTCACACAAGTTGGCCTGTCACAATTCCCAGTGAGACCTGATGATTTGGGGTTCTCCTGGTCACAGCCATCAGAACCCCCTGTTGTCTTGATTCTCCTTCCTCCCACACAAATGCTGATACCACATGGGTCTTAATAACTGGCTGTCCCCCACTTCCTTGTACTTTCAGAGTCATAAGGGTGCCTTGTCTCTGGTTTTGTTTTCAGTTGTTGTCTGAGGGGTTCTCTGTGTTGGTTTGGCTATCCTGTTGCTCCGTTTGTTTGTTGGTTGGTTTATTTATTTATTATTTATTTTTGGCTGCATTGGGTCTTCGTTGCTGCCCATGGGCTTTTCTTTAGTTGTGGCGAGCAGGGGCTGCTCTTCATTGTGGTGCGTGGGCCTCTCTCCTCTTGTTGCAGAGCACGGGCTCTAGGCGTGCGGGCTTCAGTAGTTGTGGCACGCGGGCTCAGTAGTTGTGGCTCACGGGCTCTAGAGGACAAGCTCAGTAGTTGTGGCACACGGGGCTTAGTTGCTAGACGGCATGTGGGATCTTCCCGGACCAGGGATTGAATCTGTGTCTCCTGCATTGGCAGGCGGATTCTTAACCACTGTGGCACCGGGGAAGTCCTCCATTTATTTTTATGGGGATTCAGGGAGAGTGGAAAACTGTGCCACTGCTGCCACCGTCTTCCCAGAATCATAAAGCCAGAGTAATCGCTCAAAAACACATATCCGATTATATCATTCCTCCCTACTTTAAAAAAAACTTGAGTTGCAAGAATCCTTCACGAAAACTTTCAAACATATAGAAATAGGCTAGTATAATGAACCCCTACATATTCGTCTCCCAGTTTCAATAATTAAAAACTCATGGCTCATCTTTTTTCCTCTGTATCCCCTACCCATTAACCCCTCCCAGCTCTAATTTATTTTGAAATAAATCCAAGCATCCTAACAAATACTTTAAAAAAAAATTGAACACTCAGGGGTCAGAGGAACCAGAACCACATCTTCTTTGGACTTGGAGAGGAAAGTGAAATGTCACGGAAAGCTGATGTTACATCCAGGGTCTGGGCTGAGGGACCATCAGCCTGGAAATACATCCGGAGTACGACCTTCGGGAGCTGACCATCATATCGAGCTCTGCTAGGCACAAGGAGCTAGGAAGACAGCACTTGCCATTCCTACCTGAATATTGTTTGCAGCAGAGGACCGCAGTGGGTCTTGATTTAGGAGTGCTGAGTGCTGACAATGCTCAGTCCCTCCTCAGCCTGGATTGGGCGCTCCATGTAAAAGCCTTCCTGCTATTCCAGCCATTGACCTGCTCCTCCCTAGTTTGTAGGGAGGATGTAGGGAGCCTAGATTTCATCTCAGTTGGAATGTAGCCTTCTCCAGGAGTGTACCACATCAGAAAATCGTGCTGCCTGCAGGAGAAGTAGAGGGGAAGAGGCACATCCTTCCAAGAAATGTTTCTCTCACACCCAGCCATTCCCTGGGTATCATAGCAGGAAATTACTCATTACTGGGAAATCACCCCTGACCTTTCTGTTGAGGAAGTCAAAGAGAGAGCAGAGTTCTCAAAGTTAGTTGGGTCACTGGTGCTTTCTTGCATTCATTATTTGTTTTCCACTGCCATCCTCATGCTGCCTCTATTTTCGTAATTCCAAATTCATATCTCACCTTGGTTCGTTCTGACACGTTAAGCCCACTCATTCAGTGGATCCTTATTGAGGGCCCTGTGTCTGCAGGAGTCGTGCTCTGCTGGTGAACAACCTCAAGTGCCTGCTCCTTTGAGCTGAGGCGGCTCAGCCAGCAATCTCTCTTGGAAAGCCCCTCCAGCCCTGTTGAGCGGAGGCAAGTTTAGGAAGTGTTACGTGTGTGCCCTGTGCACCCCAGGAGTCTGGGCACACAGACCTGGGTCGCAGGCCACTTTCGTGTGGTGTGGGCCCACTGTCTCCTCTCTGACCTTTGATGTGACGGCAAGGGCTTGGAGAGTGACACAGGCAGCAGGCTTTGGGGTTGCTCCAATGGAGAATGGCCATCCTTTCTCCACCCCAGCCTTCACTGCTAAGGTTTCCTTTCAAGCAGCAGTGCTGGAACAGACTAGGCAAAACAGCTTGGATATAGCTGTATGATGTGTCTTCTCCCCTTAATGCCAACCAGAGTTGGCAAGGAGAGGCGACAGGTCAGCAGTGCCAGAAAGAGCTCTTTCCTCTGCACCAGATGTGGCTGCTCCACAGTTACTCCTGAATTTACTATTTTCATTTTTACCAGCTCTTCTCGTTGCCTTTCCCTTCTTCCTGTGAATAGATTTTGCCTCTGAGCAGGACTTTCTACTCAGTAGCATTGTTTGTGGCCACAGGCAGTCTTCCCCCACCGAGTGGGAACTCACTGAGGACAGGGACCACGACAGAGCCACCTGCCCCGTCAACACTTGGTACAACCTGAAACGCAAGAACAAAAATTGGCTGCAAGTACAGTGATAGCAATGTTGCAGTCTTGTCTCTGAAGGTGATCCTCAAAACTTGACTTTGGCATCATATGCAAGGGTTTGCTTTAAAAAATTATACTTGGGTGGTGAGACCAATTACCTTTAAAATAATTTTACATTTCTGGCTTTTTAACTATCCTGTTCTCTAATGAACATATCTCCCTGAAATTTTCCACTGTTTGCTCTGAGTAATCTTGTTTACTTGAAGATTGCTTTACAGTGCAGTAAGAAAACAAACATTCTCATCGTGAGTTTTTTTCAAGTTTAGGCATTGCTGTTACATGAAAATGTCACTAGACTTAGTGTCCCTAAAGTTCTTTATTTATCCTGACTTTTGCAAAATGTTTGATTTATTTATTCCTAGGGATTTTCCTGTTAACCCAGTGAAGATGTCATTTTGTGAGCCTTGGGGAGAAGAGTGCCTAGCTATTGTAGCATCTTTAAAGGATATTACTTCTACAATAGCTTCAGTTATTTATGTAATAATAGTGACCCTAGGTAGGTCTGTCTCTAGTAATATGTATATGGATTTTGGTTCCTATATAGTTTTAGTTGTAGCATTGAGATATTGAGCAAATCCTCTTGAGGAAGTATTTGGCATCAGTCAGCCTTCTAAAAATTGATCATATGTTATTAGCAGAGGTTTACTGCCTCCTTTCATTGTATAGAAAATGTATTTTTTATGTATCCAGTTCTAAGAAGGCAGATGACCAAAAGATCATGCAGCTGTTGCCCGAGGCTTATGGCTGGAGAGGAGGAAGGGATAGAACCGTTTTAAAACAATTGCATCTCCCTAAATATGTCAAGGAGATGGGAAGATGTTCTAATTTGATTTATTGACATACAGGCATTTTATGCTGGCTCTTGTTTGAAGTAGTTACTCTGAAAGTTGCTTTTTATTTAAATACACTTAATAAATTAAAATTTGCTTTGATGGAAGTTAAAATGTTAGAAGTCAGGTAACTGACATGGAGAACTATGCTTTTTTAAAAATAGTCTGCTTATGGACATGGTGAACAGAAATAATTTAATGTTTTAATTTTTTCTTCTATTTCACTACAAGTTTATACACATAATAATACATACCAGATAAATATGGGGGGAAAATTTTGTGCCAGAGCCATCCTGCATACTCTTTCCTTACAGAAGAACAGAGTAACAGTATTCATTTTAACTACAGAAATACTATTGTGGGTTTTTAAAATTCCCTATATTTTAATCTCCTGTGTTCCTCTTGATCTTTAATTTGCTAAATAGTTGCAAAGAATGAATCTAGCCTGCATTAATCTTCTTAAAAAAACACAACTCTACCTAGTTGTAATGGTTCATCTTTCTCTTAAAAATAGTGATTTGTTCACTCTGAAATCTGAATGATCAGATGCAGCTGCATTTTGTTCCTATTTGAGTTTAGGGAGAAGGGAGGAAGAAGCACTCTGTAATATACAATTTGAACTACTGTAATAGATGGACACAAAGATTAGCGTAGTGGAACTGTTAAGCGGACAGAACCAGAAGAAACACCTATTCTTAGCATAGTTTGAAATTTAAAGGCAATATAATGGGTATAGTTGAAAATTGTAGAAGGAAAATAAACCAGATGGATTAAGATTAAATTTTTTTTCTAAATTGTTACTACCATACTGAGGAAGAGGACTTTCTACCATTTAGAAGCAATAAAGGAAATCGCAGAGGGAAAGGTCAATAGGTTTGAATACTTAAAAATTTAAAACTACTTTAAAACTCTTTATTACTTAGGTAATGCATGTGCGCTGTAGAAAATAATTGGAAAACAATAGAAAATAAAAATCATAATTCTGCCAAGTGGCAGCTCTGTTGTTATTATAATGACATTTTATTATAATCCTCCCACACTTAAAATTTTTTTATTTAGGGGAAATTAAATTTAAATGTGCAAACAAATAAATTGGCAAAGTGGTTTCTCAGGATAGACAAAGAATTGATGGCTTTAAAATATGTAAAGAGCTTACATGAGTAAGAAAAATACTAATATTCTCAAAGATTGGTAGGCAAAGGACAGAGACAGTCAGTCTGTGTTCATCATTCAGCAGACGTTGAGTGCCTGCTGATCAAGTTAAAGTAGTGTTTACTGTGCACAAAAACGGCTGTTGGAAGGGACAGACATGCCATATTGTCGTCTGTTTGTTTTATTCCAACATCTTGAGGCATAATCAAGATATAAATGAAATTGTATGGAAAAACATTTTTCTTTAGTTGAATTTTTTCAAAAATAATGGAGAAGAGTGTATTTATGAACTTGAGATGGGCAACTGTTTCTTAAACAAGACACCCCACAAAAACTTAACGATAGAGGAAAAGATTGATAAATTGAACTACATTGACATTAAGAACTTCCCTTCAATGGGAGAAAATATTTGCAAATGAAGCAACTGACAAAGGATTAATCTCCAAAATTTACAAGCAGCTCATGCAGCTCAATATCGAAGAAACAAACAACCCAATCCAAAACTGTGCAGAAGACCTAAGTAGACTTTTCTCCAAAGAAGATATACAGATTGCCAACAAACACATGAAAAGATGCTCAACGTCACTAATCATTAGAGAAATGCAAATCAAAACTACG
>NC_041227.1:10788329-10861786 GCF_002837175.3 Physeter macrocephalus | reverse complement strand
CCAAATGTAAAATAGATAGCTAGTGGGAAGCAGCCACATAGCACAGGGAGATCAGCTAGGTGCTTTGTGACCATCTAGAGGGGTGGGATAGGGAGGGTGGGAGGGAGGGAGACGCAAGAGGGAGGGGATCTGGGGATATATGTATATGTATAGCTGATTCACTTTGTTATACAGCAGAAACTAACACACCATTATAAAGTAATTATACTCCAATAAAGATGTTAAAAAAAAAAAAAAAGAACTTCTCTTCATCAAAAGACACCATTAACTTTGGGTTGTTTGCAGAAGTGGCCCCAAATTCCTCCCATCCCTGTCTGTCACATTCATGCCCCTCTGAATGTGACTCTCACCAAGTGGTGGACAATCACTTTTGAATTTGTGCTTGGCCACGTGACTAGCTTTGGCCAGTAGAATGTTGGCGATCATGACACAAGCAGAGGCCTAAAAAAAATACAGGCATACCTCATTTTATTGCACTTTGCTTTATTGTGTTTTCCACACATTAAAGGTTGGTGGCAACCCTGTGTCAAGCAAGTCTACTGGCACCAGTTTCCCAACAACATTTGCTCACTTTGTCTGTGTGTCACATATTGGTAATTCTTGCAATATTTCAAACTTTTTCATTATTATTCTATTTGTTGTGGTGATCCATGCGCAGTGATCTTTGATGTTACTAATGCAAAAAGATTACAACTCACTGAAGGCTCAGCTCACGGTTAGCATTTTTTAAGCAATAAAGTATTTTTAAATCAAGGTATGTACATTGTTTTTTTCAGACATAATGCTTTTGCACACTTTATAGACTAGTATGATATACCCATAACTTTTATATGCACTGAGAAACCAAAACTTCATGTGACTCACTTTATTGTGATATTAGCTTTATTGTTGTGGTCTGGAACTGAACCTGCAGTGTCTCTGTACTTGCATATGGGGCCTTGCCCTTTCTTGCTGCTTTTGAGAATTCTACAGTCACTACAGTGTGAACAAACCCAGGCTAGCCTGTTGGATGATGAACGACACTGACCTGATTACTGCCATCACCCTTGTCAACAGCCAGCCAAGCACCAGGTTTGTAAGTGAGGCCAGTGGGCCACCAGTGATCACAAATGCATGTGGTGAGCCCAGCCAACAGTACATGGAACAGAGACAAGCTATCCCAGCTAAGCTTAGCTCAAATGACCAACCTCTAGAATCACGAGCAAATAATTTGTTGTAAGCCCTGTGTTTTGGGGTGGTTAGATATGTGTATCAGTTGGCTTTTGCCAACATTTGCAGTGTGTGTGACCACCAAAGGACTTGTGCCCAGAATACATAAAGAATACTGCATATCATTAAGAAAAAGACAACAGCCTAATAGAAAAAGAGTGGACAAAGGCTATATATGATATCATTCCAACCATATGACGTTTCTGGAAAAAGCAAAACTATGGAAACAGTAGCAAGATCAGTGGTTGCCAGGGGTGTGCCGGGAGAGAGGGAGGGATGAGTAGGTAGAGCATGGGGGTTTTAGGCCAGTGCAAATACTCTGTTTAATGGAGGATACATGTCATTATAAATTTGTCAAAATCCACATAATGTACAAAACAGAGTGAACCTTCTTCAGAACACTTCAAGGGCTCCTCTGGCCTGTAGCAGTAGTATCTTGCTCTGGTATTGCCACTTTTCCAGGTGTCTTATAAGCAGGTGTGAGGTGACATCAATGCTGATGTTATGATAAGTTACTTAAAAAACAAATGGCTGTAAAGGCATTCACACAATGTTACTTTCACTTGCATTCAGATGTTTTCTTAATTAGGAATTTCAAGTAACTCTGAGTATTGCATGACTTCTTAGTGGAGAAAACAGATAGAAAGCCACAGGCTATGGGCTCACATGGGTTTTTGTCTCTTGTAACCTTATGATTAGACTAGCATGTCTTGGCGTGCTAAGTAGTAAGCATTCACTGAACTGTTGATTTTATTAAAAGTCCTCTCTCACCAAATTGGCCCAAAGAGATTTTTCTCCTGAAGCCTTGAAGTTTTTAAGACCGTTGCTGTTTATTCAGCAACATCCTAAATTAGCTTTATGTAGTAGAGCTGCATCTCACACTGGATTGAGGTCTAAAAAAAGATAAGAAGTCTGCGTATAGATCAGGTTATCCTTAATTAACCCATAATGTATGGTGCATGTGGTTTTATGCATACAGCCTGGTACCATTGTTCTCAGGCATAGTTCAATGCTAGAACCCTTAATCTAAGCCACAGGAGGAAGCAAAAAGAAATGCAGGTGCAGATAGAGTTTGGGGCTTCTGAACCATTCCTACTGCCTTTCCAAGAATGATCAGATCCTTGGTGGTGGGGAAGGGGGTGTAGGTAGAGTATCCACTTGCTCAGGGCTTTAATCCTTCTGTTTTACTGTTAATTCTTGATGAATAGTCATGGATGTATTTGTGTGAGATACATGTGACAGTGCGTATCTGAGAACCCAGCGTCTGTTTATCTGGCTGTTCATCTTCATATCCTTATTGCCTGCCACATAGTCAGTGCTCAATAAATATTTGGATGAATTGCAGGGACTCAAACACTGACTCTAAACCTTGCTTCTTTAATCCACATACACAGAGTTCTTTGGAAAGCCAGGCAGAAGAGCTTGGTCACCTGCTTCCTCTCTTCCCCAAATTGTCATTTTATCTTTGTGGCTTCAGTAAAAAACTATCACTTCATAATGCTTTTGGGCACTGGTCACGTCTTTCCTTGTCAACCCTAATCCCCGAAATGGTATGTAGAAAAGTACATTTACATCTAGAAAGTATTTAGAAAACTCATTTGGTTGATAACAATAATGCAAAAGCCTTTTCTTTGGTTATGGTACAGAATCTTGTACTCCTCTTGGAATATTAAAGAAATGCTTAACCAAAGCTAGTTTCATTTTGACATTCTGTTTCCCTCCCATTTACACTCCCAAATTATACACAGAATATCATCAGTTTCATAAGTATGGTTCTGTTATTTCAGAGTAGGGATATCGTGTGGGTTCCTAAGGTCCCTCCCTGTGACCACTGAGCTTAGGGAAATTAACCATGGAAGGAGGAAGCTGGTGGTTGGCAATCTGGTTCCACGTAAATGAAGGTGTAAACCTTCCACTTTCAGATGTCTGCCAACTACTTGTGTCCTTAGTCAGCTGTACCACTGTCCTCAGCAAAGTGCCAGAACCCCAGGGCCTGAACACTTAAACTGTCCTTATGGAAAGCAGAAGGTAAACAAAACAGAAGTGAAAGTAGATTCAATTTTTTAGACGGTTCTCTTACAGGAATGGTTTTGTGATTCTCAGCATTAAAAAAAAAAAAATACTTGTTCCAATATGTTTCATTGACATCAATTACTGTAAGTCTGATTCATTTTCTGCCTATTGATTTCTGCCCAAGGTGAAATTTATGACATTTAACAGAAAACATAAGTGATTTCAAAAAACAAAAAACAGGTACTTTAAGGGTTGTAAAAATAAGGTTTAAAGTCAGTGGCACTTGAAAACGCAATTTTTATATTTCTTTGTTAACTATTCAGCTGTGTAAAAAGTAAATAAATGACAATGTTCACGTTCTGTTAAGCTTCCAAGAGATACTGTAATTTACTTTGAAGATTTTTTATCCTTACTATTTTGCAGCTTTACTCTGACCCTAACGTGTGGGTACTGATTTATATTTTCAGGGTGTGCTGGGGCTGCTCTATCCTTTGTGTCTCTCAACTGCTCCTTCACATCTCCTATTTCTCCATGCTGTGTTCCTCTGCTTTCAAAGTACCCATCCTTTGTGTTCAGTGTAGAGTTTTTATCTTCATCTGTTAAGGTTTGTTGTTGTTGTTTAAATTTCAGTGATTGTCAATTCCATTTCCAAGATTTCTCATTTGTTCTTTCCTATCCACTTATTCTGGCTTCATTCCTCCCTAGATTTATTTATAACATCTTTTTTATACATGATGCCTTTATTTGTCCCTGATCTCAAATATATTTGTCTTTAAAGTGCCTGACAGACTAACAATAAATTTCTTGTGGAATAGATTTATTTTTCTAGCTGATTTGTTGGCTATCTTTTTCAGAACTAGACACCTTCTGTTTTTTTGGTACCTTGCTTGCAGATCGCTTTGAGTGGGAGGCCTGTTTTTCTCATTTGTTCTTGTTCTGTTTTTGAGCCTAGCTGTGCCTTTGTGCTTTTCTTTATATTTAATCAACCTTTGCTTTGTGTCCAGAGCAGAGGGTGCACATCAGAGCGTGAAATTGGTCCCACCATGTCCACCAGATGGTTCCCCTTTGTGAAGGGTACTCCACACTTTCCATTCCTGCCCTCATCCTCTCGTTTGTGGGGAATTTGTAAAACAATTTGATTATGCTTTTTTCCGTGTTGTTTTCCAAATGTACATAATTGTTCTTGTAGTGATTTGTAACTCCATTTTCTTTTAACCTTACCCCCAACCAGTGTACAAGATGACCCAACATTTCCTCAAGCTCTGGCAGGGATGATTATTGTATATCCTGCTGCCTTTTAAATGCTGGCCAGTTTTGTTCCTTCCTCCCTCCCCCTCTTTCTCTTTCAACTACCACATAAGAGTCTTAGGTTCTTGGTTTACATTTCATCATCTTTTTCTGTTCAGTACATAATCATTTTAAATTTTAAACTTGTTAGCTAAATTTTAAGCTTTTTAGCTAAATTTAAGCTTGTTAGCTAAATTTTAAGCTTTTTCTTTATTATCTAAGCGTCATAGTTTATCTTAAAATTTAACAATATTGAGTATGTGACTTCTCGTGTATTGATTATATAAACAGATAAATATAATAAAATATTTTCCTAAGGTTTTTGTAGTAAATTATATTGTTCCATTAACTAGTATAGATAAAGAATACAGCATTGCTTTCAACTTGAAAGACATTGAACTTCTGACTTTGATAATTTGTGTATTTCTCAGAGTATACTTTGTTATACAGAAATTTTATATTCTCATTTATAATGAGATTTATGAAGAACGAAATTTGTTCAACACATGTTATTTTGAAGAGTTGGTTGCTAAAATTTTAGTCTAGCCACCCCTCCCCCCCATTTCTATATATATCTCCCTATTCAGTGGTGACTACTGCAAGGGTTCCAGGAAATGTACACCCTGTATGTTCACTTATTGCATTTTAAATTATTGCCTTTACTGTACTTCTGCATTTCCCTTCAGTCTAGCTCTGTCTATTTCTGAGAGCCAGTAGCTTCCATAAAGTACTAGATAACGGCGGGAGCAATCAAATTAGGCAATCATTTGTAAAATGGGGGTGCGGGGGAGCATAGAAGATGCTGAAGGTGCTAAGGGACCTGTAGTTCACTGCAGTTCTAGCAAATAAAAGGTACCCCTGGAGTTTTTTCTTCCTTTAGACTTTTAAAACAGATGACTGTCCGAACCATCTAAAAATAACCCTTTTTGCTTTGAATCCGCGTTTTAGTAACTCTTTTGGTACTCTCTTGTCAGGAGGCCGTGTGACTAAATTGCACAGCAAAATAATAATAATAATAATAAAATGATTGGAAAGCAGGATTGGACCAGACATTTGCTTAAACATATTCCCTTTCAAGAACATTTCTGTTCCATAAAATGAAGCAGATTGGTATGGAGTTAAGAACTCTTTGAGCTTTGGGGACCTTTGGAATCATCCCTTAATTGCATCACTAGAATTAGGTTGAGTGCCTACTCTGAGGCTGGGCCCGTGCTAGGAGGGGTGAGAGAGGTGAAGGTCTAGGCCCTTCCCAGCAGACTCCCAGCTTTAACAAGATGCTGGCTCCACCTCATCACTCTCGAATAGTTTTCAGAGAAATATGCATTTTATTGTAGAGCCAATAAGAGAGACATTCACCCTATCCTGGGACTAAAGAGAAAAAGGTGTTAAAACCAAAATCGCTAGGTTTAACTTAACAAAGTGCTATAAACCTGAAAATATTTCTGCAAGGCTGGATTGGCTTTTATGCCTGTGTGTTTTCAAAAACAGAAATCTCAAGTAAACAATTAGCAGCTTTTCACCCAAGTTTGACTTTTTGCCTAATTGGATTTGGGAGGTATTTGAATAATGGATCATGAGCTTTCCTGTAAATACAGAAATTGATTCACTCTGGGCCCTAATTCATTCCAGAATTACCAGAGCTTTATAAGCATGTTACATCCCTTTGTACTCACTGGGAGGTCATCTGTTATCTTGTTAAGTGAGTGTGGGAAGATGGGAAATAAAGAACTAGCTTTAGAAATTGTTCAGGTAATGTCGTTTCTGCCCTGCTCACTTCCTTGCCTCTTAAGATTTCCACTTCAGATGTTTTGTTTAGACTTTATCAAGCATTTTGTAGCCCAGCTTTCTAGCCCAGCCAAATCATAATTTTGGAAGAACTTGCTTTTTTCCTCTCATGAAAATGTTTCGCTATAGAGATGAGTCACATCATTTTGGGTGCCCAGTGCCTATATAAAACGATACAGTGTAATTTAAACCATTTGCCTGTAAGCTTTGACCAAACTTGAGCTGTGCTTCGGTAGGACATCATCAGATTTATTCTCCAAGAGAGCATGAACGCTTGACGTCCATTACATATGATGTTTCATTCTATGACATTTCTGCAACCTACACTAAGAATAGGAAGTAAGCTTCTAAAAAGCCAGTAAAGAACTGTCCGAGGGAAGGAAATGGATAGGTTATCTATTGGTTGGTATAGTTAATTTCCCACTGGTAAAATTTCTAAGTTAGTGTGATCCCATCCCTGAAATTATGCGGTATACTTTGAATGATTCTTGAGACGTTCAGTGGGTATTTTTTAGGGGATGCTTCTGGGAATATGTTTCATGGCAAGTTTATTGTTTCCTTTTTGGCTTGGCTCCTCAGTTTACCCAGCGTTCATCTTTTCATCATCAGCTTTAAGGCCTTTATTTTATTCTGTGTGTGGAAATTTTACATACTTTGGTGGATTATTTAATCTTTGGTCAGGGTAATCAAAGATCTTCTAGGGATACTTCATGCTTGGGATGAAAGTCTCCTTAAACTTGTTCATTAGTCAGGGATCTGCTTTTTCTACAGCTGTTAGAAGGTTAGCTTACCTTTGATACAGTTTTAGAATACAGAAATCTTGTTTTGCTGTAGTTCTGTAAAGTTTTGTGGTACAGTAGTTTGCTTTCTTCTAAACCACTATTGGTAGTTACTTTTAATTTTAAAGGTACTTTATCACTCCTCAATTTTAAGACTCTAATCCTGGCATTTTATTTTACTGAATGAAATGTAAACACTTGTATTCAAAGCATGTATATATTTCCCATATGCCATTCTAAAATAGAGAAACACTTAAACTGGGTATATTTTATTATTTGTAAATTATACCTCAAAGCTGGTCAGAAAAACTAATTGAAATACATACTTAAGATCTGTGCATTTTGCTCTATGAATATACCTTAATTTTAGAATCTCTTTTTTAAAAAGTATTGTGTGAATAACTCCTATTTTTATTAGGTATCTCCAAGTTTTGCTGTGTTCTCTCTCACCAAAGAAGTACAGATTAATAAATCCTTTGGCTGAATAAAATCAATAGCACACTGTTGTTGCTATCTTGGCCCTTATTTCCTCGGAATGAATACTTGTTAGTTCAGTGGTTTATCCATGTCAATGATTTCTTCCATCTTCATCCAGTCACACCAGCTGGACTGATCAGATTGTTTCACATCACAAGGCAAAATTCGTACCTTTTGCTAAACACTTCCAAATAACAAGTAGAATAAGAAATTTAAAACTGAGATTTGTTTTCCTTCAAGTCATTTTTCTGTGTTGTGTAGCATTTCCCTGAAAGCTTAATCTCATCCATAAATGATGTGATGGCTAAGTTACTACTGGACTAATTTGTTTAATCCCAAGTGGGTTTATAATATATCATCATAGCTTTAAATTATTACCTCATTTCTAGTATGAGTCAAAGACTCCTCCTTGTCATTTTGTAGTTTTTTTAATAAGTAGAATAGCAGAATGTGGGCATTCTTTTTTTTTTTTGAATCCAAGTTGAATGTATACATGGTTTAAGAACTTAAATAATACTATGATAAGCTTATAATAAAATCCAGTTACTTGCTGCCCGTACCTCCCTGTTCCCCCGTCTTTCTCTTCATGGATGACTGTTTTGAACTCTTGGAGCTGCTGACCCTAGCTTGTATTTATTTCCGCATTTCTAAGGAAAATGTTTATCTTTGGATTCATTGATTTAGATCTTTACTAAGGTATAGGATTTCATTTTCTTAAACAGCCATTCCTTCTGCTTTCCCACTTTGCTTCCCCTCCCCCATTCTCCCAGTATGTTATACTTTTTGGTTAAAACCATATTCATTGTGTACATGATTTGCCTAGGCACATAGTCACAGATAGTGCTGTACTGTACTGTTTGCTTTATAATAGATTTTCCTGTAGTTAATACTTTCCTGCCTTTTTTTCATCTGTAGAGTTTTCTTTCTACCTGTTGCTAATTCTTCCCATAGCTTCTGATAGCCTCTCAGAACAATTTTCCACAAGCTCAGTCAGCGCTATGCAATAGAAATACAACGCCACCCATATGGGTAATTCTGCTTTTTCGAGTAACCACAGTAAGAAAGATAAAAGGAAGCAGATGAAAGTAGTAGTATAGTTTGCATAATCCAATATGTTCAAAACGTTATTTCAACCAATAGTCAGTATTTCAAATATCTGAAATACATTACTTTCTTTTTTTAGCACTAAGTCATCAAAATCCGGTGTGTATTTTTACACTTGCACAACATCTCTTTTCAGGCTGGCCACATCTCAAGGGCTCTCAATAGCCGCGTGTGGCTCGTGGCTGCTGGGCTGCTGGTTCGGACAGAGCAGCTGCAGGTGATTCCTCAGCTTCAGATTTGCTCTTGGAGGCGTCCCTACTGGGGACCTCTGTTCTTTGGTCTGGGCCGCTGGCTCTGTAGGCTGCCACACAGCTACCATTTTGAGACTTCTTTGCTTTGCTTCTCAGTTGGATTCCCTGTTTTCTGGACTTCAGGTCTTCGCATTTCCCTTTGGTGGTCTCGTTCGGTCGCGGTTGGTACAGGGGACAAAGGCATGTGGTTGACACGTCTGTCTCTTGAGTCATTCTGGGCCAATCTGGCTGCTTTGCCTCCTAGGGCTGGTACATAGTTGTCATCCTGGGGCCTCCCCCGTCACAGCTTTTGTGGAAGTTTCCTGTGCCTTTGCTCTTGTGTTGGATCCTTCCCCCTGACCCCCGTCCCGTATATCTTACATCTTTCTCTTTCTTGGTTTATTTCCTCACTCAGGTGGAAGACATGCTCCAGTGGATTGCTGCAGCAAGGGAGCAGGGGTGGTAAAGTTTTTGAGACCTTGCATATATGAAATGTTTTTCTTGTCCCTTCTCACTTGTTGATTATTGGGCTGTGTATAGAATTCTAAGTTGGACATCATTTTTCTTCAGAATTTTGAAGGCATTGCGCCATTGCCCTTCAGCTTTCAGTGTTCTTGCAGAATCTGATCACCTTATCTTTTGAAAGTGAACTATTTTTTCTCCCTGGGAACTTACAGAATGTTCTTTTTGTCTGCAGGATTCTGGAATTGCAAATTAGTGTGCCTCAGTATGGGTCTGTTTTTATCATTTTGATGAGCACTTGATGTGTCTGGGAGATTTCCTTGAACTTTTTTTTTTTTTTTTTTTGCGGTACGCGGGCCTCTCACTCTTGTGGCCTCTCCCGTTGCGGAGCACAGGCTCCGGACGTGCAGGCTCAGCGGCCACGGCTCACGGGCCCAGCCGCTCGGCGGCATGTGGGATCCTCTCGGACCGGGGCGCGAACCCGTGTGCCCTGCATCGGCAGGCGGACTCTCAACCACTGCGCCACCAGGGAAGCCCTGAACTATTTTTTAATGTATTCTTTTCGTATATTTTGTTTTGCTTAATTTTCCATTATTGTTATTTATTTATTTATTTAGGCTTTGCCTTCTGAAAAGGTAGGATTTCTTCTACCTTTATCTTGTGACTCTTCAGTTAAGCTTATCATTTCTGCCATCTTGTTTTTAAGTTGCAAGAGACATTTTTGTTGTATACAACATCCTGTTCTTAATCCATGGATACAGTATCTTATCTGAGTATATTAATAATGTATATATTTTAAGCTTTCATTTCTCTGCAGTTTATTTCCTCTAAGGGGCTTTTTTTTTTTGCCTGTTTTGTTTTTCTTTTAAATCTCTTTTGTGTCAGAGGCTTTCTCTCCTCTGACATCTTGTAATCAGAAGTGTGTGCATGATGAAGAATAGGGGCTTTACAGGGTCTACAGCGAGCTCTGAGCAGGTGTAAGGGGCTTATCAGCACAGATCCGGCCACTGGGCCTCTAGGTGCAGGTAGGCTGTTATTTCCATACCCCCGGAATGGCATCTCTTGGTCTTTCCTCTTGTCTGCTCAGATCATCTAAAGAGCACTCTGCCCCCTGATTTACATCTTCCAGGAGATAACTCTCCAGATTTCTGCAGAGCTGTGAGGCAGCAGTCACCCAGCAGCACGGAAGGGACGGTGGGAGGAGATGCTGCTCCCCTCAGGCAGCCCTGCCCCGCTACCCTGCGGTGAATCCCACCCCTCCTTCCAGAGAAGCACACTTCCTGCACCTTTGGAAGGTTCTGTGCTGGAAATCAGGATGGTTCTGTGCTTTCCCCACTGCTGGCTTGTAATTGAGCTTTCTCAGGCCTGCCAACCACTAATCAGTCTGATTTCCAGCTTCCAAAATGGTGTTGCTATTATCTGCTCTCCTGTTCTCTCACAGTGGGTTCGTCTTTTTTTTTTTTTTTAAAGTTGTAATAGACTATGCATAACGTACAATTTACCACTGTAACCATTTTTAGGTGTACATTTTAGTGGCATTAAGTACATTCCCATTGTTGGATGAGCTTTTCTTTTAATAATATATAGTAAAATACAGACTTAAAGGAAAAGACTTTTAAATAGGATTATAGGGGTGTTGATTTAGGGGAGCAAAATTAAATGTGTGTGATCCATCTAGCAGGACGCATAATGTGCATCTTCTGTTAGTCCAGGCACTTGCTCTTTCTGACAGTTTGGTATAATGGGATTTGTTTACCATCTCCTAGGAAAGCATTTGAATAGTTTGTTGGCGTAAAAGGGCATTTTATCTGCTCTTGATAACTGTAGCTTTACAAAAGGTTACAGATGGAACGCCCAGATCTTGGAAGGCTCTCCAAGATCTGGCCTGTACCCACCTGCGTGCCCCAGGCCTGTTGTTCCTCCCACCGGCCCACTCACTGTTCCTGCGTAAGACGTGAACTCCAGCCCCCGTGCCTTTGCCGTGCTGGGGATTCCTGAGTGAAACGTGCCCGCCGCCCCCCCCATCTTCCTGCCCTCTTCCACATCTTTCCAGCTCCCAGCCCCATGCCACTCCCCCCCACCCCAGTTGTCCTTCTGTTTTCCTCCCATGACCTTGGACATGCCTCTGAATCAGCACCTTGCATTTCCCACACTGCGTGTCTCCCTTTGATGTCCGTTTCTGTGCTGGGTCTTCCTCAGTGCCCGGCACAGGGCCCGTGCTCAGTTAACTATCTAGATGAATTCCTGATGCCAGAGATTTCAAGAGAGAACTCTTTATCCTTTTTTTGTAGGATATCCGACACGAAGCCAGTGACTTCCCGTGTAGAGTGGCCAAGCTTCCTAAGAACAAAAACCGAAACAGGTACAGAGATGTCAGTCCCTGTAAGTATTCACATCGCCGTTACTCTGCTTCCATTACGTCGGCTCTTATTCAGCTGCAGGACCTCTCAGTCAGGACTCCTTTAGCCCCGGGGTTTGGTAATAAGTTGATAGTAGTAAAGGTTTATGACTTGATTGTTTCCTATAATAAAGGCATTAGAGACTTATAGTAATGGTTCATTTTTCCACCCTTGTAGAAGGGGTAAGGTTTCAGTTCCTGGAAAATTCAGCTAAGTTCAAAGCACTTTTTTTCGCTTTGACTATTTTAAGGATGAATCATTTTCCTACCAGCTGAAGCAGGGTATAGCAGGCATAATATAACCACTTCTGGGTGACTCAGCAAAAGTCTTATTAGATCGCAAGCATTGTATTGAACTGCTAACGAGGCCCTGCGCAGGCATTAAGGGATGGGAGCAGTTCACCCCCTCAACTAAAGCCGCAGTCAGCTCTGCTTGTTGACCCCACCCCCAGCTGCCATCATCATTTTTCGAGCTCTTTCCTGCCATTAGCTCTCAGTGTGCCTGCTGGCAGCCTCCTCTGCCTTCTGAGTAACTGGCTCTCAGTCCGCTGATATCTCGAAAGTAAGTAACCAGATATGTTAGAATTTGTATAAAGTAACAAAACCTGGAGGGGAGTGAAGGACGTGAACTTTGCCACCTCCTCTAGGCCACAGAGAACCTTCTGGCTCACCTCCATGTGGCTATTGCCAATCAGTGAGGGCTGTGGCTGCCAGCAGCTCTCCCGGCACTGCTCTCTGCCAGGGACATTGAAGATGCAGCCGGTCAGGGTCAGTCCCCAGCCAGGCACTTCCCGCCGGCCTGCCAAAGCTCACTGCCCTCCCGCCCTGAACTGTGCAGCGCCCAGGTCCCTGGGAGGGGCGTGAAGTCGGACCCCGGTTGGCACAGAGCAGTCTGCCTCCAACGGCCGCCACGGTCCCTGCCCCTCAGAGCTGTGTGGCCTTGGGCCGGTTGCCCCCTCCTTTGATCGTCAGTCACACAGGAGTCAACACAGATCTCGGGATCGTGCGAAGATGAATTAAGTCACGTCAGCCTCTTAGCCTAGTGTCTCACTCGTGAATGTTGGCTGCGATTGAGGTGGTCACTAGCTGAAGGTGCTCGCCAGGAGCATCTGAAGCGCGGGTCTAGGTCAAGTGACACATGATTTTGCCCCAATGCCCAGTACTCTTGATTGAGCATGTCTAGGCTGTGGCACCTCGTAGGCTTCATTTAAAAATAATACTAACAGCCTCTCCTCAGGTGATGCTGCCGCCCTGAGCTGGAAAGAACCATCACTGTCCGCACCTTTCACACGGTGTGGCCATGCCCTTGGTCTCTAGCCTTTGCTGTACTTGCTCTGGATTAGGCAGTAATGTTGTCTTTAATATTCCTTTTCTACATTTTTGATCAAGGCTCATCTAAATGGTTTTATGAACCAGTTTTACAGAGAAAAAAACAGCATTTAAAATATTCTTCCAGAGATACAATTCCCAAACTTTATCACCCTCACCCAATTCTTACTCCGTATATTTTGCTTTTTCTCCCCTACCTCTACTCTTCAGTAGAAAAGGTAATTTTCTTTTAAGGTTATGGAGGAAATGGAGAGAATGTGTCAAGGTGGAAGGTGGAAGCTCTGGGGACTGGGTGTTATCTTCCATTTGGCAGGTGAAAAACCCAGCACTCGGTGAATAAGTTGTTTGCCCAAGGTCACCACCCAGTGCTGTTTGAATCCACTCACATAACCACCAGTGCCGGTCATAATTTTTTTTTGAGATCTCTTATCTCCATGACCCACTTAAATATTACCCAAGTATTTCAGTTTGTATTAACCCTCTATGATGAGAAACATTATTCCAAACAGTGGCTAATTTCCTAAAACATCTCTTTGGAATCCTTTCGAATTAGAAGCCCCAAACCACTTATCCCCATTAACTTTTCCTTTCCCACTGGGCAGGGGGAGAACTATTTATGGATGGTCACCTGAGTTTACCGTCCATTGTGTTGTACCAGAAATAAAAATACCCACCTGCTCTTGTTAGCTGCACTAGCAGGATAAGGAAGGTGGCCCTCAGGGAAACGTGGCTTTTGTGACAAAGTTATGGTAAAGGGGAAAAGAAAGGGGGCTGTGCTTTTTCAGTAACCCGGGCAGACCTTCCAAATGCAAGCTTATTTTTAAAAACTCTTCTGAAAGTTACATTTAATAGACTTTCAGTGTTTTGGATTCAGAGTTTATTTTTTCCAGTTAAACTCTCTTTTAAGTGTCTTTGATCATGAGATTTATGTTATACTTGGACTTTGAAAAAAAACAACAACCTCGTATCAAGGAATTCAAGGTATGACTTTTCACACTGTTGTATACTTAGGCCACTTAATCTTCGAACCATTAGGCATAGGTGAGGTTGGGGTGTGATCATAAGTCTTATGTACTTAGCTCATTGTACCAACTAGAGCTCTGGGCACTGGGTGGAATTTTTGGTGGATTTTTTTCCCTTTTAAAGATTGAAGCCACTGTTATTTTTATCCTTTAAAAGTATATATTAGGTATCAGAGAACAGATCCCTTGACATCCCCTTTCCCCAGTCTTCCAAGTTGTGGGGACAGTAACAAATATCATAAGACGATATAGCCTAAAAACAGATTTCCCAAACAGGACATAGTCTGTGTTTTAGTATAGTTTGTCTCTGTTGCTGTTTCATGTTAAGTTTCAAACACTTCCAAAAACCTTTCTGAAAATACTAGTCGTTCCCATATTGATAACTAATCTCAATTAAAACAGCTTGGCCTCAGCCAATGTGAACGCCCTTCGTGCCACCAACTCACCTTCTTTGCTTTTCCCCATGGGGCGCACTGTCTGCCTGGACACTTGGGTCCTCCAGGACTAACCTCTGAGTTCTGGTTTGCCTTTCAGTTGACCATAGTCGGATTAAACTTCATCAAGAAGATAACGACTATATCAATGCTAGTTTGATAAAAATGGAAGAAGCCCAAAGGAGTTACATTCTCACGCAGGTAAACGGATTGTTTGAATTTGACTCTAATGGTTTTTGCCTTACTTGATGTCAACGTAAGAGTTTCAGAGTGCTGTTGTCTACACCTCAAATAAAATCTGTCACATCTGTTTAGAAGATCAGGTTTTAAACAACCCAAAAAAGCAACAAGGAAGGAAAAAGTCTTCCTTCAGAGATTCAGTCTGGTCGTGACATGAATCTTTTCTGGGAAGTATGGCATTGCTGGGTTTATAGAAAATAGCAATAAAATGCCAGAGTGGCCTGTGGTCTGTTGACAGAGGCAGCAGCTAGAGGAGAGCAGTACCTGTGTTGAGTCCATAAGTATTCGCCTCAGAGTATCCAGTGCTGCTCATGGAAATCTAAGAGGGTTAGCAATAGACGAGGGATCTTTGTCCAGATGGCCATTCAGAATTCCTCTCCATGGTGCTCATTCTCGCGGGGGTGGGGGGTGCATGGAGGGGGTAGGTTATGTGGACGAGCATGCAGAATCACTTGAAACTCCCACTGGTTTTTGGCATCTTTATGGGAAAAAAAATCATAAAAGTGGTTTAATAATTGACCTTTTGTGAAACACGTACTGGTGTATGACCCAAAGACCATGGGTATCTGGGAAAGGGGATAAAGGAGTTTCTTTTTAATTAATTTTCTCAAGTCTTAATCTGTTACCTGTAAATTGGTCTAAACAGTCTAAGTTTCTCTCTCTTTTTTTAATCCTAATTTTTGTTTTTTCATCGCGTATCAGTTTTTATCAGTAGTGTATTGGGTTTGCGTTATAGGGTGATTGTGAACGTCATAACTGCTTAATATTTGGAGACTAAAATGACAATGAAGCCAGAAGGTGCAGTGAACAAAGTCTGCTTTGGGGCAGGGCGTATCCCTGGTGGCCCTTCTTTACTGTCCCTTTTGTCCTGTCGCAGTTCCTTTCCGCACGTGACCACAGTTGGCCCTTGTGCCCCCCAGTCAGTGTATGGGACGTCAGTCCCCAGGCCCTCAGCCATGGTCCTCCCAGCACCTCTGGAGTGGGGATGAGAAGGAGCGAGACCTTGGTGGTGGCAGGCTGGCGGGAAGAGGTTGAGGCAAAAGTGGCTTCTTGGGAACTTCTCCTTTTAGAAGTAGTCAAGTTTCTTACTTCCTAATTTCAGCCATTCAGCTTTGGTGTGGGGTCAGGAAGCCCAAAGCAAAGATAGGGTCTGTAAAGTCACATGGAGCGTTAGAAATCACCATGGAAACTTCTGCACCGCTATCCTCCCCACCCCTGTTCCCTAGTGCTTCCTCGGCACATCTGAAGGTCTTTCTGTCTGTCAGGTTGTACCATGGTTATATCCAACTGCTTACATGGTCTCCCTCTGCCCTGAGATTTACATACGGGATTGAAGCAGCCTGACCCCAAAGTTACATCCCTAGACAATATGACTGAAATATTTTCCAAGCCACAAAACCGAAAAAACCCTGCCCGTTTTTTATTTTTATGTTGTTCATTATGCAAATAATGCAAGGCTACAGTCTCATTTTTTTTAAGTGTAGAGAATAATGTCACAGATGCTGGCCTTCATGTCCATCTTCAAGTGCTGGCTGAGTTTGGCGTGTATCCTTTCAGATCTTATAGGATTTTTATTCCCTCAGACCCATTCTAAACTGGGGTGAAGTATGGGGGCAGGGGAGTAACAAGAGCCACCGCTCTGGGGACCTGGCAATAGGGTCCTCGTACCCAGCCATGGGACCCCTGATTCCTACCTGCCTGGAGCCGTTTTTCTGTCAGTTGGCTGGAAGGGGTTACCATGGAATCGGCTATTGCCTGAGACTCTGTAAGGAGCAAGGATTTGTCAGGTTTAGGCAGCAAATCCCAGATAAGTTCAGGGAAGGAAGCGAGAGGGCACCGAGGGCTCTATGGTCGGGGGAAGCTCAGTGAGACTTAAAGGGAAAAGATGTCAAGACTGAGGAGATCTTGGATGAAAGTGAATGGAAACCATTTTAGAAGAAGTGGTGCTGGCCAGAGGAGGTGACATGCTCTGTCGTGCGGGTGATAGGTGATGTCCCTTCCAGGCAGCACTAAAAATTGAGGCAAATTCGAAGCGTTCATACCCTATATCCAGTAAACATCTGTGCCCGTTGCCGGGGGGCTGGAGTGAGACAGGCCCCGGTGACACCATACCCCTTGAGCCACCTGCCTGACCATTTGTGTGTCCACATCTCATGTTCCTTGGTCCAAGGATGAAGGCTGTCTGTGGTCAGGTTAACCATTATTAATAGTAATAATAATCGGTACATTTTATCGGGTGTTTACTGTATTCCAGGTACTGTGGTAAGGCCTAATAAGTATTGATATATGAACATAGTTAACCTTCACAACCCTGTGAATAGGTGGAGAAACTGAGGCAAGGAGAGGTGGGGTGACTTGTACGAGGTCACACAGACAGTAAGTGATTGGAGCTGGGACCAAGCCGTCAGAAGCGTCCCTGTTGACCCCTTCCCCACACTACCTCTCTCCTGCAGCCAGGAGTTTTATTCGCTATACCACCCGCCCTAAGGCATGGTTCTCGGTGGAGCCCCTCAGCTGGCCAGCCCAAACCAGAAAGCAGAATCTGTGTTTTCTCTCCTCCATCACTCAGCTCTGAACCAGCCCTGAGGTGCAGAAATGACCTTTCACCGCGTGGTAGGAAATATAATTGTGGTTACCACTAGGCAGGGAGAGGCGGGTCCCTGTCCCAGCCATGGCCACGACGCTGCCTGAGGGCCCTGTCATCCACTCACCGCCAACAGCGAGCTTGCACTGGAACGTGTTTGTGTGTAAAATGCATACACTGTGCATTGTGTGTTTGCAGGGCCCTTTGCCCAATACCTGCGGTCACTTTTGGGAGATGGTGTGGGAGCAGAAAAGCAGGGGCGTTGTCATGCTCAACAGAGTGATGGAGAAAGGCTCGGTAAGTCATCCACTGCATCGCTGCCCGTGTGGATGCCAGTCCACAAGGTCGACATCTGTCTGTGTTTATTTCCTTGAGTTGCTTTTCTATTTCTATTAGAAAAACATAAAGAAGCTGTATACAAATACATGTTTAATGTGAACAAGTCAGATACGTAGGTGAATTTAAAAGAGGGAAAAAAGTCAAACTGCCCTTGACCTGTTCTCCACCCTGCCCCCATCAGTCAGTCTCTCCAGTGTGTGATGCGTGTGTCCTGCTTTCCTCTCACCTGTCAGTCTCTCTCCTGCTTTGTGTGCTGCTGTGCTTGCCTTGTGGAGCTGTGTAAGCAGAGTTTTATTTTGAAAAGCGAGTTCCTACTGTATCTTCATCATATTTGCTTTTTCTGGCTGGCAAAAGCGTGCCTCTCTGCACCTGAGCTGTGGGAGCAGCTGGACCCTGGGTTCGCCTCCGAAAAATCCCCCGATGCTTGGCTCCTGGCCACACCTCTTTAATGTGGACATTGTCTGCTTGTGCTTCACTTCAGGGTGTGTGTTCCTTTCTTCCAAGTTCTTTGCAACGTGGACTCGAGGTGTGCGTTTGTTCAGGCCACCTCCTGCCCTTCGACGGCTCTCCTCAGTCTCTCCTGCGTCCTATATCCCGAATGATCTTTCTAAAGCAAGTCTCACCACACCTCTTCACAGCTGAAACTCTGCTGGGGCTCCCCCTGCCTCCCAGGATATGCATAATGTGGCTACCGGACCGGGTACGGTTGGGCCCTAGTTAACCTGGACCCCCAGCCCCGCCTTCCGTCTCCTGACTCCAGCCAGGACAAACGTTTATTTATTTTATTAAATTGCTCTTTTTTTTAAGTTTCTTGCCAGTTCTCTGGGCTAATGATCCGAATCACACTCGCCCCACTTCCCGGCATCCCACGTTGCTTCCCTTGGGGCCGCGGTGGCTGTACTCTTCCTCCCCACACGTCTTCGAAGTAGGGAATAGATGCCGCATCCTCGCCCCCCTGGCTCCCGCCCGCTTCCCGCGACACTCACGGCCAGCACCAGCACCGCCACCGCCCCTCCAGGGCTCCGCAGCCTCAGAGGTGGAGGCCCCGGAGCCCCCGGGAGGAAGTGGGCTGAGGAGCATGGAGGCCGGTAGGAGCATGTGGCCCAGGCCTGGCCAGGTGCTGGCACTGTGCTCTCTGGGGCTCAGCGGGGGCACTGCTGTCGCAGTCGTCCTGGCTGCGTCGGGATGCGGCTGTGCCTTGCCAGGAGAACATGAAGGCTCTGGAGACGCCACCCCTCTGAAGAAAGCACAGTCGTGGCCCTAAAGGGAAAAAATACAAGTGCAAAGAAGTAACACATCAAAGGAAACGTGAGCGGTGAAAACCTAAAGCAGTAAAGCACTCGCCACAAAGCCTCTTCCCTCCCCCACCTGGAAAGGAATGGTCTTGGTTACAACAAATGGCCTTCTTACGACGACACATGTTTAAAATCATACTTTTGCCTCTGCCTCCTTTTCTTGAAAGAGAGTATTTATTCGCTCCACAGTCACAGGTGTAAAGAGCTTACCTGAGTGTTCAGTTGATGCAGTAATGTTTCTTGTCTCAGAAAAAAATGTTTACAGTGAGAGTGGTTTTTGATTTTCTCTGCAGTGGCTTGATTAATACAATGTGAAGTTGCAAATGTGAAGCAAACCCTCACCCATCACCACTCTTGTCAGCAATTTTGAGTAAAGAAACAAAACACGAGGTTCCCGCAACACACGCACTCCGCAAAGGGAAGTGAAACACGGTGGCCGGTGCAGGTGCTGAGCACAGATGACCCTTCGGGGTCTTCTAGCCTCAGCGCTGCTGACGTTTGGGCCGGATCGCTCTCTGTCATGGGGGGCCGGCCTGCGCGTTGGAGGGTGTTTAGCAGGATCCCTGGTCTCTGCCCACCGGATGCCAGTATCACCCCCACCCCAGGTTGAAGCCATCAGAAATGTCCCCAGACATTGTCCAGTGCCCCCTGGGAGGCAGAATTGCCCTCAGTTGAGAAACATTCTGTAGTCGTATGGAGGGTTGAGAATTTTAAATCATGACTTATTTATTTTAAAATCATCAGATAAGTTGCATTTGCCTTTTATTTGTTACTGAAAGTTCAGGTGAAACCTCTTTGCTATTTGCACGCGGTTTGCTTTAGCTACTGTTGCCACAGGACACAAGGAGTGGTGTCCCTGTACTGCAGTCACATGTTCGTCACCAGGCCCTGCTCTTGGTTGTCGCCCACCCAAGGCCAACCATAAATGGACCACAGATCCACGGTGACAACCTTTCCCCTTGGACTGCTATGTTGACCATTTAAAAAAAAAAAAAAAAAAGCTAGTTGGTTTTTATTCTAGTTTACTGTGATGATGTGACAGTAGTCCCTGTTTTCCTTTTCAGCTCTTCTTTTTACTGTGGGTCTTTTGGGCCTGCAGATGGGCATGGAAAGCAACGTATGGTTTATGGTTCTTAAAGTTTCCTTGGTATAAACATTTTTAATTCGGCCTCAACGTTATCACCCCATAAGGGCTGACTGGGGCAGATTATAAGAAATTGCAGTGCCTTGTTTGCTCAACTAATCTAATTATAACTTCTCCACACAGCCCGTGGTAAAAACCAGCTTGCAGAGCGTTTCCGTGTAATGCATATTTGTTTTCTGGTTTCCTTCTTTCACCAAATAGTGGAAGATGTTCTCCCTGTATTTTTGGCAGACCTGCCCGTTACCCTTTTGGGACCCTGTGCTTCCTGGAAAAGCATTGTGCAGAAAATGATTGTGTGTGTTAGACTGTGGTCATCCAAATGGCCAAAGTTCTCATTCATTCAATTTAAAAACTGAGTTTAGACATGATGGGATAGAGTGTGTTGTGTGTAGGGGCTGGGCTTGTTGTCTAGGCTGGGGAAGTAGCAAGGCCATGTTCAACCAGAAACATCGCCCATATCTCTCCCCTGAAATCCCTACCAAAGATGCTGTTTTGATTTCAAGTGCTTTCAGGCCCCAGACAGTAGGTTTTGTATCACAGGTGCTTTAGGCTTTGTGCATCTCTCTCGTACTCTGCTTTTAGTTCTCTGTGTTCATTCTTCTTTCAGCCAAATCACCCATCACAGGCTCACCCCAGATGACTTGCATGGATTTTTCTCAAGATGGCGTAGCTCTTTGTTTTAGATGGACCCAAGCAAGGACTCTCTCACACCCGCCTTCATGGTGGTAACAGCAGGTATGACAGATGCCAGCACTTGGGCACTGCCACGTGGCTGTTTGGTGCCAACCCAAGACATGCCTCAATTTTAACCCTGATGAAGGACTGCTTTCTAATAAAATAAATCTCCTTTTCCGGTCACTATGCATCAACTAAATAGGATAACAGGAAGTAGTTGATATTGTGCTTATTTTGTTTTGTTTGGTTGCATATGTTTACAATAAAAATTTCTGCAGAAAATGACAGAGAGCAGACCGTGGCATGTTGCTATAGATGCCTAAGAGTTCTTTTAAGAACTCCTATTTTTTAAATAAGTATTAACACTTAGTGTGTGCCAGAATTCCTCAGCTGTAGAGTTCCAAAGTCTTGCTCTTTACCCAGATTACAGAGATTTAGAAGGCTTTATATTTGCTTTTGAAAGTGAGTGCTTGCTGTGTGGACATGAGATTGAAAAGACTTGCCTTTCCTGCCCATGAGGCATGAAAACATTGGCCTCTTCTTCGGTAGCAACTCGCCATTCTGCATTTCTGCTTCTTTGCTTTACTCTTGGTCTGCTCACTGAATTGGGCGCCCACTCCAGCACACGTGGTTTTGGACCTACCGGGGCAGTCTCTGTTTCTGGAGTCTCAAGGCATTATACAGGTCTAATGATTTGAAGTGTGGGAATGAATGCATCCTTTGAGCATCTCCTGAAGTCTTGCTGTCATCTGCCTCGCCCACTTTGGCTAAGCATGGGATCGTGCCATGCCATTGATGCTTCTGTGTCCTGAGTGGCGGGATCTCTTTGGTGCTGACAGATGGGCTCTGTTCCAGGGGTTCATCTTTGGCACTCATCATTGGTGCAGGGAGGGTGAAACTGGCCAAAACTTTAAAACAGGCCAGTGTCCAGGCTCTTTAGAAAACCTTATTGGCCTTCTGTTTGGGAACCATAAAGTTTGATGCTATGTTGGCATTTCAGTGTGGTGTTTCTTAATTTGTTTCCCTCCCTTTTTCTGTTGCTTTGGTTTTCATTAAAGCAGGACCGATGGGCTTTTGTTGTTCTGTCTTCAGCCTCTTCAAGAGCCTCCTGGCTCCTCTGAGTCAATGCATGTTCAATTACAAGGGTCTTGAACTTGTACCGTTTCCCAAAGAGCTGTTTACACACACTGATATTTCATTTGCTGGAATTCATACCGCCTTTGAGGGTCCCTCTGTCTGGGGACATGTCGGTTCCTCCGGCGATGGCCCTGGCAGCTTAGCCCCATCTACCTGCTCTTCTTATCCAGAACGGTCATCAGCAACCAGGAGTGTCTGGCATAGAAACTTGGCTCAAGCAAAGCATGCCACTAAATTTGACTCAGATTTTCTTTCTTAAACTCTAAATGAAACCAAATCTTTGGGAGTTTGCTTGCTGTAAGGAAAAATGTTAATGAGCTACGTTTAAATCAAGAGCATCAAGTAGTTTCTAAAATTTTTAAACTAGAACAAGGGATTTTTCTGAACTGAACCAAACCAGAATGAAAGGGTGGGGTGGGGCAGTGGGTGATCCCCAGCCTTGGAGGACCCCTCTGCAAGCCTTCTAGATTCTGGTTTGCATTTGATTACAGCCCTTCAAGCTTTTTACGGTGTTTCGTGTGGTCTCTTCTAGTCTTGGTTATCATCCCCAGGGTAAGGAGTCTGCGCTATGCCCAGAGCACCCATCAGGTTCTTGATAACCTTTGAAATGGCTACGGAAAGTAGTTCCTGAGAGACTAAACCTTACGTGCCATCTGGCTTCCCTCATGGGTGATAGGGAGAGGATCAGACCCCTGGAACACTTCGCTGTGTGGAAAACCGGGGCAGCTGGGTTTGGAAGTGCAGGTCCTGTCTGCCCGACTAGTCCTGGTCTAGACCTTCACAGACCCCTCCCCATCTCCTCTGGAGGCAGGCAGGGTTACATTGATGGCGACCTCCAAGGTCAGAAAACCCTGGGTCTTTGGGTTATCATAAAGCTCGTGGACGGTACTTCAAACCTCCATAGGAAGACAGTCAGTTGCTCACAATAATTCAACGTTATTTTCTCCCCTAGTTAAAATGTGCACAGTACTGGCCACAAAAAGAAGAAGAAGAAATGATCTTTGAAGACACAAATTTGAAATTGACATTGATCTCTGAAGATATTAAGTCATATTACACAGTACGACAACTAGAATTGGAAAACCTCACAGTGAGTATGGCATGCGCTTAAGTACTTCAGACAGTTACTGGTTGAGATGTCTTTTCACTTGGGTGATACTACTTAACACCGGTTGTTTATGCCAGTGGTTTTCTGTGCGCCGAGTAAGAAGTAGTTTTGCACTGTGGTGAGTAGAGCTTACCTGCTTACTTACTTATGGGTGACCAGAGGTGCCTGGGGGTGGGGGACGGGTCTTACCTGCCTCCTTCTCCACAGAGCTCTCTCCCAACACTAGTTAACACCAGTTCTTAGGAGAAAGGGAGTTCTAACCTAGAACTTACCTGTTCCTGCTCCTGCCTTTGCAACTGCAGAGGGACTAAAGTGATGGCCTGTGAGTGAAATACCAGCAGAGCACGTGGGCCTCTCTTGTGGTCCACAGTCTCTTTAGTCCAAAGTGAGGGAAGAAGGGCCCTCCAGGGCTGACTCCCAGTTCATAGTCAGTGTAAGTTTTCTAGATGAAGTCTTGGGCTTGTTTGTGTGGGGAGAATTTATTTATTTATTATTTATTTAAATAAATTTATTTATCTCATTTATTTTATTTTTGGCTGCGTTGGGTCTTAATTGCTGTGCGCGGGCTTTCTCTAGTTGCGGCGAGCGGAGGCTACTCTTTGTTGCGTAGCGTGGGCTCTAGGTGCGTGGGCTTCAGTAGTTGTGGCTCGAGGGCTCTAGAGCGCAGGCTCAGTAGTTGTGGCGCACGGGCTTAGTTGCTCCACAGCATGTGGGATCTTCCCGGACCAGGGCTCGAACCCGTGTCCCCTGCCTTGGCAGGCGGATTGTTAACCACTGCGCCACCAGGGAAGCCCATGTGTGGGGAGAATTTGTAACACCACCTGCTGGCTATCATTAAATGATGGTCTTGGAATATGTCTGGGCAGTGTGCTAGAAGCGGCATCATGGAAGACCCTGCCCTCTGGGAGGCTGAATGATTCGCCCGGAGCCACCACTCTGGGGAACCATGCCTGTAGTGGGGACAGTGGAAGGGAGCAGACGGCAGCTCCTGGGGATGCCCTCAAACACGGTCAGCCCCTGCCTTCTGGAATCAGACTGCCTGGGGCTGATTCCTGGCCCCAGCATATCAAGCTGTCAGACTTCAGGCAAAGGGCACCGTTCTCACCACGTCTCTATGTCTGCCCCCCTGTCAGATAGGGTTTTTGAAAGCCTTCCAGAAGGTGGTCCGTGTGCAGTGTGAGAGCAGCACAGGCTCAGAGCACGTGCCGGGAAGGGTTCGCAGGTTCTGTGGGGTCGAAGGAATGTGGGTTTATCTGGGGGCAGTGGGCCTGGCGTTGGGGCTTGTGGGCCGGGCCTGAAGAGGAGGGATCTGCTCTTGCGTTATATTCGCATCTTAGTTTTCAGTTTACTGCTTTATAGTCACCATGACGCCTGGGGTGGGATTAATAGTCGAAGTAAGATCGAGAACTTAGCGCAGTAGCCTGGAAGTGGAGAAGAGGTTAAAATCGCGTGGCCAGGTCCCCCCGCCGCCCCCTGTGCGCTAGCGCTTTAGCCCCAATCCCGGCCATAGCCACATGCGGGCTCTCGGGGTGTGATTTATGGAGGGGTTTGATACAGAGGATTTTCAGCAATAACGTTGGCAGTGGGTTGGAATGTGCCTGGAGGATTACGTGGTAGACTTTTTTAATGCTTTTGAGCGTTTGCAAGCCTGACATTGCAAGTGACTTCTGGTAAACTCTTGAGAAAATTTCCTTTGCTTGTTGAGGGAAACAGAATTCGGACAGAGCAGAGGAGGTTTGTGCTGTTTGCGTGGCAGAGCAGAGGCAGCAGCTTGGATGTTTGGGGGAGATCTGTTTGCTCTAACAGACGTGGTTTTGAAACGGTCTTTTGTCAGACGTGTACCTGGCTGAGCACACGTCTGGAATGAATTCCTTGAGGAAGAGGTGGGCAGGCATGAGGGAGGGAGTAAACGGGAGATAACGCACACCTTTTTAAGAATTAAAAGAAGGAACTTGCTTTTGGCATGTTTTCTTATTCCATTTTTTAAAAAATCTATTTTTAAGTGCTTTTCTGTTCCAAAAAAATAGAAGACACATTTCTCTTTTAAGCCATTAAAGGATATAAGGAGATCATTTTCTAGGGAGGAAAGTATGGAATTGTTTGGTGTGGTTCTATAAGTTATCCTAATGTCACAAGCAGATTTTTTCCCGTTCTGCAGAAAGATACCAGCATGTGTAATAGCTGGTGCAGGGCGACACTTGTGTGTTCTCTGCTGATGTTAGGTCCTTGCTGTTTTTGTGGGTCCTTTCACACGTTTTCATCACACTAGGGTCAGGGAAGATTGCTGTAACTAAGCTGTGAGCATTGGGAGGGCAGGGCGCGGGGTCATTACCTCATCGTGCCGGGCACATGGGAGGCACGTTATGGACGTTTGCCAAACAAAGGGAGACATTGTCGGTCGGCGGGTCTTTGGCCCAAAGTGTTTCACCATCAGCCGCTGTCCAGGTGACCTAGGCACTCACTGGCTTGGCCCTTTGCGCTGCGCAGCTGGGGTGGTTCCTGTCTGCAGGCCTTACTTCCCCTGTGACTGGCTCCCATTACTGTGGGCTCTTACCTTAGTATGATGTTGGGTGCTCTCCTCAGCAAGAACTGCATTTTGATCATTGCTCCTGGAGACCAGTTGTCCACCCTGGGAGTGGAGTCTCAGAGGCTCAGAGGCAGGAGTGCAGCTGGAAACAGCACCAGAGGCCGTTCTTTCTGTTCCACGGCGAGCAGATTGGGCTAGGGGACAAGGGCCAGGGTCCTCCTTTCAAGAGCTCCCGCAGCGGGCTGTGGAGTCAAGCAAGCTCAGATTTAAACTCCTGCTCCCCCACTTAATGGAGGGTTAGCTGCCAAGCCTCAGTCTTCTAATCTGGAAAATGGGAGTAACGGGACTACGTGCCTTGAGGGATTGCTGTGAGAACTCAGTGAGCTCTCGTGCCCACGCTGGAACGTGGTAAGCGCTCCGCTAGTGGGGCCAGTGTAGCTGGTCTTGTCGGCATCCTCCTCCTCATCGTGGACCATCTGTTCAGCTAGATATTGAGCCACACGTGGCAGCCTCCTGTCTTTGGAGACTGAGTTGGTAACTTTTTTCTGTAAAATGACAATCCTCTGAGGCATCCAGATAGTCCTGTAAGGAAAGCCCCGAGTTACCCAGAGCTGGTGCCCCACACGTGCAGTTACGTTTCCACTCTTTCATGTGAAACCCCGAGGCCTTTGATGACAAGATTGCTGTGGGTGGCAACGAAGCATCATTTTGACTTGTGGGGCGGACAGAAATCGGTTGTAACCATGAAGACGGCAGAAGTGAGAAGAACGTTGGAGACAAGGGGTCTTGTGGGCAAGACTGTTCCATCCTAAAGGAGGAGGGGCAGTTGAAGCAGGAGCAGCCTGGGGTCCACTCGGGGCTTGGTATTTGTTCACTGGGTTTGTGGACCCAGGGAGAAAAATCTGAGCATTAAGGCTACTCTTGGAGTTAGGTGGGTGGAAAGGCACTTCATGCTTACTTGGAATTAGTGATTTCTGTACAGGTGATTCTCTTAGAATCGTCATGAGTATATTTCTCTTCCAGTCTCAAGAAACTCGAGAGATCTTACATTTCCACTATACCACGTGGCCTGACTTTGGAGTCCCTGAATCACCAGCCTCGTTTCTGAACTTCCTTTTCAAAGTCCGCGAGTCGGGGTCGCTCAGCATGGAGTACGGCCCCATTGTGGTGCACTGCAGCGCTGGCATCGGCAGGTCGGGGACCTTCTGTCTGGCTGACACCTGCCTCTTGCTGGTAAGGAAGCCCTTAAATACCCCGGGAAGAGAAGGGAGCACATTTTAACCTCCAGTCTGGCCCAGCCACAGCTTCTCTGTTACTGTCTCTGCAATAAACTAGCTTTGATCTTCACTTTTTAACAGCTTCCTTCCCATGAAAGGAGCTTTACCCTAAATAGCTTCGTTTGAACGGAGGCCCTTAATTTTAATGTGGAAGCCAGGAAGATCCAGAGAATCCCCTTCCATCTCATTTTTCCCCTGTGCTCAAATGGTCCCAATTTTGCCACATTTTCTAGAATTCTGCCTTCCTCGCTATGACTTTTCCTGAGTAGGAACTGGCACGCTCCAGGACATATACAGTCACATTGTACTTGAGGCTCGGACCTCACTGAGCTGTGTCTCCTCTCTGGCTTTCAGATGGACAAAAGGAAAGACCCTTCTTCTGTTGATATCAAGAAAGTTCTGTTAGAAATGCGGAAATTTCGGATGGGACTGATCCAGACAGCAGACCAGCTCCGTTTCTCCTACCTGGCTGTGATCGAAGGCGCCAAGTTCATCATGGGAGACTCTTCAGTACAGGTCAGCAGTGCTTTTGCTTTAATCCAGGTGTGTTGGTTTTAAATTTTTGCCTGTAAAGAAGGAGGCTGTTCATTGTAAACGTTGAAACAGTATCCTGGATCAGAGGAAATAGCTAGGCTTCGTGTTTAAATAGCTAAAAGTTGTGAAAGGTTTCACCATGTTCCAATTTCTGCCTTTGAAGTGCTCACATAGAGATCATTAATAGGGAGAATAGACTTTATTTTCATAAGATCTCATCTTCCAAGGACATGGCTGGAGACCCGAGAAGCTGAGAGGGCCCCTCACCTAGCCCTCACCTCTGCTCACTTAAAGGGGAGCAGGTTTCCTGACAAATCAGCCAAACGTGAAATCTCATGGGACTTCCTCTTGCTGCTTTTTCAAGGAACAATGGAAAGAGCTCTCCCACGAGGACCTGGAGCCTCCACCCGAGCACATCCCCCCACCTCCCCGGCCTCCCAAACGAATCCTGGAGCCACACAATGGGAAGTGCAAGGAGTTCTTCGCAAACCACCAGTGGGTGACGGCTGAGACTGAGGAGGTTAAAGAAGACGGCCCCGTCAAGGAAGAAACCAGAACCCTCTTAAACGTCCCCTGCAGCCTGGAAAGGTAACGTGAGAGGGTCCTGGCTTACTGGGGACGAGGGGAAATGGCCTTCTGTTCCAGAAATACATATTGATAATGAAACCCTGTGGACCCAGGCTCCTCTTGAGAAACGGTGCTTCTGTGTCCTTGAGGAACGGGCCCTGGACCGTCACTGCTCCTCCCCCAGCTGGAGGAGCCTCTGACTGAGCCACAGGTTGGCCCGGGGAAGTGACTGACTCTAGCGGGGATCTAGCACCACCTGGTGGTGCTTGTTGGAATCAGGGGTCTGGTGCGACTGAGTCAGGTCTTCCAGCCCAGTGATGACAGTGACAGAAGACAGAAGCCTGCCCTGGACTTCAGGCCGGTCCTGAAACTGATATCCAGGCTTGACCACGTACCTTCAGCCCCCAGAATGGTTTTGGGGTACTTAACCTTTTCATGTAGTCTTTTTTTTTTTTTAAGATTTGTTTATTGTTTATTTATTTTTGGCTACATTGGGTCTTAGTTGAAGCACGAGGGATACTCTTTGAGGCGCGTGGGCTTCTCTCTAGTTGTGGCATGCGGGTTTTCTCTGCTCTAGTTCTGGCGCGCAGGCTCCAGGGCACGCGGGCTCTAGTTGAGGTGCGCGAGCTCATTAGTTGTGGCGTGCGGGCTTAGTTGCCCCGCAGCATGTCGGATCTTAGTTGCCTCACCAGGGATCGAACCTGCGTCCCCTGCATTGTAAGGCGGATTCTTTACCACTGGACCAGCAGGGAAGTCCCCCTTTTCGTGTGGTCTTGATTGAATTGATTGCCGTTTTGCTTCCTTACAGTTTGACAAAGATTACTGAGCACCTACTGATGCATGTGAAACCCTCAGATAACTAGACTGGGGCCCCTGGTCTGTGTTCTAGACCATCTTACTGGGAAGGGAGCAGTAGATTGTGGCGGTGGCCCATGGACAGGGATGTGATGGAGGCGCACACTGAGGGGGTCAGCCTTAGAGAGGAGACACCCAACCTTCCCTGGGTGGTCACGGAAGGCTGCCAGCAGGAGGTGGCATCGTGCACAAGCTTGAAGGATGAACGGGGGTTAGCCCGAGCCTGAGACCGTGGAGGCAGTGCCCTTGGTGCCTGCATTTTTGGAGGGCAGTTTAAGATTAGTGCACACTTTGACCCCACGTTTGTCTACACCTAGAAACTCAGCCAGCAGGAGTTCTCAAGCAGGTGTGCAGAGATGTACAGGTAGAGGTGTTCGTGGTGGCATTATTTGTAACGGTGAAAAGCTAGAGATGAGCTGATTGTATATCCAGGGATTAGATAAGTTGTGCTTTCTCCCTGTGTTGGATGTTCTGCAGCTATTGAAGAAAGGGATCAGGGTGTATTGTTACGGCTGGACATTGGAACGGTCATGCATGAGAAAGCAGGTCACATACCGTGTGTGCCCCACCGGGGCCTCTGGCTAAACTGATTATCAAAATCTTCCCCGGGCGCTTAGCTAAATGCTGGTGTCCAGGTCCCAGTCCTGACCCATGAACCTACTCCCCAGGGCCTTTCGTGCAACTGGTCCTCATCACAGGAACATTGGGTCTGGTCCTGGGGCTCGAGAGACACTTGTCCAGTGGGGCCTCCCAGAGCAGGTGCTGAGCGAGTGCGACTGTGCCCCGTTTCCCAGGGCCTCTGTTGGCATTCTCAGGGTGGGCTGGCGTGCTCCCTCTGAGGGCTCGCCGAGGGCCGAGGATGAGAGGCATGGGAGCTGGCACGTGACTTGGGTCAAATTTGTGTCATTGGTCCTGTTTCTTTATTCATGAAGACAGTGGAGAGAAAGGTGCCTTTCACGTTCTGTGGGTGAGGGTGGTGAGCAGGGAAGTGTGGATTTGGGAAGCTGAAAGCCAGAGAATTCCAGGAAAAGAATGGAGTTGGACCAAGAACCTATGCGCCTCTGTGCACCGGGGAGGGTGGGGAGCCCATGTGCACACAGGCCTCAGCCCTGCGGCTGGGGCCTCACCGGGTGGGCGCCGAGAAGGGTGCTTCGTGCGGCCTCCTCCTGTCTCCTGGGGAGGCGGTGCCCCCGGATGGTCCTGCCAGTCACACAGGAGGCTGCTGGGGCAGCAGGGCTGTGGAGAGGCACGTGGGAGGCAGGACTTCCTGTGGCCAGGGCCGCCTCGATGGACGCAAGGGTGTGAGGGCAACGGCCTGGGAGAGGTGGGGAGGGGAGAGGCAGGGCCTGGCTGCACCCAGGCCCACCGCCTCTGCTGGCCTCTCCCGGGACGGCCCCACAGGGTGGCTCTGGCTCGCCCCCAGCAAGGTAGTCAACTGACTGCGCACGGGACACCTGGGAAGTGGGCCTGCTGGCAGGACTGGCTGCGCGTGAGGCAGGGAGGGCAGAGGGTCAGCACTGCAGATGTGTGGCGTCCACATGTCAGCATCAACAAAGGCCTCTGCGTGTCCGCGTCTGTCAGGCCCCGGGGAGGGAGAGGAAGCCTGTGGCCGCACTGTTCCCTTCCCTGATCTGAAGGGGAACATTCTGCAAGCGGCCCCAGGGGCTGTACTGCCCCTCAGACCCTTACCCAGCCCCGTCACCGAGGAGTCCGCGGGTCTCCGGAACCCCACCCTGGCCCTGCTCTCGGGCCCTGGGAGGGAGGCGGTGACAGGCGGGCCTCCGGCCAGTGTCGGCATCAGCAGGCTCTGCTTCCACGTGGCTCATTTTTTCCTAGAATTCCTCCGGGAATAATAGCATCCTTGCCATTGTTTTGCCGAGTGAGTAACCCGCCTCTGCCCCCCTCATTCCTCAGCGCGAGTCAAGACACTGAAGTCAGAAGGCGGGTCGTGGGGGCAGGTCCTGCCCAGGGGGAGCTGTCGCCGCCCAAGGAGGAGCAGGACCAGGCGCCGACTCACTGGAAGCCCTTCCTGGTCAACGTGTGCGTGGCCACGGTCCTCACGGCCGGCGCGTACCTCTGCTACAGGGTATGTTTTCACTGACGGACGTGCTGGCCAGACCGCGTGTACAGCAAGCCCTGGCCGCCAGCCCGGCGGTAGCGCTCAGTGCTGCGGGAGCCTCTGAGCCAGCCTCAGAAGAAACAGATCAAAGGTTTTCAAAGTCTGGGACTGTGAAGGGCTAACGAGAGAGAATTGAGGATTGATGCACCGGGGTCTTAAGGAGCCCTGTGGTCCCAAGAATAGAAGAGTCTAATCTCAGGGCCTTAACCTATTCAGGAGTAAGTAGACAAAATGCCAAATACGTGTCTCTCTCTCTCTCTTTTTTTTTTTTTTTTTTGTTCATTTGTTTTTGAAAAAAAAGTAATAGAATTACAACACATTGTTGTTTTTAACCTTTATAAAAAGCAGCTTTTTGTTATTTCTGGAAAAAAAAAAAAAGACTAGGCACTTACAAAACTTTCTTGTACCTTTAGGTGGTGTAACCAGATACACAATTTTTATTTGATTTCCCAGGGAAAGACTCCCACACTTTTGCGAATGTAAAGTCCTTTGGAGGAGAGGGTTTGAGGGTTTCGGACACCGTCTTGCTCAGGCGCTTCCTCTGCTGAGCGCGCACCGAGCTGGGACGGTGCCTGCGAGCTCTCCCGTTTTAAGAAGGAAAAGAACAAAAGGCCGCGTCTCTAGAAAACAGAGCCCGGCTTCGGCTTTTGCTCAGGTGTCCCGCTGGTGTCCCGCTGTCCACTCCTCCACCAGCCCCCCTCATTACAGCCGTGCACGTCCTGCCCCCACTGCTCCGTCCCCATAAACAGGGCTCCTCAGGGCCCCTGCCTCAGGGTCAGAGGTCACCACAGGGTGGCCTCCGGCTTTTCACCCAGCCCCTGAGATCCAGAAGGAGCAGTTTCCACTTTGCTTGGAATATAAATGCCATTTCAGTAGAAATCCACACGTTAGAATGTGTCGCCGTTAAAGTTAAGAAGAAGAGTGAGGATTAGCCTCAAAACTCTGGTCGTGGAAATCACTTCACAAGACTTCGTTTTTTTTCTTTTAATGATTTTAAATATTTTACCTCTTTCTAAGCAACCACCTTTGAGTGCATCCGATGGTTTAGCAACGTGCAGACAGCTTTTTCCTCGGGGGGTGATTTTGGGAAGGGGGAGCTGTTGTAAAAAATAATAATAATAATAATAATAACCAAAACCCCCTTCACGGGGGCTGGAGTGGCCAGGGCGGCCGAGGTGTTGCACGAGTCCGCAGCTCTGCAGGGGCGGGGCCGGGCTCCTCTGAAAGCGTTTGGTTTCATCCCAGTTCCTGCTCAACAGCCACACACAATCTGACCCGCCTCCACCCACGGTCCACCCCTGCTCATAGAGCCCGCAGCCGCCTAGCAGGCAGCCGCCGTAGGCGAGAGGGCCGTCGGACAACGTAGCCCGCCGCGCCCCGACGGACGCCGGTTCTGCACTAAAGCCCCCCTCCGCAGGCGGCTCACCTCCATCCTGCTACTTTTCTCCCCGCCGCCTTCCTCTGAATACCAGACCCACAACCCATTTTTTGAGGAGGGCACAGAGGGCACTGGGCTGGTGGCGCAGAGCAAGGCGGCCTGTGCGGGTGGAGGGGCGTGCCTCGCGTGGTGCCCCCTCAGCACGTCCCTGGCAGGCGGCAAGCGACATCCTTCCCGCGGCCCTCCCTGGAGACAGCGTGTAGTGAGCCTCTCCACTCCATATTTATTTTTTAATTCTTTTCTCCTGAAGGCATCCACAGTGCACTAGCATCTTCATAAACCAATAATGTATTAAAGTTTTTTGATGTCAGCCTTGCACCAAGGGCTTTATCAAAAAGTACAATAATAAACCCTCAGGTAGCGCTGGGAACGGAGGACTTTGCCGTGAGCCTGCTGCATCAGACCAGTACTAGGAAGGAGGACGGTTGTAAGCAGTCGTGATTTCTTTGGGTAACACGAGAAGAGGTTTGCCTATGTTTATAGAACAAGGGGATAATATATAATGAACACTTGGCTATTTAAGACACATGGCGTGAGATTACTTTGTCCCGGTTCCTCCCCTCCCCAGCTGTCTGCTCGAACCTCGATCTCAGTCACCGCTCTCCCTGTGTGTATTAGGAGGCATGTACGGTCTTGTGTCCCGATCAGATCCCACGTGCTTGAAATCCTTAGGTCTCTGCTTACTGATGCGCTCCGTGTACAAGTCCAGTCTACCTTTGCATGAGCTGAGCATTACGTGGCTCTGGTTCCTAAGACCGTTGCTGAAATAATTGCCATTCGGCAGCGGAGCCATGTCCAGTAACAGATATTTGCCTAATCCTGGCACGACACCCTGGTGACTTCCTGGTGAAGCGCAGCCTGTCCTGGTCCAGCTGGGCCCCACTGTAACTCAGACATTCCAAGGGTATGGGAAGCCATAGTCACACCTCACGCTCTGGACATTTAGACAAGCAGGGTCCCCCGCGACACACACACCTTTGGGATCAGCCTCCACTGTGCCAAGTTCACACTCTTCTTGAGCGGACCGTGATCTGGAGCCAAGGCGACCGTTGGAAACCACACTTCTTGAAACAGCCTGGACGACGGTCCCTTCGAGTCAGCCTGCGGCCCTTGAGGTCCGGGGGCCTTGCTGAGAGAGGCGTCTGCCGCTGCCCTTGAACCCTGGGGACTGATGGTGCTCACGACTCTTCCTGCGAGGGGAACTTAAGACCTCCACGTTAAGTGGCTTTTTTAACAAGAAAAAAAAAAAAGGCAGCTATAGCTCACGAGCTGCTCTTTTGCCAGCATTTTCACATTTTGCCTTTCACGTGTTAGAAGCTCGTGCAGAGAAATTCTGTGGTGGGAACATTTGAGGCATCGCCCCGCAGAGCCTTGGTGAGGTGTGGATAAGACTGAGGTGCCAGGCTGTAAGCATTTTTGAGTTGGGCTTGTTTGTCTGTTATTTTAAGTCCTGTATATGTACGTAGTAGTTTGATGTGTATATATAGTAGCATTTCAAAATGGATATACTGGTTTAACCTCCTATCCTTGGAAAACAGATGGTTCTCCATCTTGTCACACGTATGTTAGAGAAGTAGCGAGCTGCTCTGCTATATGCCTTAAGCCAATATTTACTCATCAGGTCATTATTTTTTACGATGGCCATAGAATAAACCATTTTTACAAAAATAAAAACAAACAAAAAGAGCGAGGTGTTTTGGTATGATACCTTTTCAGGTGTGTGTATACGTGGATGCATGATGGGGGGGGCGGGGGGGCGCGTCTCAGGGTCTTCTGTGACCTCACAGAACTGTCAAACTGTACAGTTTTCCAACTTGCCATATAAATGATGGGTTTGCATTTTAGTTGCAACAATAAAAAATTTTTTCTAAAGAACATTGGCTTTGGGGTGCTTCCCATTTCTTTGCTTAATAGGCCTAAACCAGGCTGGGCAACTCCTGTTTCTTTCCATCCCTGCTGATGTGAAGCAGATGTTGTCAGTCAAGAGGGGTTATAGTTTTTCCGCATCTGAGGATTACGACGGCGGCCTCCTGGAGTCGTGGGTGCCTCTGGCCTGGGGGCATTTTCCCTCCCTGGTGTTTACTCAGCGCTTCAGGCCTCAACCCATTTCAGCAGCAACAACAAAACTCACCTTTTCAAGTGTTAGGGCCCTTGGATAACTTAATGAATTTATACAGGTTGTTTGAAGAACTGCTCAAACCTCAAGAACGTGTGTCCCTTAGCCGGCTGCCTGTAAGACGCAACGGTGGCCACGTCTCAGCACCTCTGCCGAGTCACATTTGATGCGGAACTGACACATCAGTGGAGACTGACACCGAGAGGTAACAGTGAAGTATAAACAATTCGCGTAGTCTTCCTTTCGTGTACAAAATTAAATGTAAGTCTCCCCTAAAGTGATTTTTCGACCTCTCGTTCTGAAATAATTTCAGACTTGCACAACCTTGCAGAAATACTACAAAGAATTCCCTTATATCCTTCAAGGTTTTATGACTGTTTCAAAGCTGGCTGCTGAGTAAACTGTTTATGCTGTGGCCTCTCAGCAAGATCCATGGAACCCAGAAACAAAGTCTGTGGTCATGTGGCCACACAACACCCAGCGAGGACAGTGGGGACCTGGGTGGTGGTGTCACACCCACCGTTGTCGCCTCAATCGTTTTCAGATACAAAAAAAAAAAAAACAAAAAACATCTAAGCTTTCATGAAGAGGAGGAATGCCAATGTGGAAAAAAATAACTAAATATGTAACTGGGCAGAAGTCAGATAGGGCCCAAGGCCAGAGAAGGGCCATGTCGCCTGGTGTCTGTAAGGAGAGGGCACTTGGGAGCCTCAGAGAGCACGGGGAGAGTCCAAGGGGCGGCCCTGCCCTGAGGCCGCCCTCCTCTACCCCTGCGTCTATGTCACGTTGGAAAGAGAGCACTGAGGGACACGAGGGGTGGCTTCTTCCCTCAGGATGTTCCAGAAAACAACCACTACCCTCCACTTTTTTCAGGTAGAGTGGAACACCAATAAAAAGTTATTTTAATTGAAATTTCAGAAAACAACATATGGACAAGGCAAATAAATACTGAGTTAAACCGAAAAGCACAGAATATATACAGGAAATGTAAATGAGCATGTTTAAGTTACAGAGCTTTCCAACGCCATTGTTGATACCACATCCAGACCCCAGGGTACCTCTACATTCTTAACCCTGAAACAGCCCAGGACACGTTTGGGTTTTAAATAGGAAATTAATTTTCCTTCTTTAAACATGATGTTCAGTAAAATCTTTCTTCAAACTAGCTTATGGCTTCTGAAGCAATTTATTTAATAAACCCTAAGTTGACTTGCTTCAGAAAATGGATTCCATTCTGATGAGTGAGGTCAAAGCAAATGGCACTCAAGACTTCTCGGCTGACGGCACGTTCTTGTTTCCTTTGTGCTGTGGAACCACAGTGAAAATAAGGCCCACGGTCAGCAGGCCGCCAGCCGGCTCCCCTGTGGCGTTTGGGCTGCAGCTCGGGCTGAGGGGGCGAACCGTCGAAACCCTGGCTCTGCCCTCCCCACAGTGACACCTGCTGCTGTGGGAACGACCCGAGTTCTGTCCTCAGCAGGGGTGCTCGGTCTGCTTGTCTCCTCGGTCCCAGTCTTTAGTGAACCAGAAGCGCTGCGCCAGCTGACCTGCTGATTCCAGGCCTCCGCCTGCCGGGCCTCAGCCCCTTCGTGGCGTGGCTGCCTGGCACCGACCCGGCTCTGCCCCCGGGGAAGATCAGGCAGATTCTCAAAGCCGAAGGCTGACTGACTGAAGTGCAGCCCTCTAAGTGCCGTGCAGCCCCTTGTTCTGCTCCCATACAGAAGTCCCACTTGTGCCCTGGGGCTTCGTAACTGGCCCAGAGTCTGGGAGCAGCTCCGGCCCGTTCACGCTTTTGGGAGAGCGCACCGCGTACCTCCACCCGAAGCCCTCCCTGTGTCGAGGCCGGGCAGCAGCAAAAACAAAGGTGCCGGATTTGGGCTCGTTAGCTGAGGCTTTTTAAAATATTGTGATTTCAACATCTGCCTCCTGGCCAAAGGCTTCGTCTCTTTGTTCTGAGCAAAGTTTGTCCATCTTCTCAAAAGCTAAGCGTCCTCTTTCACCTGAAATATTAAGGTCATCTGTCACTGGGTTGTCTCCCCACCTCGCTCTTTTCTACACTGGTGAGCCAAGGTGGCCTAAGTACTTCCAGACGCCTAGGCCTCCGGTGCTGCTGTAAAGGGCAGGGGGTGGGGAGCCTTTGGGACTGGTTCACGTGGACCCAGGGCCTTGCCCTTTGTCCAAGACAGAGCCCGCTGAACCTTAATCCTGCCTTGCATCTGGCTTTCATTCCCAAGGATCGTAAACGGCCACCTCAGCCATAAAGGAAACCTGCCTTGGCCAAATGCAAACAGGTTGCTAACGGTGCCCGTCCCGTGTGCTATTTTGCGTTTTCTGAGAGCTGGCTGTGGCCTCTCTGGCACAACCTTTCTACGGGCCCCAGCAACCCCATTGCACTTCGAAACGCTGGATGCTGTACTTTACCAAATGACAGTGTGGTTTCCCGGGCTGCCGCTCGCACGGCCTCCAAGTCAGACTGGCACAGGCGGGCAATCTGATCGATGCTTTCGATGCCCTGTTTGAGGTTGGGGGAAAGGGGGACCATTAGGGGGCATTTTAAAGAACAGGTATCCACTTTTATAAACCCTGCAGGACCAGCCCTAGCATGGTTTCTGCGGCTTCAGCCCCTTCCTTCTCTGAAGGCTTCCAGGTTTCTCCTGTGGCCTCAGGTTCATCAAAGTGCCACTGGCAGCATCTCATGTTTTCAATCCTGACACCTTCGGAAAGGTCCGTGTTGGAAATGAGAAGACCTGCTTTCCTGTGGACCCTTCTACCCCGTCTCCTTCTCCCAACCCTACCCTCCAGGTCAGACCAGGAGAGGAGGCCTGACCTGGTTCAGGCACAGCTGACCACCTGATCACCTCCAGGGCCAAGGACCAGAGTGCACTTTAGCTCCCCCTGGTGGGCACCCTAACTCTCACTGGTTATTTGATTATAACCAGATGGTCCTTGTAGGATTTCCTGTCGGTTCATTCCAGAATGAATTTAGTCTGTGTTGGACCATTTTTCATCTAGCAAAATGGCAGTGATTTTTTTTTTTTAAATAAGCGTTACAAATGAAGATGAGATTGAGGTAAAACGGGCATCCCCTCTTGTCTGCTTTCGGGAGTGTAAATGGGTGTGTTGCATCACGAGTCTCAAAAACATTTATCGATGCATTCTCTGGCCCTGAGATAACACTAAGTCTAGCCTAAGGAAGTAATTCAGAATTCCATATAAATTTTTAAAGCTTTATGCACAGAGATGCTCAAGAATTAGGATGGATAATTTTTGCATTTCTGTATTTTTACACTCTTTTTTTCCTACAATGAGCTTATTGTGCTTTTAGAACATTTTTCATTGAGGATATTAAACCATATAATCCAAGAGCTCAAAAGTGAGTCTCTGGGGCCACCTGCTTGTTCACACCGAGCCAGAGCAAACGGGCACTGTTTCCGAGGGGCCTCTGCCATCAGAGCTTCTGCTGCTGGAGCTGGTGGCTGTTCCTCTACAACCAGCTCTTTACGGTGCTTCTTCACTGGCAGTGATTTTCTTTCTCTCGGTCCCAGTGGAATCATTTTGAAATGAACTAACTTCAGCATTAACCACAAGTAGGCTTCTCTCCATCCCCACCAAGGACGGGTTAAACTCACCCTGAGATGTTTTAGCGCCACGCACGCAGCTTCCTGGAGTTTTGCATCATTCTCGGTCAGGGCGTTGGTGTAGAAGAGCAAAGCCTAGAAGATAAGGTTGCTGTGAATGGGGGGCTGGTGAGAGCAAAGTCCACGGTGCCCACGGCTCATCCCCCAAATGCTGACAGCATGTGTGCACAGTGTCGAGCTGTAGGCTACGGCATTCCGTTTATCTAAAAACGCTGGCCCCTGGGCTGAGGGTCATGACATAAGAAAGCTCTTTTTCTCTAGGACTGTTTACAAAATGCGTTCCGAAACTGCCATCTAGATAAAATGCTGAATCAGAGAAACCCGCTGTCCAGCGGGGACAGCAGAAGAAGCGAACACACAGAGGGAGCCTCGGTGAGGCTGCTGCCTTGGCCAGAAGGAGAAGCATCTCTTCCCTTCGTCACTCTTCTCCAGTCACAGCTCGGACCCCGCCCCGTCAGTCACATGACCATGGCCAAGTGGGTTCAGCTGGAAAAGAAAGCTGGCACTTGCTTTGCAAAATTGTTGTAAGGGCTGTTAAGCACGGGAGAGGGGTCAGTGGGGATGTGCCTGGCACTTGGGTGAGCCCGAGACCAAGGCCCCAGTATTGCCGTTCTCCCACCACGGGGGCTGGTACCCGAAATCTAGAAGAGTCACGGGTGTTCAGGAACCTAAAAGGCAGAGGGGTCCAATCTCTCGGTTTTCAAGTGGACCGAGCACAACGAACCGGCCAGCCACACACATTAGGTGAAAGTAAATGAGGGTGACTGTCAGAATTCTAAGAAGGAGACATTCTACGTGCAGGTGACATCTCGGAGACCAAATAGGTAAGGTGCTTTAGAAACACTGAGCTGAATGAGGTGGTAAGCACGCGGCATGCCGCTAACCCATCGATCGCCTGGCAACGCCAGCTCCCGCCCCAGGGCTGGCTGGCTGCTGCCAGTGGTGAGGGCATGCGGAAGGCTGTGCTCATGTCTGGAGCATCTCTAAATCAAAATACCGGCCGCAGATGCAGCCCCCAGTCACTCACTGCTCCCTGTTTTTCCAAGAGGAAGCTTACCTCCCTCCACCTCCCCCCACCTGCAGCCAGGGGCTGCCGCCTCCCACACCGTTACCTTTTCCCGAAAGCTCTTGTTCCTGGCTGCGCTGGCCAAGCGAGCGCTGGCCGCCCTGCACACCCGTGGGGTCCCGTCCAGCTGGAGCAGCGCCCAGGCCCTCAACGTCTGGGGCAGGGGCTGGAGCTGGCCCAGCCGCTTCCCCTGCAGCTTCCTGACTGTCTTGGCCTGGCCCACGCACTGCAGCTCCTCGAAGAGTGTTACTAAAAGAGACAGAAAAAAGGCGGCCCAGGGTCCCCTCTGATTGCGGCTGGGCTGGACAGCTGTGGCTGGTGCATTAGCCAGGGAGAAGCAAATCCCAGGACAAGCCCGTGTGATCACCAAGGCCCAGTCTGGATTGGTCTCAACGTGGGCTTCCTGGAATCTCCAGGAAGGCTTTCTAGCAAGGGATCAGATACACCCTGAAAATGAATAAAACCCAGGTCCATACTTCAGGGACTCCGGCCAGCCCAGCAATAGCCCTCCTGTCCAGTTCTGACCTCTGCTCTGCGCTTCGTAAAGCCTCCTGCCCTGGGAGCTCATTTCTACGTGAGCTGAATGCAGAATCTAATTAAATCTGGTTCTCGAAAGAACAGCTGGAGGAGAAAGACACAGTGATTCTGAAACACTGGCCTCCTAGAGCCGAGCCGAGACAGAGGTCTCCACGATGGACACTCCTTTGTCGTCAGTGTGTTGCTTTGAGGCCACGTGCCCCCCGCCCCAGCCCCTACCTTCCTTGGTGAGCTGAGCGAAGTGCTTCTCCAGGTCGGAGACACTCTGCCTCCGCAGGTAGCTGTGAAACTGGAACCAGGTGATGGTCTGTTCTTCAGGGAGCCCGGCTCCGGGCAGCAGCCCGCCGCAGCTGACCACCTGCTCCAGGAGCCTGCGGCACACTGGCGACACACAGACAAGGCGACACACAGACAAGGCGTGAGGGGAGACCGAGACCCCGCCCCCTTGGCGCCGCTCAGCCGGCCACGGCCGGGTCACTTTAAAAGCTCTCTGATGGCGTGTGGGTGGGTATCCCTCCCTGCGCCCCCGGCACCTGCGCGGGGCGTGCTCCAGCTGAGGCCCACAGGCCCGAGTTGGGAGTCTTGCGGTGCATCCACGTGCCCTGGGCCCCACCCGCCCCTCAATCTGAATCACAGAGCCGGGGCCTGGGAATATGCAGATGGTTAGAACTGCTTAAGGCCCAGAGCCACTGCCTGGAGTATGACTGTCGCCCTTCAGTTGTCAACAGAGAAAAGTGCTGCAGCTTTGCACTCTGGGAAAGAGTCCAGCCAAGATTCAAGACACCGCTATGGGGCAGGTAAAGTCCCGCCTACCTTCCCATGAAGTTTCCTTCTCAACCCCTCTAAGTTTCTGGTGGAAGCCATGGCATCAGTCCCCAGAAAGATGCACGAGCCCACTAACGTTTGCAGCTTCCCGGCTTCACAGACTCCTCCCTCCTCTCCCCAGGAAAAGGAGATGGCTGTTGTCAAGCTCAGAAGGGCCTCCACTTCATGCCGAGAAGGCGTGCGCAGAGGTGCAGACGGGGCTACAGGGAGGCCCGCCGAGGCAATGCTGAAGGCCCCAGAGGATCCACAAAGCATTTCCGAGGGGGGTGGGGACAGGCAGGGGGCTACCTATTTCCAGTTGTCCCGGGTATTTCCCTCTGACTCTGTGCAGGAACGTCTTCTTGAGCTGGTCCAGCAGCACTGTACCAGGGCAGGACAGGACCGCGCCGGGCTCCGTGCAGCCTCTCCACAGCTTCAGGCACCCCTTCCTCCGCGTGGCCTGCGGGATGACTGAAAGCCCAGGCTCAGAAGCCTGACTGGCGGTGGGGAAGAGCAGGCAGTGAGGAAGCCCAGAGACGTCCTTCCACTAGGCCCTGAGAGGTCGGAGAGGCGAGGGATGGCCTGGCCTAACGCAGAGTCCCTTTCCCACGTCCCAGCGTGACCCGCAGAGACGAGCAGCTTCGGCCGTGAGCACCTCATCTGGGTCACCACCTGCAGCCCTCACGACAACCCTGGGGCTGCTGCTGTCACCAGCCTCTCCTTATGGACAAGGGGAAGTGCCACGGAGGGGGCAGAGGCAGAACTGGGGTCACAGCTACTGTCTGACCGCACACTGTATGCCTTGAATGTGTCCTGGGGTTCCTTCACTGACACCTGCCCAGCGGCCTCCCCTATACAGATGGGGAAGCTGAGGCTCAGAGGGGTGAATCGTTTGCCCAGAGTCACACAGCTGACCGAGACTAGCGGGCCTCCCTTCCCACCCCACGGTGTGTGTCTGATCCCAGACACGGCCCCCACTCATGTCCCCTGGGCTCCATTTAACTCTGGGTGTTGGAAGGGAGAGGAGGCCCCCTGGGCTTTCATCCTCATCACTTCCTGCCACGCACACGTGCAGCCCATGGATGGAGGACAGGTACTTACTCTCTTCAATGGATGTCGCCTTGCTGACCTTCTCAAAATCGAGCACAGAAAGCGTCTCCAGAATCTGTTTTTGCTGTGCAGCTTCTTCCAGAAGGCATTCCTGGACCATCTTCGACAAATTAGGAGAATCCAGTTTCTGGGAAGCAACCCATGATGCTCCAGGTTAGCACAGAACATGCCCTCTGAGGTCAACCGCCATGACTGTGGCGCCCACCTGCCCCGTGCCCATCCTGTCTTCTATCCCGATGGTAGCTCCCTGACTGTTATCTGGGGATTCCTCCTTTGCCAAAGGGGTAGAGACGATAGGATGCAGGCTGTAGCTGCCAGGAGCCACCTTTGCCACCAGAAGGAGCCAGCCTGCCAGAAAGTGAAGCCAACCAACACAGGAAAGCAGAGCTGAGAGAGGGAAAGACTCAGTCATGATGACATTTGAAACCCTGGATCCAGCTGGGCCTGAAGCCCACCTCTGGGCCTTTCAATTCTACGAGCCAAAAGATTTCCTTTCGGTTGAGCCAGTTTGGATTGGAGTTCTGACATCTGCCACTGAGAGAGACACAACCACTGCCTTCGGTTTAGAGCTTGGGCTGTATAAGGACCCCATGACTATTCACCAGCACCACCATCATCACCCCCACTTTGAACCTGCCACCCCACCCCGACCTCACTCCACCCTCCCCCATTCCTCACCCACCTGCAGCAGCACTTTGCAGATTCGGAGGTGAACCGTGAGCAGCACGTCCAGCTCTGGGGCACCAGCCGTGAGCTCCCTGGACGACGCTTTCAGCGATGGCGGTGGAGGTGGAGACTTGTCCTTTCTGAGTTGAATTGAGAAGAACTGGGTGACCATTCGGTTAGCAGTTCAGCTCCCTCCAAGGGTAGAGGAAACCCTCCCTCTCTGGAGAGCTCTGATCAGGGAGGCCAACTCCAGGTCCCAGGGAGAGGGACTTAAACTGAGGAGAAAACTAAGAGAAAAGGAGAAGCAGCAAAAGGTAGCAACAACTCAAAACAGGTGCTGGGATGGCATTGGGGGCCCCCCCGCACCTTGCAGGGTGTGCAATTTGCTGCAGAAGCCTAAGGTTCCAACTAATTCCTAGCTCTGTGACCCTGGATAAGTCAGCCTCCCGTAGTCTCAGTTTACTCATCTGTAAAGTGGGGGCAGGAACCCCAAGCTCGGGGCCGCGAGGGGTGAGTGAGACACAAGCATACCCAGCACTGTGTCTGCTCCGGGCAGGGGCTGAGCCTGAGCCCTGAGTGGGGTGGAGATGCCACACCCTCCCCATGGGATCGTGAGAAGAGAGGAGAAATGTGGCCTGTTCACACGCTTCTGTGCTGCTGAGCTCTGGGGGCAGGAGAAGCGCTCAGGCCAGTGCGAGTGGGCAGGTGGGAGCTGCTTCACCGAGAACGCAGTTGGTGTCGCAGGTGAGGGCGGGCGCTTGTGCAGAAGGAACAGGGAGCGGGGTCGCTTGGGCAATTGCTCCGCGGAGGTCAGAGGTCCTACTGAGTGCGCTATTGTTATTTTTTAAGATTTAAAAAAAAAAAAAAACAAAGCCCATCGCTCGGAGCAGAGGCTCAGGGCCAGGCTGAGGTGTCCTCGTTCACTCAGTGGCCACCGAGGACCTGCTCTGTGCGGGGTGGGGCCGGGGCCACAATAGAGAAAACAGACATCAGGGCGGGGCTGTGGGAGACCCTGGCCCCGAGGCTGGTCCCCAGGGCCGCGGTGGGACGGGCGCACTCACCGGGGACCCTGGGAGCCCCCAAACAGGGCCAGCTCATGCGGGGCGATGTGGGCGCTGAGGAAGGAGAAGCTCTCCAGGATGTACTCCATCAGGCTCTCGGCGGACGCGTGCTCCCGGCGGGCTCCGCGGGGCTGCGGACGGACGGATGGACAGCCGGAACTCAGGGCAGCCCGGCCACCCGCCCAGTACACCCACCCTAACGGCGTCCTGGTCACCGTCCCTCAGCAGGGCTGCCATCCCCTTCGTCAGGGACAGGCAAGGGGACACGTCCCCGAGGTCCCTCCCGAACAGCCTGTGACAAGGTCTGGCATGACAGCTGGAAGGAGGGCAGATCTGAAAAACCTCACCGGTCACAAACACCCACAGGGACAGGGCAAATGACAGGAGAGAGCTGGAGAGCAGGGCCCTCCCCCAAGAGGGCCACCTTCCACCCGGAGTGTGAGGCCTGAGGTTGCCAGATTGTTCCCTTTTCCCAGAAAAAGTGGAAATCTAGACTTTGTGGGGAGCTGCCCAGTTTTTAAATATCGACAACGAATTCCAAATTATTTTTTAAATACGGCGTGGGTCAGGCCAAACAACTCCCAACAACCCAGGCCAGAGGCTGCTAGGTGAGCCTCTGGGTTCCAGGTGTCTCCTCTCGCGGGGAGACGTGGGAGGAGAGGAGTTTTAAGGCAGCCCCTGACTGGGGGAGGCGGCGGGAGGGGGTGTCAAGTCGTCAGAGCCTCCCAGTGGCGGGTCCGCTGTGGCTGATTCCCATCCCCAGGGGCCTCGTCTCACACAAAGTGCGCCGAAGGCATAGCCCAAGTAGACGCTGCCCCGAGAGCCAGAACTGGGCTCCCGAAAGTTGAGCCCAAAGAGAAAACCTGGAGCAACAAGAGAAGAATAAGACTAATTGCAGAGATTTCCTTGCCCCATAAAAAAAAAAAAAAGTGTGTGTATATATATATATATATATATATATATACACACACACACACACGCGCGCGCGCGCGCACGCGCACGCACAGGCGCATGCGCACACACAGAGTCAGTTCTTGTTATTCACGATAGTTACGGTGTGTAAACCGTGACCTCTGGATTTGAAACTGAACCATTGCTCCCAGGGGAGATGCAGAGGCGTGAGCCTCTGGTCAACATTTTCATCAACCCATCCATACGTAACCTTGTTTTCTGTGTGTCTGCTTAAAGACGTCTTATTTAATATAGACACTGTACCGCTGATACACTAAACCTAAGGTCAGTGGCATTTTAACTCACGCCTGAACACACCTTATCCAACATACACATTTCCTCCATAAGGCACGTCAGGAACACTGGCCAACACCTCAGCCTGGCACTTGGGTGCTGTTTCAAACAGCGAAATCACCAGAAATAAGTACAGAAATGTGGAAAACATAGCACTAAATATTCGATGAAAAGGACACTTGGGTACAGTATGAGCTGAGAAAAGAAGGAAGAGCGTCACCTCCTTCAGCCTCAGCTGGGAACTTGCACATCAGGTGACTCCAATTATTTGCCCCTTTGCACGTGTCTCTGAATGACCACAAAGGCATCACGAGCAAGTTTTAGCAAGTAGATGAATTCGCAAAAACAGAATCTGTGAATAGTGAGAATTAATTGTGCGTATATAAATATATATACACACGTATAAAATTAAATCCTCACATATACACATGTATATAAATATGTGTATTTATACACCTATACCTATGTGTATAATTTCTTTTGAAAAAGTCAAACTAAACACCATAGCCTATAATCATTTGTATTGTTCTAACTTGGTTTGCCAAAAAAAAAAAAAAAAAAAGTTCCTCGAAGATGTTTAAAATTATTGTCCTATTGTGGTATTACTTTAGGTTGTTTATGCAAAGTGTATATTTCAAAATACAGGTATGTGACAGAAGCTGCGTGCATGCCGACCCGAATGGTTCTACATACTAACGCTGCTAAGAAATACAAAAAGGGTGACGTTACTTCTTAAATTTTTTTCCTGAAATTTTCTGGCAGGTCCTTTTTAAAGACCACAGCAGTGGTAAACAGCGAACGTGTTTTTAAAGTTACTAGATATAAGTGAAAAATTAAACTTTCACCTATGCTGAACTGTAATGTTGGGGGTGGGGTCAGGGCTGGAATAACAGAAACGAATTTTGAAGAGAGCTGTTAAACTATTTCAGTGCCAGTGAACTGAACACAAAAGAGAGTGGTTCCATAAAGTAATTGATGTATGGGGACTTCCCTGGAGGTCCAGTGGTTAGGACTCCGCGCTTCCATTGCAGGGGGCACGGGTTCGATCCCTGGTTGGGGAACTAAGATCCCACGAGCCTTGGGGCACGGCCAAAAAAACACTGATGTATAAGTAAGTGCTGTATGTATATATACTGTATATATGTGCCGTATGTATATATATATATATATATATATATATAAGTATACATTTTAGCTTATGTACATCTGTATATGTAAACCAAAAAAACAGAATAATCTGCTCAGGCCAGCACCTCTGAGAGCCACCCAAGGACAGCCCCTGGCATGGACCCTGTGGAGAAGTTTTGGTGTGGGGTGTGTGGCTGTGAGGGGCCTTCCACAGTGCCAGCTCTGACCCTGAGAATGCCCCAAATTGGGGATTTTAAAGCTGAGCTGCAGCCCCACCCACCCAGGTCAGAAGATGTGAGATGGGCCTGGGATCTGGCCGGACGTTGAGCAAGTTATCCACTCGGAGCCCCGACTTCCTCTTATAATCCTCCTCCCAGCTCGTTGAGAGCCGTTGTTACACCCATTGCACTGATGAACAGATTGAGGCCCAGAGAGGAGACATCACCCACCTGGGTTACACAGTGGTGAGGCCAGGATGCTGGCCCAGGCTCCCTGCCCCAAGATCTCACTCCCAGTCGTCACACCATCAGCAAAGCAGGGCTTCCGCCCAGCAAAGAGTAAACGTACCTTCAGCCGGTCCCTGAAGCTGAGGACCTGGTACTCCAGCTCCCGGAGCTGGGGCGGGGCAGGGTCCGTGGACCTCAGTAAATCCAGGACATCCTGCAGGGGCCTCTCGAGGGGCACCCTGGGCCCATCCACTCCATCCTCGGTTTCTGCTTCATCGTGGCCTTCCTGGCCTCCGGAGATCACGTGGTTGTGGAAGGCGGAGCCCCGTGGCAGGTCGAGCCTTTCTACTCCCAAATTTCTCCACCCAGGCTGCTCCACAAACGAGCCTTCCGCCAGGTGGAACACCTCTGGCAGGAGGCCCAGGGGTGGGGGGTCCTCCTGGGCCCCCTCTTCAATGGAGGTGTTGGGGCCAATGGCCAAGGGCAGGAAGCCCACGTCCGAGGTGGATGCTGTTGTGCTGGTCTCAGTGTCTCGGGGGTCCTCGGAGCTAAAGGAGTCCATCTCAGGCAGCTCCTGACTCTGGCTCCGCAGGCCAGGGCCCCGAAGGTCACCGTCGGACAGGCAGCTGAGGATGGAAGTGGCCCTCGGCCTGTCCAGCAGCAAGGCTTGCTGTGCTGGCTGCTGCAGGACAGACTGGAGAGGGGGATGCAGGAGCAGCCTCACCAGCTGCCCCAGGGATCACAGCGAGGCCCCCAGAAGGCTTCCCCCACAGCCCCTTGCTCTGCATACCCACATTCTCAGGATGACTAAGGTCCACCAAGGTGACTGGCAGCCCAGAAGTGCTGATAAGAGCCTGGTGCCTCTCTGCCCTTATCCCTCATCACCCCTCTAACGCACTCCTTTCCAGCCCCAGTCTCTGAGTCAGACCTCATTTAACCATCACCACACCTCCCTGAGGGTGGGCACTGGCTCATCCTCAGGCCACACAGGTGAGGATCAAAGTGTGAGAGTTTTAATCCAGGCGAGCTGACATAAACCCGAACCCCTCCTCCTCACCAACCAGACCAATAATAATGGTTGATGTTCCGACAGCACCATCTGTTTTTGCCAGGCATTCTTGTAAGCACTCCTCATTAACTAAGTCTTTTAACCCTCACAAAGCCCCATCAGGGTGGTGCTGTTGTTCTCATTTCTCTGATACAGAAATCGAAGTCCAGAGAGGTTGAATGACTTGCCCAAGGTCACACAGCAGATGAAAGGCATAGACAGAATTTGGACCCCAGGCCATCTGGCTCCAGAGTCCATGCTCTTAACCATAGATGATTTTTTAACCAAAGTACACTGGGACCACCCTGGCCAGACAATCACGTTTCCTCTAAATGCACAAGTTGCCCAGCGCATATAAAGCTGCCTTCCCCACCTAAGGTCCAGAGGCGGGAGACAGGTTCATCCAGCTCAGCATCACCCTCCCTCTGGGCTTGACAGAATGTCCCTGTTTTTGTCTCTGTCCCTGGACCCTCACTGGGGCACCTGCTTTGGGAAGATACTTGAACACATGCAGGATGATGTGTGTACCAGGTTATTTACAGCCCCGTCGTTGGTAACAGCAGATAACCGAACCTCAATATCTTATTAAATAAAGTGCGATTTTTAGCCAAATGTGGAATGCTGCACAGTGCAAACAAAGAATGAGGAGCGCTCTGGGAATGACAGTGTCCAGTACATCACTAGGTTAAGGGCTGCTGTGGGAGAAAGGCTGGGGAAGATGCATCTGCTCCCAGACGGCACGGAGTATCTCTGGAGGAATATGGAGGAAGGCGACAAGAGTAGTTGGTGCTAAGGAGGGGACCCAGGTCCCTGGAGGTCACAGGAAAGAGGTATTTTACTGTATAGGATGTCAAGGGATTACCTACTGGAAACGTATACTAAAGGGTAAAACAGACTGGAGGCCAAGGTCATGGCTGGGGTGGTAGAACCATCCAGAGAACCCCATCCCAGGCATCCAGAAGAACCAGCCAAGCCCAGAACCAAGTCCAGAGGCCCCAGAATGGAGGAGTTGGCTGCGAGAAAGAAAAAGTACAGAAAAACACCCAGGATAACCCCCAAACAAGGGAGGCCGAGCCCAAAGCTTGCTGCTGCTTAGTCCAGCCCCACGTGCTGGCCCCTGGGGAGCCCCCCCCACTCCCGACCCCACCTCCACCACGGCATCCCTGCCCGGTGAGGCTCACTCACCAGGTAGTATCTCTCCCGGAAGCTGGGCGTGCTCGGGGGTGTCCAGTTGTACAAGAAGCCCTTCCTGCTGCCCACGGAGAACTTGCCCGTGGGGCTGGGCGACACCAGGAAGCTCTCGGTATCAAACGGGCTGGAGGAGAGCAGAGGCCAGGGTGTCATCGATGGCCGGAGGACACTGGAGCACAGACAGGACCCAGGAGATGGAGGCTCGCGGGGGCGGGGAGGGGGGGCAGGCACAGCCGAGGGACTCCAAATCCACGTTCTCAACCCTCTTGGCAACGTCTCTCAGAGGCCCGCTGCCCCGAGCGCCTTTAGCCAGATGGCGAGGGGCAGCACTCGGCCGCCACACAGGTGAATGACACCCCCCTTTAGAGGCCTTTCGAGAAGCTCAGCAGACCAGAGGTGGACACTCAGTTCTGCCGTCTTCTGGGTTAGCCACGTCACTGCCCCCCTCAGATTCCTCATCGGTCAGGGGGCGCCAGTCACAGTCACAGGGAAGGCTGCAGATCCACGGTGAGGAAGTGACGCGTCAGCCCGGCCCTCGCCTGCCCTCCCTGCCTCGTGCCTCCCTGCACACAGGCCTAGCTCGCAACATCTGGGGCCCAGCCCGGCCACGAGGGCCTGAGGCTCAGAGGCACTGCCTGGACACGCTTCCTGCCCGCCCAGGGCAGCTGCGGGCCAGCGGGACACCCGGGTCCTTGGACTTGCCCGGCTTGGGGCTGCATGGCGCTGGGCCGCCCCCTGCCCCGTACACTTCAGAGGTGTGCTCAGCCCCGCTAGACAAATGAGGACACTGAAGCTGGGGTGTCTGTCACTTGTCCAAATTCACCCAGCTCACCGGGGAGAGAGCAGTGGCTCCGGTAACCCCGGCTTGGACCCCACCCCAGGGTGGAAGGAGAGACTGGCCCCAACTGGTCACAAGAAGCACCAGAGTAGAGGAAGTGCATCTCAGCCCCTTTGCTCCTGCAGCACCTGCCCTGCGGAATGAGGAGAAGGGAATTTCCTCGAAACCCAAGGTTTCATTTGGGAGAAAGAGCTCTGCTACCAAAATCAAAACCTGTGGAAACCACCAGCGATCACTGAAATGGCATGCACGGTGGAGAGCCCCACCCTGGGCAGGGGTCGTTCTCACGCGTGTCCCCCATCCATGGGGCTGTGGGCTGTGGCCCAGGGAGGACTCAAGGTGACCGCTCGGCGTTATGCCTGATGGGTGGCAGGGGTCAGCGGGGGATGAGGTGGGCACAGCAAAGCCAGTCCTCCTGGGCAGAGGCAGGCTTCTCCCGGGAACCCAGCCCAGGAGGCTGCTGGAAAGGGTCCTGGCCAGCCCAGGTCTTTATTTTATTTTTTTAATATTTATTTATTTGGCTGCACCGGGTCGTAGTTGCGGCATGCAGGCTCTTAGCTGCGGCATGCGGGCTCTTAGCTACGGCATGCGGGCGCTTAGTTGCGGCATGCGGGCTCTTAGTTGTGGCATGCGGGCTCTTAGCTGCGGCATGCGGGATCTTTTTCCCTGACCGGGGATCCAACCAGGGGCCCCTGTATTGGGAGCGTGGAGTCTTAACCAATGGACCACCAGGGAAGTCCCCAGCCAGGTCTTTAACAGCCACTCGGTCAAAAGTGAGAAGGGAATCAAAGCTCAGAGGGGCGGGGGCGGTGGGGTGGGCAGGGCTGCAGGGAAGGGTCTGGGCCCCAGCCTGTCTGGCGGGCAGGATGAGGGCAGGGCTGCCCAGGGTGGATGCTAGGGCACGGTCAGGCCACCAGGGGGCGCTGGCGAGCCCCTCCCCCCAACCCCGCCCCCTCCTCTCTGGGTGGGAGTTTGGGGCCGGCCTCCTGTCAGGGCAGGGGACCCCGGGCAGGGGCAGGCGGCTACCCCGACTCACTTCCACAGCACCTCCAGCTGCAGCTTGATGGTGCCCAGCTCCGTGATGTCCACCACGATGACCTGCGGCCGGGTTGTGAAGAAGTCGGTGATGTCGCAGGTCACTGTGCCCACCGCCAGTGAGCTCAGGCCCCGAAGCTCTGTCACCTGGGGGGACGGGGAGTTGTGGGTGGTGTCGGAGCCAAGCCCCACCTCCTGGCGCCCAGGCCCCGCCCCTAAGCCCCACCCACCTTGATCTCGAAGTTCTCGTGCAGGGTGGGGATGAAGGCCTTCTCCTCCTCGTCCCAGGTCTGGCTGTCGTCAGACTCGATCCGGCCCCTCAGCTTCCAGCGCTGGCGGCCCAGGCGCAGGAGCACCTGTGGGCCAGGCCCACGGAGGTTGGGGTCAGCCGCCCCCCTTGCCCCCTGCCTGGGGGCCCTCCCTGCCAACTGGGTCGGGGAGGGGACAGAAACCCAGTTGGGGCCCTGGTTGCCAGCAGCTCCCAACCCCCAAAGGCCTGGTGAGGAGCCCTGAGGATTGATCCCGCCCGGAGCGTGGCTGTACCTCATACTGGTCTCCCGGACAGAGGCGTGCGTAGCCCACCAAGCCTGGAACACAGAGACGGGCTAATCTCTTCTCCACTCTCCTCTGTCCCTGCCCCATGAGTCACAGGCCCTCACACGGGGAGCCCCCCATCACAGGGTGGGTATCAGCTTGGGGGGGTGGGGGGGGTAGGCCATCATGATGACAGTGGACAGGCCTGGGCCCTCACTTTCAACTCAGAGAGGGGTAGGACTTGCCCGAGGTCACAAGTCACAGGTGTGGAAACGAGGGCTGGGCCTGGACCCCCCGGATTCTGACCAACCCTCCGCGCAAGCCCCAGGGTCCCGGAGAAGGCCTGATGCTCCCTCCACGCTGGCACCTGCCCAGCCACTCTCAGCCCTGTTCTGTTACCTTTCATCCTGACGTGGAACTCGCCCAGGTGAACCTCCAGGGCCCCCTCGATGAGCCACATGTCCTGCAAAGCCCCACACAAGGTGGCTCACCGCCTGCCCCCGGGCTCGGCCACGGGGGACGCACAGACCCTGCCAGACAGAGGCCCCCGGGCAGAGAGAGAGAGGCTTCCTCAGGGCCCAGGGAGCCCCAAGACCGGCCCGACCCTCGCGGCGCTGCCCGCCTCCGCCGCCCACCTCGGTGCACTCCTGCAGGCTGCGGCCCAGCTCTTGCAGGCTCTCTCGGGAGGCGCGGCTCGGCGGGCACCGGGAGAAGGCCCGCTGCATGTTGGAGGCGCCGTCGCGCAGGCGGCACTGGATGCAGTAGCCTTCGTAGAGTTCGTCCACCTGCGGGGCGCACGGGCCAGTGGGCGTGGCCCACGCCGAGGGGCGGGGCCCCAACCTGCCAGTCACTCGCCCCCGAGCTGCCGACCCCACCCCGGCGGTCCCACCCCCGTAGAATGTGCACCCGCGGAGCAAGGACCACGTCTGTCTCGTCCACTCCGCATCCCCAGCACCTGGCAGAGGCTGGCACCCAGCGGGTGCACAGTAAAAACTAGTGAACTGGGCGGGTGGGTGCATCGCTTCCCCTCTCCCTGCCCGATTTTTCAATTGTGAAACAGGAAAGGTGGGTTTGTGATATTCTGTCCACCCACTGGGTTCCTGGGGGAGTAGAGCAAGCTCAAGGAAGAGTTTGCAGAATATAAAGGTTAAGGCACTTGCTGTGCGACCCTGGGCCAATCCCTGTCCCTCTCTGGGCCTCTGCAATCCCATCTGTATGATCAGGTGGTGGGACTCAACATTCCCAGCCCTCTAACCCCAACCCCCTGATCCCCATCTCAGGGCTCAGCCCCTGCAGGCCCTGCTTCTCCTCGGCTCTCTCCAGCCACCGGGCACCCAGAGAACCTCCCTCCACCCCGCCACTGCTAACCCAGCAGAGGCCCAGCAAGCCGAGAGACACCCCCGAAGCCAGGCTGACCTTGCTGATGTGAAACTCCATCTTCCGAATGTGCCTTTCCACTGAGCGTGTTTGCTTCTCCCAGAAGAAGAGAAGATGCTTCAAAAGTAGCCTGCCCACACTCCCCCCACAGCCCCTGCCACCCTCCTCCAGGTACTGATACACAGAGCTGCGCTCAATGCCAGGCCAGCCCCTCACCATCCCTAAAGAAGGCGCATCACTGAGCCTCAGTTTCCCCATTTGTAAAGTGGGGAGGAAACCCAAGTATTCCTCCCATGGGACGGCCAGGAGGATGGAATGCAAGCGAAGACGTTATTCTCATCCAGCCAGGCCCAGCCACGGCCCACCTTGCTTACCACGTGCAGACAGGAGTTTCCCTCACCTTGTCCAGGTCATAATAGAAAGCCTGCAGGGGAGGAGAGGAAGGAGGGAGTCAAGACTCCAGTGCTCCTCCAAGACCCATGAGGCTACATCCCAGGGGCGCCTGAGCTCAGAGGACAAAAAGCCAGCAGCCACTCTGTCCTCTGAGGCCTGCCGTCAGCAAGCTGTGGGTCAGGCCAAGCAGGAAGAATGAGTAAACACATGGGCTTTGGGTGAGGCAACTCTAGGCCTGACTCTATTTGCCAGCTGTGTGTCCCAGGCAAGTTTCTCTACCTCTCTGAGCCTCCATTTCCTTATGTAAAGTGGGGTACCAACAGCACCTACCCCATAGGGTAGTTATGAAGAGTAAAGGACGTTGTAAACTCAACAAGAGGGGAACCACTGCAATTTGATTGTTTAAGGGGTGACTTCAGCCATGACCAGAGGAATTGAGAGTGGGGAGAGGCAGCCAGCACCACCCAGGAGTTCAGGTCTAAGGAAACTGCAAATCCGGACTGGTCCATCCAGATTTGCAGGGGGCCACGGTGTAGCCAGTGAAAAGATATATTGTCGGGGTGGGGAAATCTTTGTATAAAGGGCCAAATAGTAAATATTGCAGGCTTTGCAGACCAGATGGTTTCTGCCATTGGAGCATGAAAGCAGCCACAGACAATATGTAAATGATGGGTGTGGGCTGTGTTCGGATAAACTTTATTTCCAAAACAGGCCCTGCTTTGCCCACGTGGGTTAGAGTCACTATATCTGAGCCTGGACGAACTTCCACAAGGTTGGCGATCCACTAAGAAGGAGTAGGATGTGGGAGAGTACGTAAGTTGTGATTTCATTTTTGTAAGACAACTGTTAACCAAACCACTCTATATGCACAATCTGTATATTTCCATGATTACATGACCAGGGAGGAAAATATGGAAAGATAAAGACTAGATTGTCCTCAAGGGCTAAACAGGGTGGGACAGGGAAGATTGTGGAAGGGAGCTAGTTAAGCAAGAAGGAAAAGATGGATTAACGCCACCTCCCCCCCCACCCCCCTGGCCCCCACCAACATCTGTTTTCCTACGTATGCATTTATGTGACATTGTACGTGTAGGATTACGAAATTAAAACTCTAGGTAAGGGGACTTCCTTGGTGGTCTAGTGGTTAAGACTCCGTGCTCCCAATGCAGGGGACCCCGGTTCAATTCCTGGTAAGGGAACTAGATTCCCGCATGCATGCCTCAGCTAAGAGTTTGCATGCCGCAACTAAAAGATCCCTCGTGCTGCAACTAAGACCTGGCGCAGGCAAAATAAATAAATATTTTTTAAAAACACACACACAAAAAAAACTCTACGCAAGAAATTAAGAAATAGGAAAGTTCCCAAGGCTTTGGAAAGAAAAGTAACTGCACAGCAAATTCTCAGAAACTGAGAACCGGACCCCAGTTGCATCGTCCCTCTGGGTGGCCCCAGTGCAGTTGCTGCCCCTTCCCTGCCTCAGTGTGCCCACCTATGAAATGGGAGTAGCTAACACATACAGACCTTTACACAAACCTTGCCTCCCTTAGAGTTACTTCTAGAACAGAGAGAGAGAGAGAGAGACCGGAGGACGTGAGAACAGCCACACCACAAGAGAGGGAGGCTTGGCAAGTGCTCGGAAGGGCCGGGAACCAGGCAGCGCCTCCTTCTGCCTCTGCGCTGACCCATCTGCCCACCAATGACAAGGCATGACTGAGCTTGCCCGGCCTTCCCTTCTCCAAGTGGGCCGGCAGGCTGGGAGCCCTGCATCTCCCACCCTGTCGACCCCCGAGGTCTTCTTTGCTGGGGCCAGGATATAGAGGTGAGGGGACACGACTTTGATAGATTCATTCCCCACCCCCTCGTGTCTGCAGTCCCTCCATCAAGCCGGTGGCCCGCTCTCTGCTTTGGCCCTTGGAGGAGCAGTGCTGGAATGAGCTAGAGAAAACCATAGACATCAAGGCCTCCTGGTTTCTGCTTCCAGAAATTCTAATTAAGGACAGGAGGGGTTTTCACAAGGCAGCAGCCGGATAGAGAAGAGGGGGCTGGGAGGGACTCCCCAAGACGCAAAAGAAAGAGCCTCCCCACTGGAGAGATGCAGGCACCCAGCAGTGGGGTCCTGGCAGTGCCAGCAGATAAAATGCAAGACACCCAGGGAATTCCCTGGTGGTCCAGTGGTGAGGACTTCCACGCTTCCACTGCAGGGGGCACGGGTTCGATCCCTGGTCAGGGAACTAAGATCCCGCATGCTGCACAGCATGGCCAAAAAAAAAAATATATATATATATACAAGACCCCCAGTCACATTTAAATTTCCAACAAACAATGAATACTTTTCTTTTTAAGTATAACTATGTCCTGAAGATTGCATGGGACATACTGAAAAATGATTTGTTATTTATCTGAAAATCAAATTTAACCGGGCATCCTATTTTTTTGGTTTGTTTTTGGTATTGGTTTTTTGTGGCGTTTGTTTTGTTTTTGTTTCTTCTAAATCTGGCTCTGCTAAGGGGGTGCCAGAAGCCCAGAGCAGGTGAATCCTGGGCTAGACAGGCCCCAGGGCAGCCTCAAAGATGCCACTCGGATGGCAGCGAAACTGCAGAGCCGCTGGACATTGTGGGAACACGCAGGGTTGGTCAAGGATGGTGTCAGGGCCACTGTGACACACCCTGGATTCAATGCCTGATCCAACTTCCTGCCATCATGTAAGCCACCCTGATTGCAGGGGGCCCAGATGACCAAGACCTACAGAATAGGGCCATCTAATGTAGACACCCCTCTGTACACCCCCCTACCTTACAGTTACTTCTAGAACTAAAGGGAGGTGGCCCAAAGATGTGTGAACTGCTGCACCATGTGAGGGCTGGGGGCTGCTGGGAGCTTCCCACCAGTCTGTGAGGTTAAATTCATCCGGGTCCAAGTGAGGTTCATTCATCAAAAATAAAGCCCATTCCTTGGGCCTCTGAGTTCCGAGACTGAGATTCACACCCGTGATGCAGGCAACAGGGTGAAGGAGGTCGTCTTTGAACCCTGGCAAAGGCTGCTCGCCTGGGAAGGGCCTGGGAGGGGTCTCACCAGCCTGGAATTCCTGCGGGTGTCCTTGTGGCGTCCTGACAGGTAATCCAGCTCGGCCTGCTGGACGCACAGATACTCCCTGTGAGGAGAACAAGGAAAAGGAGTTGGAAAAGGAGCAGAGGAAGGAAAGAAACAGGCAGATGAGCAGAGTTCCAGGGAGGAGGCAGCCACGGCCACCAGCAGGGGGTGCTCAGCAGCCTCAGGGGTCAGAGGGCAGACTCAGCCCAATCCCCAGAAGCCCAGTCCCAGCTTGCTCAGCCTCCACGTCCCACACACCCAGGGCTGTGCGCCCAGTGCTGTACAAAATGGGGAATCCCTTAGGTAATTCCCCAAACAGCCCTGCAAACAGGAGCTACTGTTATTGTACCCATTTTAAAGATGGGCAAACTGACCCTGAAGCAACTCAGCACAGGGTCACACAGCAAGGAAGAGGCTGAACCCAGGTCTGAAACCAGGCAGTGGCCTCCAGAGTCTAGTATCTTCACCCCAGCCCGTGGGGAGGTTACGGAGAGCACACCTCCCTCACAGCCAAAGGCAGGCCGTCCTGCTGTCTGGATGCCCAGGACCAGAAAGGGACCTGACAAACCCACTCTGGAAAGCACAGAAAAAGCCATGGGCCCAAGGGGACTTTTCATGTTGTGTTTTCTGCCAAAAAGAGACTCGGACATGAAACCTGAGGTCTGGGCTTGGGGGCCAGGTGGGGATCCCGTCCTGCTCCATTGTAGATCTGCTGACTTACCCCAGGAAGGTGACTCACCCTCTCTGGGCCCACTTATACTACCTTCAGCCAGACCACAGCTCCCCTAGGGGTTGGGCTCCCCAGGAAGAAGGAGATACCCTTGACCCCAGACAAGTCTCAAATGTGCAGTCCTCACAGGAGTCACCAGAAGCTTTCCTGGGAGAGGGGCACCTTGGAGATAGGCCTCCACCCTCTGGGCACATCCCCGGCTTCCAATCAGCACCAGCGCTGGGCGCACTGTGGGATGACCCCTGCGTAGGGAGCCAGGCACCGGCACGGAGGGAGGTGACATTTACCCTAAGCCCAGGGGACAGCGGGGCAGGCAGCCTTGGCCCTGGAGCCCCACTCTCTGCTTCCTGGCTGTGGGATCCTGGACAAGATGCTTCCCATCTTTGGGACTCAGTTTCTCGCCTGGAAAAGGAGGCTAAGAGAGTCTCTCATGGCATCAAGGACATGATGTATATGAAGCACCAAACAAGTCATAGAGCTGCTGCTGCTGTTATTATTATTATTACTAATTAGTGAGGGATGAAGAGCAGGATCACAAGAGGTGGAGGGCAGGGCAGGGCATCCCAGGAAGAAGGAACAGGCTTCCATTCGGCAAATGCGCGAATGCCTCTCCCCCGCACCTCAGCTCCCATGCTGACCTGCCCACTGTGCCCCTAATGTGCCAATCATGCTCCTGCCCCAGGATCTTTGCACAAGTGGCTCCTTTGGCTTGGAATGTTCTCCCATTATCTGCAGGGCTCACCCCTTCAGGGTTTTGCTCAAATGTCACCTTCTTAGTGAGCCCTTCCTTGAACAGCTTATTTAAAATCAACCCCACACCTTCTACCCTGATTTGTTTTCCTCCATAGGAGCTACCACCCTCTGACATACTCTCTATTCTACTTTTCTATATTGTTTATTGTCTGTGTGTCCCCCACTAGGATGTCAGCTCCACGGGGGCAGGGGTTTTTGTGTTTTGTTCATTCCCGTACCCTGCGCCTGGCACTTGATAAGCCCTCAATAAAAATATGGGGAATAAGTGACTGAATCTTCCTGTTCCCACCTCTGCTCAGTTAATCAGTCAGTCTCCTCCTCACTTGAATCCAGCCACCCTGACCTCCAGCTGTTGTGCAAAAGCTCCTACTGCAGGGCCTTTGCCCGTGCTGTTCCCTCTGGCCAGGATGCTTGTCCCCCAGAGGCCAGCATGATGGCTCCTTCTCGGAAACCATCAGGACCTCCTCAGTGAAGCTCTCCGGGCCACCCTGTGTGACAGGCCTTCCACATGCTGTCTCTCCATCACCTCCCTCACTGCCCTCTGGGCTCGTGGAAGTTACGGTATTGATCACATTACTTTTTATTACCGTCTCCCCCTCCACACAGTGAGCTCCATGAGACCAGGGTCCCCCTGCCGTATTCACTGTGTCCCCGGTGCCTAAGGACAGGGCCGAGCACATGGCTGCACCCAGGACATGCTTGTTGACTAAACGGATAACCAGGAGCTCCCTCTGTGGCCTCTTACAGACGAGACCCACCCACGTTCCCCAGGAAGTGGCAGAGAGGACCAAGCAGATGAGGGCAAAGAATGCACTTGTTAAAGGCAACGAATAGCCATTCTTACTTGAGGCCTCTCTTCAGTGCTTCAAAGATCTTCTTCACTTGCTGTGGCTTGGGATCCGAGCAGACAGACCCCTTCCGCAGCGTGCCATACATCTTGGAGGATTTCACAGGCATTCGAGACCTCACTGAGTTCCTGTGGATGGACTTTCTGTGAGAAGGGATGGGTGGGGGGTGGTCAGAGCAGGGGTCTGGACAAAGCCCTCCTCAGGGGCAGGCACTTTGGGAACAGTGGCCAGAGCCCCAGGCAGTCAGGAGACCTGGCTGAGTCTCACCCCACTGCCACCAAGCTGCGTGGTCTCAGGAAAGTTGCCAAGACTCTCTGGGCCTCAGTTTTCTCATCTGTAAAATGAGGGCTTGGATTTGAGGATTAAAAGAATAATAACACTAACCTGATATGAGAAATTAACTTACAGTGAGAAATACAATCAAGCAGCCCAAATGCCAATGCTGTCTGTTTGTGCTCTTCATCAAGCTCTGTGCAGGCAAAGCAACGGGGGAGGCCAAATCATAGTCCAGTGGTATACCCATGGGTTGGGTACCTGTTGGCTTTGCCTGCACCACATCCATTCCCCTCCCTCTGTTAATAGCACCTCAATTTCCCTCGGGGGCATCTCCCCAACCCTGCTCTTTATACATATAGTTTGGAGGGAGGTAGCCTGACAAATCACCAAACACACACACACACACACACATACACACACACACACGCACACATGCACACATGCACACACACACATGCCCATGCATCCATGGGCATTCTGAGGCAAACCCATGTCCCAGGACTGGGTTAGTCAACATATTCCACTTCCTTGGAAGAGAACTTCTCCCCCTTCCTTCCTCATCTTCCTCAGATGCACTGAAGAGCCAGCTTCAACCACGTGCACTGGGCCCCCCCGCAGGGATGGCCGAGCAACAAGAGAGAAGGAACAGGCCCTGGACAGCCTATGGAGCAGACCGTCCATTGGCTCTACACTGTTGTTGGTCCTCAGACCACAGTAGGAGGACCGCTTTCTCAGGTGTTCACCATTTCTGCTTCACTCGGGAGACATCCTCCTGCTAGAAACCCAGCTCCGAGTCTCCCTGGATGCCCTTCACAGTCTGCTGCCCTTTTAGGGTCTGAAATCAAGGGCACAGGCTCATTCATTCATTCAAACACTCACAGAGAGGGGCTTTCTCTGAGTCACGCAACATGATGGGAGCCAAGGGGCCAGAGTCCCACCCTCAAGGGTTCACAGTCAGCGGGGAGGGGTGGGGGGCTTGTGGTCTGGAGAGCTGGGCAGGGGGCAAGTGGACACAGCTCCAGCTCCTTCACCAGGCCTGGGAGAAGGGCCACTGGGCCATCGCCAAGCCCTGGTCCCCAAGAGGCCTGGCAGGTGGCTGGGCTGTATTTCCAAGACGACCAGACGCTGCACATTCCATGCACGGTCACAGGGTCCTGTGGTTGACTCAGTAGAGCTGTCCTGTCCACTCCTGCTGTCGGGCATCAAGCCCCAAACCCCGTGGTTCCCCAAAACATGGAGGTGCATCCACATTACAGGCCAACGTGCCGGAAATACAGATCCCAGGGCTTGCCCAAGGATGCTGAGAACTGGGTCCCAAGGATGCTGCATCAAGGAAGGACCTGGAACCCCGCCCTGGAAACCTCAGGGGCCTCACCAAGCTAGGAACTCATATCGTCTCATGGGACACAAGCTCCTGGTCAGCCGCCCATGTCCAAATTCTAGCCCCAGAGGGCACAGGTATTTAATCTACTGGAGCCTCAGTTTCCTCATCTGTGAAAGGAGGATAACAAGAGGGCCTGCCCCATGGAGTTGTCATGAGATAGTCATTCATTCAACAAATATTTACTGAGCTCCTATCATACACCAGATGCCATTCTAGGAGCCAGGGGTAGAACAGTGACCAAAACAGACAAAACCCCTGCCCTCGTGAGCTGCCCTGACAGCTGGGGAGACCGTGGGAAGTGGTAGCAAGCACAGACTCCGGAACCACATGCTGGGGTCTCTATCCGGCTCCCCCAGTTATAAGCTGTGTGACCTTGGGTAAGTTACTGAACCTCTCTGTGCCTCAGTTTTCTCATCCATAAAATGGGGACCAGAGAAAGGGTTGTTGTGAGAGTTACATGAGTTAATAAATGTAAAGAGATTCAAGCAGTTCCCAGGAAAGAGTAAGTGCTATATATGTGCTGAAGTTAATAAGGTAGTTTTTTAAAGTACATATCAGATATATTGTACAGCAACTGTACTTCAATTTAAAAAATTATATATCAGATAGTGCCTAGTGCCAAGAATAAAAACAAAGGCAGGATAATGAATGTAAAGGGTGAACAGGGAAGGTTCCTGCAATCAGGCGATGTCTGAGTCTGGGTAATGTGCACGCAGCCCTGGGGACAAAGCCTATCCCATCAGTAGCGCTCACCCCCTGCGTCTGCTGTTGCTGTTATTCATATATTATATGTCAAGTGACACTTTGCAAAGCCCAGGGAGGGACTGTGCTCCCTCCTCCCCCGACCCTCCCGGAGGCCACATCAGCCACCTCTTGGAACACACCCTCCACAAAGTTGCCATCTGCAGGCTGGCAGGGACAGGCAGGGCTGCAGCCTCGAGAGAAGCGGGTTTCAGACAGGCTAGGGTCCCCGGCAGGTGGGCAGGCAGGCAGGTGGGGTGGGCGAGCAGCTTGGAGGTGGGGCTGCAGGAGCCCCGCTCACCTGCCAGCTCCCAGAGTCCCACAGTCCCCGGCAGATGCGTGCCCTCGGCTGGGTCCCACTTCCATCTAGCTGGAAACTTCCTCGCCCTCGCTCTGTGGCTGTGCCTGATAGCACCGGCTGCTGGGGAAGCTCTGAACCCAGTGCTCTTGTCTGAGGTTCAACAGAGCAGGCGTGGTGGCCAGCCCCGCCAGGGACGGTGATGTACGTGCAGTCTCCGGATGGCGAAATCAGGTTGCATGTCTGGCCCAGTGCCACAACTGCCAGGGCAGGAAGAAACCTCCAGGGGCGGATGTCACAGCAGTCCTGGGAGGACTCAGTAAATATTAAACCTCCCCCGGCATGCCAGACGAGCTTCCAGATGGGCACGTGTGACCCACTGGCCCCAGCCCTCCTCACGTGAGGCTGCCGGGCCAGTCCTTCTACCTGGTGTCATTGGGAGACACTATCGGAGGCCCTGGTGCACGGCTGCTGCAGGTGCAGCATCCGGAGGTAGGAGGGGCTGGGGGCGGGGCAATAAATAATAGGACGGACTGGACACGTTTCAGGTGAGGACTCAAAGCTGGGTGCAAGCGCATCTTCCCTCCGCGTCTGGTGGTACTAGGTGCTCAGGGATGATGACAAACACGCACACGGCACTCGCAGAGGTCAAGCTCCGCTCTGGGTGCTTCGCGTGCACTAGCCTGTTTCTCCTGATACATGTCTCTGAGGTCTGGCCCTCCTCTCTGTCCCCTTTCTCTAGCCTCCTCTCCTTGAAAATCAAGGGCTGCTGCTTAGTTCTCACACCTACACTTCCCAGCCGTCCCAGTGGAGGAGTTCCCAGGTGGTGAGGACCTTGCAGGGTCTCCTGGCTCAAGAGGGTCCCTGGCTGGCAGCCTGAGGGAGGGGAGACCTGGCTGAGGAATAGCAGGAAGGGGTTAAGAGCAGCCCGTGCCTGTCAGTCAGGGCGGAATGGGCCAGTGTCAGGGCCTGGTCCTGTTCTTCATCTGCCCACCTTATTATATATGGCCTTATGTTGTAATATATTATTATATATTTATTATATGTGGCCTTGTTATAGCAGTCATTCCACCTTAGTGTAAAATTCCCTCACCAGATTCCTTCCCCAAGTGAATTCTTTGGTTACGCAATAAAGAAAAGAAACAACCCTGTCCAGAGTCAAAGGAGCTTCAGGTGCCAGGGCAGGGATAAGGGCTGGGGACATCTAAGTGGGGCCAGGCTCTTCTGCTCTCCTGTCTAAGGTTATTTTTGCCTGACCTGCCCCCGCTGCTGAGCACCTTGGCAAGGTGGCCGTGTTTCAGCCTGGTTGGATTACCTGGGAAATAAGGCCAGAGGTGAGGGCTGAAACCCAATCCAGACCATCCAGCCCCAGAGCCAAGGGTCCAGACCCCTGGGAGTTGTACAGAGACAGGAAGTTAAAAATAGATGTGCTGCTTCTCTGCCATCACGGGCAGCTTCTTCCTCACCCCGGACAAGGGGACTACAGAGGGCCAGGCCAGGTGGAGGCCACTCAGGAATCTCAGAACCCGTCCAAGCCAGGCATCCTCCAGAATTCCCTGCAGGGTTGGGGGTGGGGGGGCAGGACGAGGAGCCCCAGGAGGGGTCCAGGACATTTACACCACTGTCCCACAGGCCGGCCACACACCCACTTTCTGTCCCTCAAAGCTCATTCCCACCTCAGGGCCTTTGCACCTCTGTCCCCTCTGCCTGGAAGGCTTTCCCATGCCCACACCCTGTCTGCACTGCTCCTCTTCTCTCTGCCTTCGCTTAAATGCCTCACTGGGGGCCTCCTCCAAGCCCCCTGCTGCCCTCCTGCCTCCCTGCTTTAACCCCTTCAGGGCACCTGCCACCAGCTGCATCCATCTTGACTATCATTGGCTTATTGTTTTCCATCCTGAAAGGAGGGCGCGGCCTGGGTCTGTCTCCAGAGCCCCGGACAGGGCCTGACAGAGCCAATACTCCATAAATAATTGTGGAAAGAATTAGGGATTCCTAAGGGTGCTTCCAGGACTTCAGCCCTGAGACGCCACTCCTCTCAGGCACACCTCAGAACTGAGCAGCTGAGCTGCCCTGAGACAAGGCGAGTGAGCTGGGAGGGCCTGACCGCAGCGCCAGCCGCACAGTGATGGGGGGCGGGGTGGGGGAGGGGAAGGTGGGTCTAACGCGAAGCTGGGGAGCCCTAGGGAAAGAGCACCAAGAGGGCCTGCCGGGCTTGGGTGGTCCACACCCCCAACCCCCAGGAAGTGGCTTTGAAGCCAAGGCCTGATGAGATTAAGCGGGACCAGGCCAGGTGAAGAGCGGTGGGGAGGGTTCCAGCGGGAGGGCAGGGCCTGTGCAAAGGCCTGGAGGACAGAGAGGCCAACGGGGCTAAAGCGCAGGGTTCAGGATGAGGCTGGCCAGCCAGACCCTGCCGCATGGGGACTGGATTGTGCTCTCAGTGGGATGGGAACCTCCGGAGGGTTTCAGGTCGGGGAACGCCAGGATGAGATTTGGTTCTACGCCTTGCTCTGGCTGAGGGCCCTGCCTGTCCACCACAGCTGTTCAGACTGGCAGCCGTTTGGGGCCCTCAGGATTCCTGGAGCCAGGGGCCCGGCATGCCTGGGCTGGCAGGGCTGTGGCCCCAGGAGCAGAAACGCACCTTCCTCCCAGGCATTACCTGCAGCTGGAGGAGACACATCGCAGATCAGCTGAGAACTCACGTCTGGAGGGTCAGTACTAACCAGGCCTGTCTCTGCAGAGGCTCCTCCTCCTTGGAAAACTTCCCACAAGCCCCTACTGCGTGCCAGCATGTGCCGGCAGCTCACCACGTGTCACCTCACTGTACCCTAATGACAAGCCCATGAGGGAGGACATTTGTGATCCCCATTTCACAGATGAGGAAACCAGACTCAGAGAGGTGAAGTCACTTGCCCTAGGTCACAGGTGGCCCTATTTCCCATTCTATCAAACAAGAAGAACATTCCATCCTAACCTGGCCCCTAGGAGACTAAGTTCCAACTCTGAATCCGTTTTGCTGTGTGACCTTGGGTGAGCAGCTCTGACTCTCTGAGCCTCAGTTTTCTGATCTGCCAAGTGGGCCTGATAAGCTCAGGCAGATCAGCTTCCAGGATCATCAACTGCCAGGAACATGTGGGGTGATACCTGTTCAGATCTGAAGCAAATTACAGGTTTCTTCCAACACCAAGAGTCTCACTCACACACACACAGGCACAGACATAGCACAGACAGACACAAACACACACTACCCTGCGCTGCAGGCCTGGCATGAGAGTGGGCCTCAGGGTCACTGGCATGGGAGGAGGATGCCCCCACCGGCCCCCCGATCCCTGGCCCTCAAACAAGCCTCCCACACACAGCCCGGGCAGAACTTACGCGATCCTCCGGCTCTGGGCACTGCTGAAGCCGGCAAAGGAGGCGCTCCGGCCCATGACCCCCACAGCCCCTGTGTCCCCAGAGGACAGGAACCGCACCCTCACCGACATGGCTGTCACCTGCAGGGAGAGGGCAGGACAGTCAGCCTCGCACTGGCACCCGGTGAGTGCTGACCGCAGGCTGGCCACCCTCCACCATGGCCCCCAAGGGCCCTACAGCAGCCCCAGAGAGGGGGCGGCTGGTGCTGCCCCCAGCTCACAGATGAGAAAACTGAGGCTCAGTGAGGCCAGGGAGCTTGGGGCGGGGGGCAGGAGTAAGATTCGAACCCAGGTGTCTGCACCCTGTGCTTGGGTCCTTGATGCCTGCGCGAGGCTGAGTCCTCGTGCAGGGGGCACCCAGCAACTCGTGAACCAGCGCTTCTCCCCTCCCCTCTGCTACTCCTCTCTGCCAGTAACCCTGACCCCCCTCCACAAACCCCCACCGAGCACCTCCTGTGTGCCAGACACTGAGCAAGGCAGGCAACGCCCTCGCCCTCCAGGGCTCCCAGTCCAGCAGGAGGCTGATGAGCCACCATTATAGTAGGGAGTCCATAGTGAAATGATGGGGGTACCAGACCCACCCATGGAGGAGGCGACCCAGAGCTGAGAAGGAAAGGCCGAGGAGGGCAGAAGGGGAAGGGGAGGGGAGGGAAAGGTATCTGAAGCAGAGGGAACACCATGAGCAAAGGCCTGGAGGTGCAGAGGACAAGGTGTAATCCAGAAATGGAAAGAAGCTCAGTGGGTTGGGGTGTGGCTCCAGGTGAGGTTGGAGAGGCCAGCAGAGTACAGGTCAGGGGGGCCTTGGTGGCCCCAGGGAGGACTTTGGCCTTGCAATTCGCTAAGGGTAACTGGGAGCCATGGGAGGTTTTGAGCAGGGGGTGTGTCAGCCCAGTTCACATGAGGCCAGGCTGCTGGCATCAAAGGCTTCCAGAAGCCACAGATCCATTGCCCCATCTCTGACCCAGGTGGCAGGGAGGCCAGCCTAGAACCCTGGCTGTCCTTACGTTTTTCCAAACCATCTCGAGATTGGAAAAATGCCACCACATCCTTTGGGAATATCGCCCAGTGTCTTCCAACACAATAGGAAAATTCTCCCCCATATCTAACCTACATCTCTGCTGCTACAGTTTTATACCTCACTCCTCAGCCAGGGTGGCGTCAGTGCAAGGATTCCAGGGACCCCACTGCCCTGAGAAAGCTCCGCTCCGCCAACTTCCTCCTATTCCCGCTCGGTAGGGCCCCTGCTTCCCACATCCCCTCCACCCAGCGGCTGAGCCCAGACTCCACACCTTTGCCCACCCTGGGGCCTCTGCCTGGACTAACGTTCCCTTTGCAGCCGCGTCTATCCAGTGTGTAGTCCTGCATTTTGTTTGTAGTCAGCTCCCACCACAAGCTCCAGAGCCCTTGCTCTGAACCCCCTGGCAGATCTGCGTGACCCCCACAAGCTTCCTCCTCCTCCGATACCTCCCGCAGCCCAGAGCCCCACACGTGCTGTGCATAGGTGAGCTCTGGAAGCAACAAAGCCAGACCTCGGCTCAAACCCCAGCTGCAGCTGTGCAGCTCACCGGCTCTGGGCCTCGGTGATCACATCTGTAAAATGGAAATTCAGAAAAGGACCAAGGACACAATGTGCTGACAGCACATAATGTGAAATAGACACCAGAAAGAGCTGGTTGTCTGTGTGCCATCGGCTGACCAAGACCCCAGCCTGGAGACCCCAGCTACTGGGGCGGATGAGCCGAGGAGCGACCTCTGGCCCCGACGGAGGAAGCGGCGAGTGTCTGCTGAGCACCCACTGAGTGGAGCCCCAGTGCCAGGGACTGTCCCATGCAATAGATCCGTGAACAGCAGCCCGGTGGACGCATGGGGAAATTGATGCCGTCTGGCAGCGGAGGCATCATTTATGAGTGTTCATAATTAGGCCAGCTGTCCACTACGTGCCTTATGTAAATTATCTTAGTAGATCCACACAACCCCCTGAGGTGTAGGAGCTGTTGCGAACCTAATTCAATAGGTGAGGAAACTGAGGCTCCGAGAGGTAACAGGACGAGCTCAGGGACCCAGCCAGGAAGCGGCAGAGCCAGGCTGAGAGCCCGCGTGTGACTGATGCCGAGCCAGCCCTTCTCAGGTACGTGGGCAGGCATCCCGCACTCTGGGGGTTCGCCCCAGCCCCACGGGAGGACCCTCACGCCCCCACGGTCCCTACCTGGGCTGTGCTGCCGCCAGCTTGGACCAGCTCACAAGAGTCGACGGTTAAATTTTCAGGAATGTTGGTAGCTTGAAATCAGCCATGACAGAATTAAGTACAGCGTGGAAATGGGCAAGTGCTACAAATTAGGTTTTGAGGTGTTTTTGTTTGTTTGTTTTTCTGCCTGTTGTTAAACTGTTATCAGCATACCACTGCCCCCACCCCTATCAGCACAGGCTCTGGGTGGCACCGGAACCTTCTCAAACTGCTAAACACACCCTCCCTCCATCCTAGCCAAGATGAGGAAGGGCTCGAGGAGGGAGCAGGCAGGGAGATCCCCAAGGTCAGCGGGTGGGACACGGACTCTGGAGCCAGCCCCGGGGGTGGGGGTGGGGACCAGAACGCCCTCCCTCCGCCCTCTCCCTCCACATCCCCTCCACCCTCCCTCCCAGGCCTTCTGGGTCGTTCTTCCAGCCTCCCCCAGGTCCTCCACTTCAAGATAAGGGAGAAAGACAATCGCTAAACAGTTCCTCTGCATGCAGTTTGCTAGAACAAACCCAACCATCTGCCTGCCCAACGTTCGGAAAGGAGGACCGAGGAGGAGAACTAAGGTTCCGTGCAGACCCATGCAATGTGCCAGCACCTGGCTGCGGATTGATCTCATGACAGGGCCATGAGGATCAATGACCCCACTTTTCATATGAGGAAAGAGCCTCTAAGAGGTGAAGAGGCTGGCTCAGGGAGCCACGTTTTCCAATGTGAGGTCTGGTTGTCACGTGGGGATTGGCCTCCTGGCTAGACCCTCCCTGCTCCTCTTCCAGCCCAGATGTCACCTCCCCCAGGAAGCCTTCCTGGACCTCCCCCCAGTCCCTGCCTCACTTTAGTTACAGTGGACGGTGAATGGTGACTTGTCTGTCTCCCCCACTAGACAGAGAGTTCCCTGCAGGTGGGGCTGGGGGCGTTCTCCAGGGCCTGAAAGAGTCACAGCACATCTTTATGGGACCAGAGGACAAGGATTGAAAGGCTGGGGCTGCTTCCCCCACTTCAGCAGGCTGTGCATCCCAAGGCGCAGTCAGTGGAAGAACAGGATAAAGATAAGAACTCCCACTATGTGCTGGACTCCAAGGCAGGGGGGCACGAATGACTTCAGTAAAGGGCCAGATAGTGAATTTTTTTGGCTTTGCAGGCCTTATAGTCTTTGTCACAGCTACTCAACTCTACCGTTTTAGAGCAAAAGCAGCCACAGATAATGTGCAAATGAATGAGCCTGGCTATGTTCCACTAAAACATTATTTACAAAAGCAGCAGCTATTGATGGATGACCCCTGGGTGGCCAGCACTCTGCCTGCTACCTGATCTAAAGGTTTAAAATCTCATTTAATACTCCCAACACTATATGAGGCAAATATTATTATTATCCTTCCCATCTTGCAGATAAAGAAACCGAGACTCAGAGAGGAGGGGAAATGACTCAACCAAGGTCACACAGGTCAGAGCTGCCAGAGTTGGGATTTGAACCTGGGCATGATGGGCTCCAAAGCCCAGCTACTTCATGCTAGGCTGCACCTGCTTCCGCAGGGGCTGTGCTGAGGATACCACCCCCACCCTCCGCTGCCATGAGCCTGAGCAGGAGGAAGGGGGCCCCAGAATGGAAGCAGGTTCATGACCCAGACCTGCCAAGCTAGAAATGTAGCACTGGGGGTGGCTGAGAAACATCAAGCCCCATCCCCTGCAGGCTTCAGGGTATGGGAGCCCAGGTCCCTTTGGACCAGCGGCAGATCCCAGCAGCACCTCTCCTGGCCGATCCCCGGTGGGGCTGATCCTTTGTAGTTGACCCTTGTGATCTCACCCAGCGGGCTGCAAAACAATCCCCCCTCTGGTGGACTGGGCATGAGATGGCCGGGCTGAGACCCCTGGAATCCCAGGAGCCTTCAGTGGGCTCCTGACAAGTCCCAACGGATGTTTGTCACCTTTAACCAAGGGTCATACTCTTAATGTTTAGCTGTTGACACAACAGCGGCACTGACCACTCAGAACAGAGGCTGGGCACCTTGGAGACCCCACTCCTCCCCCAAGACCATCCCCCCTCCCCCTCCCCCTGCCGGCATTACCCTTTAGCGGCTGGGCCGTAGGCAGGTCGGACAGCCCTGGGCAGCCGGCACTCTGCAGGGCATGAGAGGCAGGCCGGGGACCTCACTGGGCCCCTGGGCAGAGGAGAGAGGCACAGAAGTCATGCGGGTCCCAAACCTGCGGTGGCAGACAGGACTGCCTCTTCCCCGCGTGTCCCTCGCTGCCTCTCTCCGGCCTGGCACCCGGGCGGCACCTGATGCTTGGATCCAGCTGGGGAGCGCAGGGCAGGCGGGCCAGCTGAAGGGGCTCCTTACCCAGCAGCTGCTCCCCAGACACTGAAGGGACCGTCCCGGGCCTCTTCCCCCGAGGTGCAGCCAGAGGGAGCCTGTTCTGCTAAATCTGTCCTGCTCGCTGCTGCCCAAAGCTGCCCACCGGCCACAGGGAACCTGCAATTTCACCTCATTTGGAAGTGATGCTTCTAAATTTAACGGCGTGGGCTCTCAGGGCTGGGCAGCCTTTATGCCCGAGTCCCTCACTTAGGCCTCTTTTATATCCGTTCAAATGCCAGCCAGGGACGAGCTTGCTTATAGGAGTTTCCAAAATAGCCCTTTGGTTTAGCACGAAAGGAAATGGCAGAATAGCCCAGGATGAGGAATTTGAGTTTATACATAAGAGGGAAGGGCGTCCTGAGAAGGCTTCTCTGGGAACCAGACTGTCTGCACCAGATGGAGTCCAGCTCCCTCATCTTACTGAAGGCCAGACCCAGCCCAGAGGGGTCAGACGACCTGCCCAGCTCACCCAGAGGTGAACGGAAGAGTCAGAAGAATCCAAACTCCTGTCCCTGCCCAAACCCAGTTCCCTGCTCCTCCGCTGGAGCCCACTTAAAATCCCGTAGCTGACCCACGCAGGACGGACGCCTTCCATCGGCTTCCACGCCTGCCGGCTTGGGCTCCCCTCTCCCTGCTGAGCGCCTCCTGAGCCAGGTCGTATGGGGCCGGGAAGACGTGCCCGGAGAAACAGGAGAATGCGGTTCCAGCTGCATGTGATCTAGAACAAGTTCCCTCCCCTCTCTCTGAACCTCTGTCTCCCAGTCTGTAAAATGGGAGCATTGGGCTAGAACTCAGGCTTCCCTCAAGCACAGCACACTCTGGGCCAAGGGAGGGACGCCCAGTGGACTCCATGCGTCACTCGGTGGGAGAGTTATCTTAGTCTTTAGTCTTTTAGTCTTTAGTCCTCTTTTCATCCTGGCTCCCCGGCTCTCTGTCACTTGTCACCCTTCCTGTTCAACAGAGCACAGAGCTGGCCCCGGGCACAGAGCCAGGGGAGGGCAGAGGAGGAGCTTGAACGTAGTCAGGTTGTTTTGTTTTGTTGAATTTCATTTAAGGTAACCTTCCATTTAGAGCAAGCTGTCTTCTGTATGATTTAAAGTGTTTTTTTTTTTAATAGCATGTTTAAATGAAGACAGTACGGATTTGAAGGACACTTGGTTTAAATAGAGCAAGTAGGCACCCACCTACCAGCCTGGCAGCCCACATTCCTGGGTCCTGCCACCAGCTCTCAGGGGCCACCGTGGAAGTGGCACCTGGAGACCCCAGGCGTGTCTCTGCAGATGGCCAGCTGGCCTCGAGGAGACAGATGGGCTGATGGCTCCGGCTTCTGGTATAAGAGAAGAGCAAGCAACTCCTTGGGGAGCCCCAACTGTGCCCCCAGAGTCCACTGTCCCGCAGCTGCGGGGCAAATGGAAACTTCCTGACGGCCAGATGGTTCAAGACGAGGCACAGAGTCAGGATCCGGGATCCAAGAGGGCCCTTGCCTCAGTGTATCATGCAGTCCACAGCCCCCTGTGTTCTTCCTGCCCAGGGCAGGCCTGGGAGGAGTTCCAGTCCTGCTCCAACTCTGGCCTGTAGGCTCCTCAAGGACCAGTCACAGGAGAGGACGGGCAGGTCCTCTCATTGGACTTCACAGCACACCTGTGCCCATTTCACAGATGGGAACACTGGGGGTGCAGCCACAAATGGCCAAGTACAAGGGACAGGTTAGATAACCCATACAAAAGAAATTTGTGCGGCTGTTAGGAATATGATTTTGAGGAATAGTGACATGGGAAAATGTTTGAGATAAGATGTGAGTAAACCAGAGCAAGATGTAAACTGTATACAGCATGTTTTATTTTTGAAACAGTACCTTACGAATGTGCTACAATGGACATGTATTCCCTCAAATTAAGAAAAAAACGTTAATTTGAAGAAAATCGAGAGATTGACTAAGCTGTCCTCAGTCGCACAGTAATCAAGCTGCCAAGCTGACTGCGTGTCCTCCAACCTGGAGAACGTTGTTTCTCAGGATGAACCTGGGATCAAAGGAGAACCTTGCCTCTTTAAAAAAAGGAAAAAAAAATTTTTTAAGGTCCAGATATCGTCTACACTCCCAGCTAACTCCACTGGGTTTTATGAGGCAAAAATGACTCATGAATTTCTGTGAAATATCCAGAGGGTGTTCTAATTTAAATGGCCCCTGATCACCACCGACACATTCCCATTGGCGGGTCGACCAGGGGTCACCTGGAAGAGACAGCAACTCTCGGGGGAAGGAGCCTCCTGAGGCCACCACGGGGGTAGGAGTGTGTGTGGGTGTGGGGAGGGGAGACAGGAAAGCAGGAGCTGCCCAGGGATGGGGGGAGGTGATGAAGCAGAGCCTCTGGAAGCACCACTCCCACCCTGGTCTGCTTAGGACCAGCAATAAAAATGGGGTCAGGCAGGAGGGACTGGGCATCTCCCCACAGCACCCCTCTGAGGTGGGCACTGTTACCACCCCTATTTTACAGACCGGGAAACTGAGGCTGGTAGAACTGAAATGGCCTGAACAAACACGTGGCAGCACTAGGTCTTCAGTAACTCACCTTAAAACGCTTATGTGCGGGCAGCATGGCCCAAGTGTGCGTAGACCTAGCCCACATCCTAGGGGGTGAGTAGGTGTTGCGTGGAGGGCGCTAACGTGGGTCCCCACTCCAGAAGCAGCTGTGGGAGGGTCTGTACCTCAGCACTGCTGACATTTGGGGTCATTCTTCACTGTGGAGGTTGTCCTGCGTATTTAGCGGCACCCCTCCCACCCCTTGATGCCAGGAGCTCTCCATCCTCCAGTTGTGACAACCAAGACTGTCTGCAGACACTGCACTGTCCCCCGGGGGCGGGGGCGGGGTGCAGAATGGTGACGGATGGGAAGGACCGGGTTAAAGGTTAAAGGCAGCTTGTCAGATCTGTACGAGAGGGCTGGTGAATTAGCGAGCTGGGTGTCAGGAACGATTTCTCACGGGTGAAAGGAGTAGCGCTATAGATACTGTATTCCGTTGGCTACGAATGTTGTTCAGGCTCCTTCTCCTGACGTGAATAGGGTGTGGGAACGTGGGGGCCCCGGCAGCCCAACATATTCAGAAGGGGCCCTGGGCCACGGGGCCTCTGCCACCCCCATCCTTCACACGCACGTGTGCACATGCGCACACACGCCAGGGTATGTATGGATGAAGGCCTGGAGGCCTGAGCGTGAGGCCTTGAGCTTGGAGTAGAGGTTGACCTCCTCCTTGGCGGGTGTTTGCTGTAACATCAGAGTTCTGCGTGAGACCTGCCTTCATCATAACCCCCTACCTGGAGGCCAGGAGAGACCCAAAGGCTAGCTACCTTTTTAATCCCAAAGAACCTGACTGCTGATGAACACACACACTGGTTTGGGGCAGCTCGACACAGGCAGGGTTTGCATTCAAACCCAGGCAGGCAGAACTCTGCCGGCCACGTGGGCCAACCAGTCCACCCTGGATGAACCGCCTGGAATGCTCGGTAATCTTGGGGACACAGACCTTCCCCCTGCCACACAGCTGGACATCAGAGCCCAGGAGTCTCTCTCCAAACCAGCCAAAAGGACTGGGAAAGAATTCTGTTCCTGACTGCTGTCTGTGGAACAAGTTAGGGCCAACTTCTCCACTAGGGTCGTGGGCACAGTGCACAGGCCTCGTGAAAACATGAGGATTACTTTTAAAATCAGAAGACTACAGAATGAAATTTTAGGTCAAGAGAATGTTTTATTATATAATGTAAAATTATATTATTTATATATATTAATAGAATGTATTTTATTTTATAATACATCCACCTTTATACCAGTCACAATATCCTATACTATTTAATATTTTTTATGCAGGAATTGTCCCCGGAAGGCCAAGGTGCTGGGGGGGTGGGGATGGCACGAAAGCCATCAGGTGGCCCTGCCCTTGGCCCTCTCCTAGCCCCGCCTCCAATCTGTCTGCCTCTAGATCAATCCTTCCATCTCCCGCCCTGCCCTCGGGCTCCCTATCCAGCTCCCTCCCACACAAGTCTTTATTATGAAAATCAGATTCACCCTTCCTTCCTGTCTCCCCCTTTCTCAGTTTTATTTCCCCCTTCCCTACTCCCAAGTCCACTGGACCTGACCCCCCAAGATGGAAGAGCTAAGAGAGCCAGGCCGGGCCTTGCACTTGACCCAAATCAGCTCATTTGACCCTCAGTGAAATGTAGTGCTGCAGGTTTCACTCCATCCCATTCTGGTTTTTGAGTCTAATGACTTTGAGTTTTGGCTTCTGGCCTGTGCTATCAACCGCAGGCCTCAACTTCCAGATCTCTAAAATGGACTGAGTGGTTCCTAGATAGAAGTTATGTTTGGACATGATTCCTAGTGAGCTCATGCATGTTTCCATGTGTACATTATCCTTCGAGTCTTCTTTTCTGGAACTTACAAATTCATATTCCTTTGTACAGTTACCTAGTTTTGGGTTTTTTTTGTAGTCTGCATTGTGTGGCATGTGGGATCTCAGTCCAGAGATTAAACCCGGGCCCCCTGCATTGGGAGTGCAGAGTCTGTTTTTAACCACTGGACCACCAGGGAAGTCCCCAGTTATCCACCAGGATCTCATTGATTTCCAGGGGCTATTTATAAATCCTGGATTGGTGATCTTTTCTTTTTTTTTTTTTTTTTTTTTTTTTTTTTTTTTTTTTTTTTTTGCGGTACGCGGGCCTCTCACTGCTGTGGCCTCTCCCGTTGCGGG